>NC_133324.1:704255955-704601789 GCF_042186555.1 Aquarana catesbeiana | reverse complement strand
CTCCTCTATCCTACCTATCACTAACAGTACCCGACAGGGCTGTCCGCTCTCTCCTCTCCTCTATGCTCTATGTATCGAACCCCTTGCAGCTCATATTAGACAAAATCCAAATATTCATGGCATCCCAGTCCGGATTAGGGACTTTAAGATTTCCTTATTTGCGGATGATGTCCTGCTCACCCTAACCCAACCTCTTATCTCCCTCCCGAATTTACATGTAGAATTGGACCAATACAGCGCCCTTTCAGGCTACAAAATTAACAACTCCAAGACTGAAGCCCTCCCCCTCAATATAACTCCGCAGATGCTGTCAGCCCTTTCCCAATCATTTAACTACTCATGGAAGACATCCACCCTTAAATATCTCGGAGTCCACCTTACACCCTCTTTTGAAGCTCTATATAAGGCCAACTTCCCTCAACTATACGCGTCTATCAAGGCTTCCTTAGCTAATTGGAAAACCCTAAAGCTATCCCTCGTTGGTCGTTTGGCAACCATTTGGATGGCGATCCTGCCCAAACTCCTTTACCTCTTCAAGAGACTCCCTATCCCAGCAGCACACTTCAGAACTCTTCAGAATGACCTGCTAAAATTTTTCTGGAACTACAAGAGGCATAGGATTGCTAGATCCATACTATATGCCCCCCGCAACCAAGGCGTCCTCGCATTTCCCAATATAGCTAAGTACTACTTAGTGGCCCAACTACGCCCGATCGCTTCCTTCATGCATATAATAGGATGACACAAATTGAAAAGCTGTGGCTAGCCCCTACCCACCCTGCTATGGAGTACAGATGTGGCTCTCGGTAAGTCCCAACTGCTAGGGCCAATGGCGCTTCTACGAACGCTGTGGCGACGCGCTAAATTGTTGTACCCACTCACCTCCGCTGCTTCCCTGGTCACTTCCTTCCTGTTCACTCCCAATGTCCCGGACAATTTGACCTCACGGATGTCTCAATTCTGGATGGACAGGGCCTTGTTTCGGTATGGTCAGTTCGTGGATACCAGAACCAGAACATTAAGATCATTCCAGGATCTGAAAGATGCCTTTGATCTGCCCAGACAGGCTTTCTTTAGTTACCTACAAATCCGCCACTTTGCATAATCTTTTGCACTGAATTTACAATTCTTCCCCTGACCGAGTTTGAGAGAATATGTTTGGAGGGCTCGTCCCCCAAAGGTATGATATCGCGCACCTACCAACTCCTGTTGACAAATGTGTCATCAACAGGACCTCAACATAACTACATGCGCAAATGGGAGCAGGCCCTGGGCGAGGCCATACCCTTGAAGACATGGCAGCTCATTTGGTCACAAGCCTCTAAGAGCTCTATATGTACTTTATACAAAGAGAATCAATACAAGATCTTACTTCACTGGTACCAAACCCCTGACCTGCTCCATTCTATATACCTCTCTGCAGATCGCCGTTGCTGGTGCTGTAGCAGAGAGGTGGGGACGCTGTATCATATCTACTGGACTTGCCCACTGATCACCCCTTACTGGCAGATGGTACAATCTCTTCTCAAATCTATCTTTGATGCATGGGTACCACTAGACCCTAAAATGTACCTTTTAGGCCTCCCCCCTCCTTCCTTCTCTAAAACCTCCAAAAAACTCCTGGCTCAAGTGCTAAAGGCCGGGCGATGCTTGATAGCCCTAAAATGGAAAAAGAGGGAACCTCCCTCTCTGTTTGGATAGCACACCAGGATTAGGGACGTCAAACGGATGGAATATTTGGCCGCCTCCCTAAACAATACTCTTGACAAACATAACCGAATATGGGAGCTGTGGGATATACTAGAAGCTCCCAAGATCAGCTGAATTTAGAGTTGATCCCCTCAGACAGCATGGAGGCCCAGGGCTGGGTGGATGTCTCCATCTCTCATATCTGCCACTAACCCCCTCTTCTCTTCCTACCACCACCCTTCTTAGTCCTCTTGTCTCTACATAACCTCTCAACTCTTTTTTCTCCCTTTCCTTTTGCTATAGATGTACATCTGAGCAAGCTGGAAATAAGTGGAAGCATAGAGTCATTGACTCATACCCCATTGTTCTTTCGCGGATATGCATTGTTTTCTCCTTTTTTTAATTTTATTTTGTTTCCTTCTTGTTATACATGCCTCAGCCATATCCTGATACTAGTAACAATGTGTATGAATAGTCCGCTTGATGTATACCACCTGTCATATAGCAAGACCTTTCCATCCTTTTTTTTCTGTGTGTCTTTTTATGTTGGAAAAAATGGAAACTTAATAAAATTGTCAGCTTTCAAAAAAAAAAAGCACTGTCACTAAAGCGGAGCTCAAGTCCCCACCTCCAAAAATGTAAAATCAGCAGCTACAAATACTGTAGCTGCTGACTTTTAATATTAGGACACTCACCTATTCAGGGATCCCGCAATGTCTGCACCCCAGCCGTTTTTTCTTTCAAATATTTTTTATTGTTGAAAAAGATTTCAGTTGACATACAAAGCGGTGAGCTTCTATTAACATTCATTATCTGAAATTACTGATTTAACAGAACATTAGAATTTCACTGACAATAGGGTCAGGAACCATAGAATATAAATATGACATTTGAAAGTATAACACGTCTAGTAGCGAATATGGTTCTGTAACCCCACTGGTGGTTGAATGTGAGTTCCCCGTCACCCCTAACGGGTAACATACTGTGACTGGGACATGCCAATTTCAGGATACAGGTACCATATTCCTCGGAGTTCCCCCCAGGCAATTTTTTAATCGGCTTTCAGGTGCTGCCACCGCCATTCCCTGTAAGGAAAACTGGCAGCTTTACAGCCGGTTCCCTACTGCACATGCATAAAGCGTGCTGCGCTTTCTCAATGGCCCAGCGTCGGTGGAAGGAGGGAAGGGGGAAACTTCTCGCCACGGTGAGGTATCCCAGAAGTGGGGACAGGTACTATCAAAAACACAGGTGGCAAATATGGCAGTGGAAGGGGGGAAGCAAACAAATGAAGCTCCCCTTTTGTGTGGAGCTCCGCTTTAACAAAGGAAGAAATATTTTTAAATTGTTGGTGAACAGCCAGCAACTGAAGTCCAAATTGCTAGTGTTCAGCCTGAACTTACATTTGGAGTGGACAATAGGGATTCTGGAGCTCATCCCTAGATGTGACTGGACAATAGGGATTCACAGAGCAAGGAATCTTAATGTACAGGATCAACACCTGGAGAAATGAAAGGTTTAGGTAGGATGAATGGCCAATGTATATTTAGTGGAACTTTTAGGGTTTTACTGAAGTGCATAAATCATATAAAATGTAACTTTGTTAACTACAGTAGAAATGGATGAACAAACTTTTCACTTATTTGACAGCACAATATACTAATTGCATTCAAAGCATGTAAACAAAAGGATGATAGGTAAAATGCCCTGTTTTTATGGTAAAATAGGAGATAGAACTTGCAAGAACTGGAGTGTATATAATAAAGTATGCAGTTTAGAATACTCAGGTGCCATACCTAGTTCTTCTTTCATCTAAAATCTGAAATTCTTCCAGTGATAATTTAGACTTCACTGTATGTTTTCTGTTCAAAATCCCAGTTCAAGTGTGTTGACTTTAATAATTAAACTTCAACAATGTATTGCATAACCTTGAAAGGGCCAATGAAAAACCTAAGTGAAAATAACATTTTAAATTCAGACTTAGATAAAGCAAAGATACATTAAAGGATTTTATGGGTCACTCAAATTTACTTGGTATCTTTGCTAGCAATGAAATATGTCTCTGTGTATTTGTGAAATGATGCAAGAGAACCTAGCTGTAACTATTTGTAGAGCTAAAGCTTTATTGTCTGTTGCTCACTGTAACCTATATAATAGTTTAGCCCAATAATATTGACCCGTTTTCGTCTCCTG
The DNA here is from genome assembly GCF_042186555.1 of Aquarana catesbeiana. Classification (NCBI taxonomy): domain Eukaryota; kingdom Metazoa; phylum Chordata; class Amphibia; order Anura; family Ranidae; genus Aquarana; species Aquarana catesbeiana. The sequence goes on along the minus strand of NC_133324.1, from coordinate 704,597,910 downwards.
ATGTAATTATACAGTAGTTGTGGTCCTGGAAAGCTAGAGAAGAAGAACTTTAGTGGTTAGAACATTGAAGCAGAACTCCAGCAATAAACAAATAGATAAAAATGAATAGCTCCTTAAAAAATATACCAGCTTTTGCTTCTATATTCAACTTCAATCCAGAAGTCATAGAACCTCATATTAACTCAAATAAGTGCATATAAAGTACAGGATTTCAACATTCAAAAATAATAAACTGTGTAAAGTTAATAAATACCACATGCATCTGGACTTCTTCATTGTATCCACTTCCAAAAAAAGATTATATGCAAAACAGTAAATCAGTGTTCTAAACTAAAACAAAATGGAAATGGTGATAAACAGGCACCACCAAGAATGAATCTTATAAAAGTACCAAATAGTTTATTGAATGTATAAGACAAAAAGAAAAAGAGGAATCACATCCAACACCCACACAGTTAAAAATCCAACATCATCTACCCCACTAACATCTACATATTTGGGTAAGAAACAATGCTCATACACTGTATAAAAAATATAATTAGAATACAAACAATACTGCTCCAATTCAAAGGCCCTCAGAACCAATAATACCCTTATGGATCACTAATAAATATGTGTAAAGTCCACAAACTTTACTGATAGTTTCCACCTGTATGCTTGTGCGTTATATCTATATCTGCAATTGCTTTGAAAATCTTGCACTGGGATAGCGTTTTTGTGCTCCATATGAAATTGGGGATTTATAAGAAAAATGATTGTATAGTATCTTCTTTCTATTAATTTCTATTAATTTCTGAATTGTTCCATTTATGATGCTATGTGTGAATCTATCCATTAATCATATAGAGTGTGGCGTGGTAGAGGGGGCAGCTCCCGGGTGCCCCTAATGGACGGGCCGCCACTGTGATCAACTTGTCTTCAACCAGTCTGTCGGATTTTTACCAAAAAATCAATGCCACCAGCTACAGTGTAACCAGTAACGATGAGCCAAACACCCCCCAGTTTGGTTCGCACCAGAACATCCGAACAGGCAAAAAATTTGGACGAACAAACGAACACCGTTAAAGTCTATGGGACACGAAAATGAAAAATCAAAAGTGCTAATTTTAAAGGCATATATGCAAGTTATTGTCATAAAAAGTGTTTGGAGACCCAAGTCCTGCCCCAAAGGAGCATGTATCAATGCAAAAAAAAGTTTCAAAAACGGACGTTTTTTTGGGAGCAGTGATTTTAATGCTTAAAGTGAAACATTAAAATGAAATATTCCTTTAAATATCGTGCCTGGGGGTTGTCTATAGTATGCCTGTAAAGTGGCGTAGTTTTACCATGTTTAGAACAGTACCACAGCAAAATGACATTTCTAAAGGAAAAAAAGTAATTTAAAACTGATCGCGGCTGTAATGAATTGTCTGGTTTCGGCAATATAGATGAAACTCATTGAAAAAAACGGCATGGGCTCCCCTTCAGTCCATTACCAGGCCCTTTGGGTCTGGTATGAATTTTAAGGGGAACCCAGAACCAAGAATTAAAAAAATAATTGTGTGGGGGTCCCCTAAAACCCATACCAGGCCCTTAATTTAATAAAAAACGGGGTAGGGGCCCCCTCAAAATCCTTACCAGACCCTTATCGGAGCACGCAACCTGGCAGGCCACAGGAAAAGAGGCCCTTTAGGTCTGGTATGAATATAAAGGGGTAACGCGAACAAAAAATTTTTTTTTAAATTGCCTGGGGTCCTCCCCAAAATTCATACCTTTCAGGACTGATATGGAAATTAAAGGGAACTCCGTGCCAATTTTTAAAAAAAAAATGGCGTAGGAGTCCTCCCCAAAATCCATACCAGACCCTTATCCGAGCACACAACTTGGCAGGCCGCAGGAAATAAGGGGGGATGAGAGAGTGCCCCCTCCTGAACCGCACCAGGCCACATGCCCTCAACATGGAGAGGGTGCTTTTGAGTAGCCCCCCAAAGCACCTTGTCCCCATGTTGATGATGTGTGAATTTCACCAAAAAAGTGTCAACAATAGTAAAAAGGAGACACATAGGGATAATTCCTTTATTAAAAGATAAAAAAAGTAAATGTCATGGGCGTGGCTAACCACCGAGCAAGATGGACGTCTGAATCCTCAGCTCCTGCACCGACCGGAACAATTTATACAAACATCGCCGCTCATACAGCTCCTACTGACCCCTAAACATTCAGAGACACTGCCACATGGACCAGCAATGTCTCAGCCTACTCGCAAGAGGAAAGAATACAGGTTGCCAAAGAAACTGACAGATTACTTTACACTGCAGCTGGACACAGAAATCCAAGATAGCGCCCGCAACCCTGCACAGGATTCATCAGCCTACACAGACCTCCCTGATGCAGATGACACTGAAATAATGCCTCATCCACACTCTCCAGAGTCATCCCTTCAATATCCTTCCTCCTCAGCCTGCAACAGCCCAGCAAAAGCGAGGATGCGAATGGATTCAACAGAAAATAGGCACTGAGGTAAGCCCTGCATCTCTCACAGTATTACCTCAGCCATCAGCTATAGCAGCTTTCCCCACATCAGATCAACCTGTTCTAGACACTACCATGAAGGAGATGCTCATCTCCCTGCAGAGCTCCCTGCACATTGAAATAGCATCCATGATCAAGCAATTCTCCTCTCATGTACACATTATGGGGAACAAAATCCACCATATTGAAAAACCCATGAATGGCCTAACTACAACAGTGAATGATCTTGTAGATGCACAAGATCATACTCATGTTGAACAGCAATGGATGAAATCCAAGATGGCGGACCTAGAAGAAAGGTCTCGACGTAATAACGTCAAAATTAGAGGCATACCCGAAACCGTCCTGCCACATGACCTCAATTCATATGCCAGAAAGATGATCTCCACTGTTTTACCTGACCTGTCACCAATGGAGACAATAATAGATCGCATACATCGCATCCCCAAACCAGCACATCTAGCGGCAGACATACCCAGAGATGTTCTAATGAGGATTCATTTCTTCCACACTAAGGATCAACTCCTGTTTAAAACCAGACGTCTGGGCAAACTCCCAGCATCATTCAATAATCTACAGCTGTTTGCAGACTTGTCGCAATACACACGACAACTCCAAAGACAACTGAATACCATAACCAAACCTCTAAATAACCACAAAATCCCATACCAATGGGGATTCCCAACAAAAATCATTGAAAAAGAATATATAAAACACAAAGCGCTGTGATGCTAAATAGCTGATAATTACACAGAAAACCAAGTGAGGCTGCTATCAAAAAAGAGTGTTTTCAGAGTCACTTAAAAAGAATAAATAATGATATTTGAAGCGCTTCACAATGTGCATAAAAATGAATATATATGAATAAATATAAATACTCAAATAATCCCAGCGGTGAGTAAAAATTCCTAAAAAATCCAGCAATCAAAATAGTGTAAAATTATAAAAAAATAGTGACACCAAATGTGTAAAAAAAAATCCACATAAAAAATCCACATAAAAATAAATATATAGGGATGTATTCAGAAGGTTCAATTATACAAGTGTAGAATCCGATTGGTATAGAGCTTTGATCCAGTCCCACTAGCAAAGCTGTTTAAAAACACTTGCTTAATTAAGGTGCTCATTGACCTTTATAGTAACTAGGGTTGTCCCGATACCGATACTAGTATCGGTATCGGCACCGATACCAAGCATTTGCCCAAGTACTTGTACTCGGGCAAATGCTCCCGATGCTTCAGCCGATACCTTGACTGTCAGCGGTGATGGACGTGTGGGGGAGTTACAAGCTTCTCCCCCCGCGGCTTTCAGCTGCTTAGTGACATACAGCGGTGATCGGTGCTTGTAATTCCCCCACACGCGATCACCGCTGACTGTCACCTCATCCTCCTTAGTCCTCCTCCGTTCCTCTGTCCCCCTCCGCTGTCCTGCTCCATTGCTGTGTCCCCCTCCGTTCCTCTGTCCCCCCCCCGCTGTCCTCCTTCTTTGCTCTGTCCCCCTCCGCTGTCCTCCTCCGTTCCTCTGTCCCCCCCCCCGCTGTCCTCCTTCTTTGCTCTGTCCCCCTCCGCTGTCCTCCTCCGTTCCTCTGTCCACCTCCCGCTGTCCTTCTTCTTTGCTCTGTCCCCCTCCGCTGTCCCCATCCGTTCCTCTGTCCCCCTCCGCTGTCCCCATCCGTTCCTCTGTCCCCCTCCGCTGTCCCCATCCGTTCCGGCTTTCCGTTGTCCCCCTCTCTCTTCGTCTGTCCCCTCCGTTCTGCTCTCTCTCCGCTGTGTGTATGGAGAGAGTCAGCTGACTCTTTCCATTCACATAACTGAAACATTGTAATCTTCTGTGATTACGATGTGTCAGTTTATGAATGGAGAGAAGCTGCTGTGTTCTCTCCATTCATTCTCAGTGCAGCTGACGCTGCAGAGAAAGGGACTGGGGAATCTCTATCCTCAGTCTATTTCTCTGTCTCAAGGGGGAGATATCAGAGGTCTGTTAAGACCCCTGATATCTCACCAAAGCCCCCCAACAGGGCTGATTAAAAAAAAAACACACACATAGTGCAATAAAGAATAAAAAAAAAATTGTAAAAAATAATAAATGTAAATGAAAAAAAACAAAACAAAAACACACACACAGACACCGTTCACTATACCACCACCCCAACCCCACCCGCCCCCCCCCCCCCCCTCAAAAAAAAAAAAAAAACTGTCACGTGACATTAAAAAAAAGTATCGGTAATCGGTATCGGCGAGTACTTGAAAAAAAGTATCGGTACTTGTACTCGGTCCTAAAAAAGTGGTATCGGGACAACCCTAATAGTAACAATGTTTCTTTTGCTTCTGTTCACAACCAATGTGAGAATCATAAAACAGATCTCATTTGACAGGCAGATAAGAGAAAAACCAATCATTGTGCAATAGAGAGAGAGGGGGGGGGGGGTGCTGCGCTAACCAGAGGGGTCTCGGCTTAAAGGGATAGGTAATATTTCCTAGTAGCCATAGATCACGAGGTTTTAAATAGTGAAAAACGTCAGAGAATCGCATAAATTGGAATAGTGAGTATGCATAGATGTAGTGACTCAAAATTAATTACATATGTAGATCCAATCGGTGATATAAATATAAGAATAAACACTGGTGCATATATTGATTAAAAAAGTAATATATAAAAACCAATTTTGCATATGTTAAAAATGTTTAGACATTCAATATAGCCAAAGTGCTCGTGCTCTTGTGCCTTAAATCTAAAGATCAAACTCATACATATACTAAAGTGCAAAAATGAAGCAATAAAATATAAACGAACAAGTCATATATCAAGTGAAAACAAACAGAAAACAAGTGAAGCAAACAAGAAAAAAGAAGAAATGGTCGCCTGATCCTTATGTTGCGACCCGTGCGACAGTGCCAGTATAATGTGAATGATCACGTGAGTGAATACACCCACTCTGATAATTAGTGTCCAGAGTAAATTAATAATACAAGTGTCCAAAGAAATAAATAGTGTTCAAAAGCCAGTGCTTAAACGCAATACTCCAATGACAGTGGGGTGTTACTATGCAGATCAGACACTCTATGTCTTCTTCATGCAGCATGCACTAGTGTAGGTAATGGCCCCTTACCTAGCGGTGCTAGGTCAACCGCATATAAGTTGTTAACTCTCGAGGTCCTGGGTCTCTCCTGTGTCTCTGTGTCCAGACTTGCTGACTCTATAGGATCCTATTGGGGGCTGGGATATGTTTAGTTGTGGTCCTAACTGGGGTCCTGGGACAGTGCGGCTCCTAGCTCCTCCTCCACATCATGTCTCCATTGTATGTAAGATATAGGATAAAGTACCCAGATAGTGAAGAATGTTTTTATAGGTCACTTTATTCACATAAACCATATACAGAGTACTCACATTAGCAGTTGTTCTCATAAAGCATGGTATCCTACGAGCAGCGAGCTCGCAATGCATTCAGCAAGGAAGGTAAAACGAAACAAGCCTATTCCGTCCCTACGCGTGACGTCACTTGATCACGTGACTTCTTCAGGGGATTCAGGCGACCATTTCTTCTTTTTTCTTGTTTGCTTCACTTGTTTTCTGTTTGTTTTCACTTGATATATGACTTGTTCGTTTATATTTTATTGCTTCATTTTTGCACTTTAGTATATGTATGAGTTTGATCTTTAGATTTAAGGCACAAGAGCACGAGCACTTTGGCTATATTGAATGTCTAAACATTTTTAACATATGCAAAATTGGTTTTTATATATTACTTTTTTAATCAATATATGCACCAGTGTTTATTCTTATATTTATATCACCGATTGGATCTACATATTGTAATTTTGAGTCACTACATCTATGCATACTCGCTATTCCAATTTATGCGATTCTCTGACGTTTTTCACTATTTAAAACCTCGTGATCTATGGCTACTAGGAAATATTACCTATCCCTTTAAGCCGAGACCCCTCTGGTTAGCGCAGCACCCCCCCCCTCTCTCTCTATACCATTTGATTTGGGCTGGTGTTTGAGCCCTTGTTTTCGGTGCATGCAGCTGTCCAGTAAGAGAAGTTGCATATAGGTTCAAAAATCGATTACTAGACCTATTTTCCTAACTGGTAGCGCAGGAATAACCCCCGTTTTTACTTAATCATTGTGCAATAGTTAGGATACCAAGGTACACAGGCAAACTTCAATCCACTCACGTGTGCCTTATAATGATAAGGCATATGCAGGTTTTACTATAGCTCAGTGTACTGCAGTGAATCTGCTCCTGTCTAAGGCGGCTGATCAGTGTCGATCGAAATAGCTGACCATCCTTCACATGATGTGGAGAGCCAATGTGTCAATCATCCAATCCCCAGAAAACTCTCTATACATATGAAATCACCTGGAAGAATTTTTTTAACTAAATAAAGGATCGACTTCAAACAACACAATCCTCTGGAATGCCCATAAGGTGTTTGTTAGAGGAATTATTATACAGCTTAGTGCAAGAGAAAAGAGGAGGAGATCACAGCATCTAGATACTATCATATCTAATATTAATTTATTGGATAAACAGAACCAATCCACTCCAGACCCTACAATAAAAGAAAAATGAGTTCTCCTTTGACAATACTTAGGAACATTCTTTTAGAATCCCACACTAAAATCCAAACGAAATTTAAAGCAAACCATTACACTACAGGCAATAAAGCAGGGAAAGCACTCGCACTCAGAATAAAAGGACGCCACATCAAATCAAAGATCCCACACCTCTTTCATCCAGCCACAAAACAAAAACTCATTGACCCGCAAGCTATTGCAGATGCATTCAGCCACTACTACCAATCACTATACAACTTAAAAGAAGACACTACCACCAACCAACCATCTATAGTAGATATCAACACATTCTTACAGGAAATTAAACTTCCGAAACTTTCACAACATCAACTTCATGAGCTAAACAAACCATTCACCCACCTAGAGATCCTAAATATCATTTCTGCATTACCATCCAACAAATCACCCGGACCGGACGGTCTAACTAGCGAGTATTACAAACAATTTAGCACCACCTTGGCACCCCACTTCTCCCTAGTATGCAATGACGCTGCCTCCTCCTCTTCTCTCCCCAATGAAATGCTTAACGCTTTAATAATCACTTTACCGAAGCCTGGGAAAGAACCTACCCCGCCCCAAAATTTCCGCCCAATCTCACTTCTTAATATAGACACAAAGATTTACGCAAAAAGCATAGCCACTAGACTAGTACAAATCATGCCCAAATTAATACATCCAGACCAATTTGGCTTTACAAAAGGTAGACAATCACACGACGCAACCAGAAGACTTATTGACATAATTCACCATGCTGAGACCAGCAGGACGCCTTCTCTGCTCCTATCTCTGGACGCAGAGAAGGCGTTCGACAGGATCAACTGGGACTACCTACAAGCGATGCTCCACAAATTTGGCTTCCAGGGACCTATACTGTCAGCAATACTAGCTTTATACTCATCCCCGTCGGCCCAAGTCTACACAGAAGGCATGATCTCAAAACCATTCCAGATTACTAATGGTACCTGCCAGGGATGCCCCCTCTCGCCACTTATTTTCAACCTAATTATGGAACCCCTGGCGGAGCACATCAGACTTCATAGAAATATCACTGGTTTCAAAATCGGACATATAGAACATAAAATTAACCTGTTTGCGGATGATGTCGTAATGATGCTGACCAACCCAATCTCTTCCCTGGCTTCGGTCCAAGATGTACTAATGAAATTCAGTCGTATTTCGTATTATAAGGTTAATGCTACCAAATCCTACATATTAGACTTAGGCCTAGATGCAGTAACCAGCAATATCCTACGTAATCAATATATATACCCATGGGCAGAATCAGGTATATCTTATTTAGGCATCACACTCACTAAATCAATGAAAGGACTATTCAACAGCATTTACTTAGATACTAAACAAATGCTACTACAGGAAACCACTAAATTAGAGAAATTTGAAATCACATGGTCAGGTAGGCTGACAGCCTTCAAAATGCTCATACTACCTAAAATACTTTACACATTTCGCACATTACCTATTCCACTATCCAATTCCTACCTAAACTCTCTGCAAACTATAGTTAGTCGCTATATTTGGCAAAATAAAAAAACGAGATCCAGCCACTCTAAGATCATCAAACACAGACTAGTAGAGGGAATGGGCTACCCTGACATAAAAGACTACTACCTAGCCACTATCCTGTCACAACTCCAAGAATGGACTCAAACCCACCAAAATACACTATGGGGCCACATTGAAAACAATGCCACACCCGGGCCAAACCTCGCATGCTGGCTATATAGTACATCTGCTCTGATCACGAATACTCATCTGTATTCTCCAACCACTCAGGCATCAGTCAAAGCCTGGAAAATCCTCCACAACACTAAATGGTCATCACTAACCACTAAACCTATACACGTTCCAATACAAACCCTACGCCTACTATCTCCTGACCTAACCATCCCCAACTGGCTACTCTCACAGACGTCATCCACTGAAGAACTTAGAAACACAATTCAACATAAACCATTTACAGTAATCCAATCCACCCACAAAGCACCCACATCAGACTTTCTCACCTACCTGCGTATTCAATCATGCTTATCTAGAAACCCAAATATAGAAGGATCCCTACCAAACAAACTCTGGAGCTTCTATTTCACACAAGAATCCAAATCTAAGGGCATCTCTCTTATCTACTCCACACTACAAGAAAAAAATGCCTTTAACAAATCCAAACCATTCACTGACTGGGAAACAGACACCTACGAACAATACTCAGACCAACAATGGATACAGGCACTAAAAACGGTTTACAAAGCCACAAGATGCACTTCTCTATGGGAACTTACAAACAAAATCACACTCAGATGGTACTTGACACCACTCAAACTAGCTAAATTCCAAACCAACACCTCAGCCTTATGTTGGAGACAATGCAACCACACAGGAACTCTATTACACATTCTGTGGCACTGCCCAATAATAACAAACCTATGGAAAGAAGTAACACACTTAATACAAGATATAGGACACTTCAATATCACCCTAACGCCACAACTGGCCATACTAAACATGATACCAGATACGATTCCCCACACATTCAAAACGATCCTCACACACATTCTCCTAGCAACCAGACTACTTCTAACCAGAAACTGGAAAACACATAACGTCCCCACTATACTGGAAGTGATTACCCTAGTTCACTCACACTACACCTACAAACTCATAGGAACAAGAGGTTCTGCATTACATCACAACATCCAAACAAATTGGTCTCAATGGAAAAACTGGTATAATAGCAGAATAGCATAAATTTCTTTTCACAAAATTATTCTTCTGAAATGATGTACACATGAATGGACGTCCTAATATATGCATATTACAAATAATGCTCTCATTACCCTTCTCCTTCCTTCCCCTCCCCCCTCCCATACCCCTACTATTCTATTCATCCTACTTCCTAAATATGACCCTATATTACACTACTGTTATTGTACCACCATTTCTGTTTTATACATTGTAACATGTGTAATACTGTTCTTTAATGCTTTTGAATAATTACTGCAAGATATACTGTAAATCTGTATTACGTTATTGTCAACTGGCAAAAAAGTAATAAAAATCTATTTTGAAAAAAAAAAAAAAAAATGGAAATGTCCCGCGATGTCCTTTCATCTTCTATCACACCACAAGACTAGCCAAAAAAAGAAAAAAAAAGCCGCAACACCTCCGCCTCCATGGGAGGCTCCCATTTATTTATTTTTTTTATCTTTTAATAAAGGACTTGTCCCTAAGAGTCTCCTGTCATTTTTACTATTATTGACACTTTTTTGGATGAAATGGTAGGGGTACAATGTACCTGTTACCAATTCACATGGGGGGAGGCCGGGATCTGTGGGTCCCCTTGTTAAAGGGGCTTCCAGGTTCCGATAAGCCCCCCACCCGCATACCCCCACAACCACCGGGCAAGGGTTGTGGGGATGAGGCCCTTGTCCCCATCAACATGGGGACAAGGTGCTTTGGGGGGCTACTCCAAAGCACCCTCCCCATTTTGAGGACATGTGGCCTGGCTTTCGAATTTGCTGCAAACACCACATATTATTCGGTGTTCCCTGAACGTCCAAACAACCAACGTTTGGCCCACTTATGCTCGGGCCAAGCCATTCACCCATCCCTAGTAACCAGCAGCACTGAGCATTGTATTGTGACAGAAGTCTCCCCACCATCAGAACTCAATACCACAGTGGGAGTAATTCCCCCATCTACCTCAAATGTGTGGATGGAGGAATGGGATCATTTGGTTGAAAAACAAAATGATTAATGTATGGCCAGCCAAGAGAACTGCACATTTACATTACAGTGCCTTGCAAAAGTATTCACCCCCCTTGGCATTTTTCATGTTTTGTTGCCTCACAACCTGGAATTAACAACCTGGAACCTGGAATTAACATGGATTGTTTGAGGATTTGCATCATTTAATTTAAAGAACATGCCCACAACTTTGAAGATGTTTTTTTTTTATTGTGAAACAAACAACAAATAGGACAAAATAACAGAAAAGGTCAATGTGCATAACTATTCACCCCGTAAAGTCAATACTTTGTAGAGCCACCTTTTGCGGCTATCACAGCTCCAAGTCGCTTTGGATAAGTCTCTATGAGCTTGCCACATCTTACCACTGGGATTTTTGTCAATTCCTCCTTGCAAAACTGCTCCAGCTCCTTCAAGTTAGATGGTTTGCGCTTGTGAACAGCAATTTTTAAGTCTGACCACAGATTTTTTATTGGACTGAGGTCTGGGCTTTGACTAGGCCATTCCAACACAATTACATGTTTCCCCTTAAACCACTCAAGTGTTGCTTTAGCAGTGTGTTTGGGGTCATTGTCCTGGAAGGTGAACTTCCATCCTAGCCTCAAATCACACATAGAGTGGTATAGGTTTTGCTCAAGAATATCCCTGTATTTAGCACCATCCATCTCTCCCTCAACTCTGACCAGTTTCCCAGTCCCGACTGCTGAAAAACATCCCCACAGTATGATGCTGCCACCACCATGATGATGTTCTTTGGGTGATGTGATGTGTTGGGTTTGCGCCAGACATAGCGTTTTCTTTGGTGGCCAAACAGTTCAATTATAGTCTCATCAAACTAGAGCACCTTCCTCCATATATTTTGGGAGTCTACCACATGCCTTTTCGCAAACTCAAAATGTGCCATTTTGTTTTTTGCTGAAAGTAATGGCTTTCTTCTGGCCACTCTGCCATAAAGCCCTTATAAAGGCTTATTGTCGTCCTATGTACAGATACTCCAGTCTCTGCTGTGGAACTCTGCAGCTCCTCCAGGGTTACTGCTGCCTCTCTGATTAATGCCCTCCTTGCCCGGTCCGTGAGTTTTGGTGTGCGGCCGTCTCTTGGCAGGTTTGCTGTTGTGCCATGTTCTTTCCATTTGGTTATGATAGATTTGATGGTGCTCCTAGTGATCATCAAAGATTTGGATACTTTTTTATAACCTAACCCTGACTTTTCAACAACATTGTCCCTTATTTGTTTGGAGAGTTCCTTGGTCTTCATGGCAGTGTTTGGTTAGTGGTGCCTCTTGCTTAGGTGCTGCAGCCTCTGGGGACTTTCAAAAGGTGTGTGTATATGTAATGACAGATCATGTAACACTTAGATTGCACACAGATGGACATCACTTCACTAATTATGTGACTTATGAAGGCAATTGGTTGCACCAGAGGTTTTTTATGGGCTTCATAACAAAGAGGGTGAATACATACGCACTTGCCAATTATGATTTTTTTATTTCTGAAAAATAGTTTTATGTATATATTTTTCAAATTTTACTTCACCAACTTAGACTATTATGTTCTGATCCATCACATATAATTCAGATTAAAAAAAAAACATGGAACCAAAGGTTGTTATCTAACAAAATAGGTAAAAAGTCAAGGGGGTGAATACTTTTGCAAGGCATTGTATATTTATTAGTGATCCATAAGAGTAATATTGGCACTTGGGGCACTTTTTCTTACCCACGTAACATGGTTATTAGGAGGAGGGGAGTGTTAGTGGGATACATGACAAGATTGTCATTGATTAACAGTATGTGTGTTGAGTATGGTTCCTCTTTTTTGATATGTCCTATATAAATTCAATAAACTGTTTAGTACTTTCAAGGGTATAATTCTCTGAGGCACCCATCTATTAATTATAATTGCCATTTTTTATTTGTGTTATGTATAACATACGCACGAGAATCTTCATTGAATTCAATATGCATTTATTATGCAATCCTGGTATAAGATATTGTCTGCTTATTAATTTCATCTGCATATGATTGATATACATCTACAATTTATTGAGTGAATATTCTAAACTTCTTTAGAAAATCAGCCTGGTTATTTCTGCTGCAGTTAATAGCACGCAAAGTTGCTGGTACTCTAATTCCCCGTACACACGGTCGGATTTTCCGACGGAAAATTTGTGATAGGACCTTGTTGTTGGAAATTCCGACCGTGTGTAGGCTCCATTATACATTTTCCATCGGATTTTCCGACACACAAAGTTTGAGAGCAGGATATAAAATTTTCCGACAACAAAATCCGTTGTCGGAAATTCCGATCGTGTGTACACAAATCCGACGGACAAAGTGCCACGCATGCTCAGAATAAATAAAGAGATGAAAGCTATTGGCCACTGCCCCATTTATAGTCCCGACGTACATGTTTTACCTCACCGCGTTTAGAACGATCAGATTTTACGACAACTTTGTGTGACCGTGTGTATGCAAGACAAGTTTGAGCCAACATCCGTCGGAAAAAATCCTAGGATTTTGTTGTCGGAATGTCCGAACAAAGTCCGACCGTGTGTACAGGGCATAACAGTTAACCTAAAAAAAACAAAACATGAAAAACAACAAAGCTTAACAAAACATTTTTTGTGCACACTTTCTTGAGGTGACTGGCAGTATCTTGATCACTTGAATCCCCAGAATTCAAGATTCTAAGGGTCGGTTCACACTGGGACGACTTGGGATCCGACTTGTACGCCCTCAAGTCGCCCCAGAAAGAGATTCACAATTAAGTGAATGGGAGCGTCTTAATAGACACTACTGAAGTCGCTCCGACTTCAGAGCGTACTCCCTGTACTACTTTGATCCGACTTTGATCCAACTTCAGCCTATTGACTATCATTGAAGTCGGATCGCCGTCTCGCATGATCCGACTTCGGCATGCGACTTGTGCTCAGATGATCTTGAGGGGGAACTCCGCGCCAAATTTTAAATAAAAATCCGGCATGGGTTCCCCCTCCAAGAGCATACCAGGCCCTTGGGTCTGGTATGGACCTTGAGGGGAACCCCCTACGCCGAAAAAGCGGCATGGGGGGTCCCCCAATCCATACCAGACCCTTATCCGAGCACGCAGCCCGGCCGGACAGGAATGGGGGTGGGGGACGAGCCAGCGCCCCCCCATCCTGAACCGTACCAGGCCGCATGCCCTCAACATGGGGGGGTTGGTGCCTTGGGGAAGGGGGGCGCGCTGCGGCCCCCCCACCCCAAAGCACCTTGTCCCCATGTTGATGAGGACAAGGGCCTCTTCCCGACAACCCTGGCCGTTGGTTGTTGGGGTCTGTGGGCTTATCGGAATCCGGGAGCCCCCTTTAATAAGAGGGCCCCCAGATCCCGGCCCCCCACCCTATGTGAATGAGTATGGGGTACATCGAACCCCTACCCATTCACCTAGGGAAAGTGTCAATTTAAAAAAAAACACTACACAGATTTTTAAAGTAATTTATTAGACAGCTCCGGGGGTCTTCTTCGGTTCTTCTCCGCGCTCTCCGGGTCTTCTGCCGGGCTCCTCCGCTATTTTCTGCTCTTTTGCCGCTCTTTTTCTATAGCGGAGGAGCCTGGTCTTCAATCTTCTGCCTTCTGCCCTCTTCTCCTGATGTTGACACGACGCTCTCTGGGGCTGGAATGCACTCTGAGCGCTCCGCTCTGACTTATATAGGTGGTGACCACGCCCCCTTATGCCATCACAGTCCCTGGGCATGCTGGGACTGTGACGTTTTAGGGGGCGTGGTCATCACCCAATGACCACGCCCCCTTATGCAGTCATAGTCCCAGCATGCCCAGGGACTGTGACGGCATAAGGGGGCGGGGTCACCGCCTATATAAGTCAGAGCAGAGCGCACAGAGAGCATTCTAGCCGGAGAGAGCGTCGTGTCAACATCAGAAGAAGAGGAGAGGGCAGAAGACGGAAGACCGGGCTCCTCCGCTTTAGCAAAAGAGCGGCAGAAGAGAGCGGAGGAGCCCGGAGGAAGATCCGGAGAGCGTGGAGAAGAACCGGAGAGACCCCCGAAGTCGGAAGAAGACCCCCGGAGCTGTCTAATAAAATACTTTAAACATCTATGTAGTGTTTTTTTTTAAATTGACACTTTTTCCCTAGGTGAATGGGTAGGGGTACGATGTACCCCATACTCATTCACATAGGGTGGGGGGCCGGGATCTGGGGGCCCCCTTATTAAAGGAGGCTCCCGGATTCTGATAAGCCCTCCGCCCGCAGACCCCGACAACCAACGGCCAGGGTTGTCGGGAAGAGGCCCTTGTCCTCATCAACATGGGGACAAGGTGCTTTGGGGGGGGGCCCGCAACGCGCCCCCTCCCCCAAGGCACCAACCCCCCATGTTGAGGGCATGCGGCCTGGTACGGTTCAGGAGGGGGGGGGGGGGGCGCTCGCTCGTCCCCACTCCCATTCCTGTCCGGCCGGGCTGCGTGCTCGGATAAGGGTCTGGTATGGATTGGGGGGTGACCCCCCACGCCGTTTTTTCGGCGTAGGGGGTTCCCCTCAAGGTCCATACCAGACCCAAGGGCCTGGTATGCTCCTGGAGGGGGAACCCATGCCGGTTTTTTATTTAAAATTTGGCGCAGAGTTCCCCCTAAAGATTCATACCAAACACAGTGGCGGGGATCCAAGTCGGATCCCCGTTCATTGAAAGTCGGACACATGTCGCAGGGCAAAGTCGGATCCACAAGTTGCGTTGAAGTCGGGTTGAAGTCGTGTTGCAAAGTCGCGTTGAAGTCGTGTTGCCCCTGTGTGAATCGAGCCTAAGGATTAAATGACAAACTCATCATAATCACTTTTTATAACAAGTCAGAAAGTCGGTGTAATTATAATATCCAGGTTTCCAGGTACCTGGACAAAGTTTACACACATCCGATACAAGCATAAAAATTTTTGGGTCCCCTATTTTTCAAAAAGAATGACTTATAGACAGCAGCTTTAACTATGTAGCTCTTTACTGTATTGGAAAGCTTGCTCTAGGAACAGCAACAATACCTCTGCAATGCATATACCTAGCTTTTAGGCAATGCACATTCCTTATATGAATACAACATACATTAAAGTGGTTGTAAACCTCAGACATGAAATATGAAACACTGGTGAGTGTTGAGCCATAAGGAGAGTAGATGTCACTGTGCATAATGTGGTGAAGCAGTTTTGGAGATTAAGAAGCACCGGGGAAGTGAAATTTGTCAACAAAGTCATCTTAGTTAAAAGAGACAATTTGTTTGAACTTTTTAGAACTTTGCGTATTAACTGCAAGGGTGGATTGCTAATGTCACTTTATCTCTAGGTGATTTATAACATTGAATACTATGTCTTTGGTTTACTGATACACTACATTGTCAAAAGTATTGGGACGCCTGCCTTTACACGCACATGAACTTTAACCACTTCAGCCCCGGAAGGTTTTACCCCCTTCCTGACCAGAGAACTTTTTACAATTCGGCACTGCGTCGCTTTAACTGCTAATTGCGCGGTCATGCAATGCTGTACCCAAACGAAATTTGCGTCCTTTTCTTCCCACAAATAGAGCTTTCTTTTGATGGTATTTGATCACCTCTGCCGTTTTTATTTTTTGCGCTATACACGGAAAAAGACCGAAAATTTTGAAAAAAAATGATATTTTCTACTTTTTGTTCTAAAAAAAATCCAATAAACTCAATTTTAGTCATACATTTAGGCCAAAATGTATTCGGCCACATGTCTTTGGTAGAAAAAATGTCAATAAGTGTATATTTATTGGTTTGCGCAAAAGTTATAGCGCCTACAAACTAGGGTACATTTTCTGGAATTTACACAGTCTTTAATTTATGACTGCCTATGTCGTTTCTTGAGGTGCTAAAATGGCAGGGCAGTACAAAACCCCCACAAATGACCCCATTTTGGAAAGTAGACACCCCAAGAAATTTGCTGAGAGGCATGTTGAGCCCATTGAATATTCATTTTTTTTGATTGAATAATGACAAAAAAAAAATTACAAAAAGTTGTCACTAAATGATATATTGCTCACACAGGCCATGGGCATATGTGGAATTGCACCCCAAAATACAATTAGCTGCTTCTCCTGAGTATGGGGATACCACATGTGTGGGACTTTTTGGGAGCCTAGCCGCGTACGGGGCCCCCGAAAACCAATCACTGCCTTCAGGATTTCTAAGGGCGTACATTTTTGATTTTACTCCTCACTACCTATCACAGTTTTGAAGGCCATAAAATGCCCAGATGGCATAAAACCCCCCCAAATGACCCCATTTTGGAAAGTAGACACCCCAAGCTATTTGCTTTGAGGCATGTTGAGTCCATGGAATGTTTTATATTTTGACACAAGTTGCGGGAAAGTGACACATTTTTTTTTTTTTTTGCACAAAGTTGTCACTAAATGATATATTGCTCACACAGGCCATGGGCATATGTGGAATTGCACCCCAAAATACATTTAGCTGCTTCTCCTGAGTATGGGAATACCACATGTGTGGGACTTTTTGGGAGCCTAGCCGCGTACGGGGCCCCGAAAACCAATCAGTGCCTTCAGGATTTCTAAGGGCGTACATTTTTGATTTTACTCCTCACTACCTATCACAGTTTCGGAGGCCATGGAATGCCCAGGTGGCACAACCCCCCCCAAATGACCCCATTTTGGAAAGTAGACACCCCAAGCTATTTGCTGAGAGGCATGGTGAGTATTTTGCAGCTCTCATTTGTTTTTGAAAATAAAGAAAGACGAGAAAAAAAAATTTTTTTTTTCTTTTTTCAATTTTCAAAACTTTGTGACAAAAAGTGAGGTCTGCAAAATACTCACTATACCTCTCATCAAATAGCTTGGGGTGTCTACTTTCCAAAATGGGGTCATTTGGGGGGGTTTTTTGCCACCTGGGCATTCCATGGCCTCCGAGACTGTGATAGGCAGTGAAGAGTGAAATCAAAAATTTACGGCCTTAGAAAGCCTGAAGGCGGTGCTTGGTTTTCGGGGTCCCGTACGCGGCTAGGCTCCCAAAAAGTCTCACACATGTGGTATCCCCGTACTCAGGAGAAGCAACAGAATGTATTTTGGGGTGTAATTTCACATATTCCCATGGCATGTTTGAGCAATATATCATTTAGTGACAACTTTGCGCAAAAAAAAATAAAAAAAATAAAAAATTGTCTCTTTCCCGCAACTTGTGTCACAATATAAAATATTCCATGGACTTGGCATGCCTCTCAGCAAATAGCTTTGGGTGTCTACTTTCCAAAATGGGGTCATTTGGGGGGGTTTTGAACTGTCCTGGCATTTTATGCACAACATCTAGAAGCTTATGTCACACATCACACACTCTTCTAACCACTTGAAGACAAAGCCCTTTCTGACACTTTTTGATTACATAAAAAAATAATTTTTTTTTGCAAGAAAATTACTTTGAACCCCCAAACATTATATATTTTTTTAAAGCAAATGCCCTACAGATTAAAATGGTGGGTGTTTCATTTTTTTTTTTCACACAGTATTTGCGCAGCGATTTTTCAAACGCATTTTTTGGGGAAAAAACACACTTTTTTAAATTTTAATGCACTAAAACACACTATATTGCCCAAATGTTTGATGAAATAAAAAAGATGATCTTAGGCCGAGTACAAGGATACCAAACATGACATGCTTTAAAATTGCGCACAAACGTGCAGTGGCGACAAACTAAATACATTTTTAAAAGCCTTTAAAAGCCTTTACAGGTTACCACTTTAGATTTACAGAGGAGGTCTACTGCTAAAATTACTGCCCTCGATCTGACGTTCGCGGTGATACCTCACATGCATGGTGCAATTGCTGTTTACATTTGACGCCAGACCGACGCTTGCGTTCGCCTTAGCGCGAGAGCAGGGGGGACAGGGGTGCTTTTTTTTTTTTTTTTTTTCTTTATTATTATTATTTTTTATCTTATTTTTAAACTGTTCCTTTCATTTTTTTTTTTTTTTTAAATCATTTTTATTGTTATCTCAGGGAATGTAAATATCCCCTATCATAGCAATAGGTAGTGACAGGTACTCTTTTTTGCAAAAATTGGGGTCTATTAGACCCTAGATTTTTCCTCTGCCCTCAAAGCATCTGACCACACCAAGATCGGTGTGATAAAATGCTTTCCCAATTTCCCAATGGCGCTGTTTACATCCGGCGAAATCTAAGTCATAAAATGCTCGTAGCTTCCGGTTTCTTAGGCCATAGAGATGTTTGGAGCCACTCTGGTCTCTGATCAGCTCTATGGTCAGCTGGCTGAATCACCGGCTGCATTCTCAGGTTCCCTGTTGAGACAGGAGAGCCAGAGAAAAACACGGAAGACGTTGGGGGGGGGCATTCCCTCCCACTGCTTGTAAAAGCAGTCTAGAGGCTAATTAGCTGCTAGGATTGCTTTTACATGAAAGCCAATCGCTGGCTGAAAAGAATGATACCAAGATGATACCTAAACCTGCAGGCATCATTCTGGTATAACCACTCAAAGTCGTGAATGGCGTACCTGAAGACAAAAAAATGGTTAACAATAAAGCACAGTAAACGGTAAGGTATAAAAAATTGCATATCTGAAAAGCAAACATGATAAAACATAACAACAATAAAACATTGCAGAATAGAATACAGTACAGTAATACAGTAAGAGCAGAACAATAGAGAGAGAATAGAGAGAGAGAACAATAAAACGACAACTATTTTTTTTTTTTTTTATATTTTTGTTTGTGTTTTTTTTTTTTACACTTTTTTTTGTAACTAACTTTTATAACTGTAACCGGTTCCAGGTTCGGGTCTCTCAAAATGCGATGGCATCTTGGGAGACCCTGTGAAAGTGTGCCTAGTCTGTGCAATGCTGTACCCTACGCTAATACTCAACTAGTGAATGGTAGTGTTCAAAACATTCACCAATGCAAAGACCAGGATTGTCAGGACAGGAGGGACAATAATAGCGGGTGTCACGCCTATATCCGCGTTTGCTGCAGACACGACATCTTTTTTGGGGGGGGGTTCGTTGGGTAGGGGTACTCGGGAGGACATAAAGAAAATGCCTCTCATGCAGCCGACTGCATTTGGTTGGGGATGTGAATGGGGGAAGTACGGGCGCTGCAGAAGCGGTGGGTTCCCAATTAGGATTGGCGAATGCAGCAGGAAGGGCACTATGGACACGACGGGCCTGTGTTTGTCTTCTTGGTGGCAGCGGGACACTACTTGTGCTTGCCACCTCACCAGCTTGAACTGCATTTATGGGACTCGCCATGTCACCAAGTGTTACTGCAGTGCTGGTTTGACTACGACCGGGGTGTACTAGGGCGCTGGTGCTTGCCAGTTCACCAAAACACTACCAAAAAAACTGTTAGAGATTGCAGGGATCAGGCCTGACTCTGCGAACGCTGCAGTTATGCGTTTAGTGTTTTGTAAGTGTCAGTGATCGATCGATACTGCACTTGGGTGGGCTGGGCTGGGCTGGGCTGGGCCGGGCAGAGGGGCAAAACGCAGGTGCTAGCAGGTATCTGGGCTGATCCCGCTAACACTGCGTTTGTGGGAACCCTAAACTGCTGGGGACGCTAGTATAGATCTGATCAGATCAGATATTGATCCGATCAGATACTATACCACTAAGGGAGGTGTACGGTGTGTGCGTGGGTGTTAGCGGTACTGGCGCTAACCTGATGCTGCCTGGGGCTGGCGCTTGCCAGTTCACCAAAACGCTACCAAAAAAACTGTTAGCGATCGCAGGGATCAGGCCTGACTCTGCGAACGCTGCAGTTATGCGTTTAGTGTTTTGTAAGTGTCAGTGATCAATCGATACTGCACTTGGGTGGGCTGGGCCGGGCGGAGGGGCAAAACGCAGGTGCTAGCAGGTATCTGGGCTGATCCCGCTAACACTGCGTTTGTGGGAACCCTAAACTGCTGTGGACGCTAGTATAGATCTGATCAGATCAGATATTGATCCGATCAGATACTATACCACTAAGGGAGGTGTACGGTGCGTGCGTGGGTGTTAGCGGTACTGGCGCTAACCTGACGCTGCCTGGGGCTGGTGCTTGCCAGTTCACCAAAACGCTACCAAGAAAACTGTTAGCGATCGCAGGGATCAGGCCTGACTCTGTGAACGCTGCAGTTATGCGTTTAGTGTTTTGTAAGTGACAGTGATCAATCGATACTGCACTTGGGCTGGGCCGGGCGGAGGGGAAGAACGCAGGTGCTAGCGGGTATCTGGGCTGATCCCGCTAACACTGCGTTTTTGGGAACCCTAAACTGCTGGGGACACTAGTATAGATCTGATCGGATCAGATATTGATCCGTACAGATACTATACCACTAAGGGAGGCGTATGCTGCGTGCGTGGGTGTTAGCGGTACTGTCGCTAATCTGACGCTGCCTGGGGCGACGCATATCACCGCCGGGCGATCAGGGGGCTAAACCTTTATTAGGTAATAAACGGCGGGTCCCCTGACACTATAAAAAATAAACGAACTAACCAGCGTCACCCGTAACAGTTATACGGTGATCAGTGGTGAAAGGGTTAACTAGGGGGCAATCAAGGGGTTAAAACATTTATTAGGTAGTATATGGGGGTCCCTGTCACTATAAAACGCTGACGGCGAACGTAAATATTTACGTTCCTAACTAGCGTCACCAGCGACACTAATACAGCGATCAGAAAAATGACCGCTTAGTGACACTGGTGACAGGGGGTGATCAAGGGGTTAAAACTTTATTAGGGGGGGTTAGGGGGTATCCTAGACCTAAAGGGGGGTAATATTCACTGCCCTAACACTGTAACTGTCACAAACTGACACCATGCAGTAATCAGAAAAAAAAAAAAAAAATACTGCTTGCTGTCAGTTTGTGACGGGGGGGGGTGATTGGGGGGGATCGGGGGGCGATCGGGGGGGATCGGGGGTGTAAAGTATGCCTGGCATGTTCTACTGTGTGTGTTTGTGTTGTGTGCACTTACATGTCATCTCCCCTCGGCGCTGGAACGGAAACTGCCGAGCCGAGGAGAGATGACATCACATCCTCTGCCTGTGTGAAACTACACACAGGCAGGGGAGGATTCCGATTGGCTGGGAGCGATCGCGAGGGGGGGGCCACGATCGGATGGTCTCCCCCTCGCCTCCCGACGCTCCCAGTCAAATGCCAACCGCCGCTGGCACCGGGGGGGGGTCCGATCGGACCCCCCCGCCCGCGGGAGGCAGATCACGTACAGGTACGTGATTCTGCCTGCCCGTGCCATTCTGCCGACGTATATATACGTTAGGCGGTCGGCAAGTGGTTAATGGCATCCCAGTCTTAGTCCATAGGGTTCAATATTGAGTTGGCCCACCCTTTTTTAACAGCTATAACAGCTTCATCTCTTCTGGGAAGGTTGTCCACAAGGTTTAGGAGTCTGTCTATGGGAATGTTTGACCATTCTTCCAGAAGCACATTTGTGAGGTCAGGCATTGATGTGGACGAGAAGGCCTGGCTCGCAGTCTCCGCTCTGATTCATCCAAAAGGTGTTCTATCGGGTTGAGGTCAGGACTCTGTGCAGGCCAGTCAAGTTCCTCCAAACTCACTTATCCATGTCTTTGTGGACCTTGCTTTGTGCACTGGTGTGCAGTCATGTTGGAACAGTAAGGAGCCATACCCAAACTGTTCCCACAAAGTTGGGAGCATGAAATTGTCCAAAATGTCTTATTATGCTGATACCTTAAGAGTTCCTTTTACTGGAACTAAAGGGCCATGTCTATCCCCTGAAAAACAACCCCACACCATAAACCTTCTTCCATCAAATGATTTGGACCAATGCACAAAGCAAAGTCCATAAAGACATGGATGAGCAGATGGGGTGCAGGAACTTGACTGGCCTGCACCTTAACCTGATAGAACACCTTTGGAATGAATTATAGCGGAGACTGCAGGCCAGGCCTTCTCATCCACATCAGTGCCTGACCTCACAAACGCGCTTCTGGAAAATGTTAAAAAATTCCCATAGACACACTCCTAAACCTTGTGGACAGCCTTCCTAGAGGTGTTCAAGCTGTTATAGCTACAAAGGGTGGGCCAACTCAATGTTGAACCCTATGGACTAAGACTGGGATGCCATTAAAGTTTATGTGTGTGTAAAGGCAGGTGTCACAATACTTTTGATAGTGTATATGGTAGCAGCTTTTACACTAAAAGCTACCATAGAATTTTTCCTCTTGAAGCATGGTAGCATTGGTTGAATATTAAAAATAGCACTGTCTGACTGTTTCTGTAGCCCCAAAGCTGCTATGTAAAATCATGTAAGGCATACGCATGTCTCTGATGACTGCTATGCTCAAAAAATTTGGAGCGGGATTTGATAATTGTACTCTTGTACTGTATGCTATATTTTGAGAGCTTGCTGCGAGGCTGTACATGGGGACCTACAGTGTAAGTTTCTCCCTGCTTTTTTATTAATTAATACTGCAAATCTGAAGATATCTCCCATTGTTTCTTGATCATTATGCTATCAGTCAGCAGGGCAAAGGCATGGTAAATTGGCCCTGGGTGAAACATCAACTGCAGAAAAACTACAGAACACTGCTGACTAGTCCTTTGGAATTTTTAGGCACAGCTTTCATGGTATACATTGCTTTGAAAAAGGTATTCATACCCCTTGAAATTTTCCACATTTTGTCATGTTACAACCAAAAACATAAATGTATTTTATTGGGATTTTATGTGATAGACCAACACAAAGTGGCACATAGTTTTGAAATGGAAGGAAAATGATAAATGGTTTTCAAAATGTTTTACAAATAAATATGTGAAAAGTGTGGTGTGCATTTGTGTTCAGCCCCTGAGTCAATACTTTGTAGAACCACCTTTCACTTCAATTACAGCTGCAAGTCTTTTTGGGTATGTCGCTACCAGCTTTGCACATATAGAGAGTGACATTTTTGCCCATTCTTCTTCTTCTTTGCAAAATAGCTCAAGCTCTGTCAGATTGGATAGAGAGCGTCTGTGAACAGCAATGTTCAAGTCTTGCCACAGATTCTCAATTGGATTTAGATCTGGACTTTGACTGGGCCATTCTATCACATGAATATGCTTTGATCTAAACCATTCTATTAAAGCTCTGACTGTATGTTTTGGGTTGTCCTGCCGGAAAGTGAACCTCCCCACAGTCTCAAGTCTTTTGCAGACTCTAACATGTTTTCTTCTAAGATTGCCCTGTATTTGGCTCTATCCATCTTCCTATCAACTCTGACCAGCTTCCCTGTCCCTGCTGAAGAAAAGCATCCCTACAACATGCTGCCACCACCATGTTTCAAGCTGGGGAAGGTGTGTTCAGAGTGATGTGCAGTTTTAGTTTTCCACCACACATAGCATTTTGCTTTTAGGCCAAAAAGTTCAATTTTGGTCTCATCTGACCAGAGTATCTTCTTCCACATGTTTGCTGTGTCCCCCATATGGCTTCTCCCAAACTGCAAATGGGACTTCTTATGGCTTTCTTTCAACATTGGCTTTCTTCTTGCCACTCTTCTATAAAGGCCAGATTTGTGGCGTGCACAGCTAATAGTTGTCCTGTGGACAGATTCTCCCACCTGAGTTGTGGATCTCTGCAGCTCCTTCAGAGTTACCATGGGCCTCTTGGCTGCTTCTTTGATTAATGTTCTCCTTCCCTGGCATGTCAGTTTAGGTGGACGGCCATGTCTTGGTAGGTTTGCAGTTGTGCAATACTCTTTCCATTTTCAGATGATGGATTGAACAGTGCACAATGAGATGTTCAAAGCTTGGGATATTTTTTTATAACTAACTCTGCTTTAAACTTCTCCACGACTTTATTCCTTAACTGTCTAGGGTGTTCATTGGTCTTCATGATGCTGTTTGTTCACTAAGGTTCTCTAACAAACCTCTGAAGGCGTCAGAGAACAGCTGTATTTTTACTGAGATTAAATTACACACAAGTGGGCTCTTATTTACTAATTAGGTGACTTCTGAAGGCAATGGGTTCCACTAGATCTTAGTTAGGGGTATCAGAGTAAAGGGGGTTGAATACAAATGCATGCCACACTTTTCACATATTTATTTGTAAAAAATTTTGAAAACCATTTATAATTTTCCTACCACTTCGCAATTATGTGCCACTTTGTGTTGGTCTATCACATAAAATCCCAATAAAATACATTTACATTTTTGGTTGTAACATGACAAAATGTGGAAAATTTCAAGGGGTATGAATACTTTTTCAAGGAATTGTAGGTGATATGTAAAGAGTAACTCCACTTTTGTTGAGAAAAAAAACAAAAAACATTCCCCTCTGGGTGATCAATGTGCAATACAGGAATTTTAACAAATTTTGTTGCAGATTCCTACCTGTTTCTACTCAGAAGAAAAAAATTGCTCCAGTATGTCCTTTGGATATTGATTCTGAATGGGAAAGACTGCTTCGTTATAGTTAGCCGGTTTGCATTTTGTGTTCTAATGATTAGGGATGAGCTTCATGTTCAAGTCGAACCCATGTTCGACTCGAACATCGTCTGTTTGCCCGTTCGCCGAATTGCGAACGATATGGGCCGTTCGCGCCAAATTTTCACGGCCAATAATTCACTGTGGCATCGCAGTGCATTGCTGGCTGATGATTGGCCAAGCATGCACTATGACCCGCATGCTTGGCCAATCACAGCGCCGTCTGAACAGAGAGCCGTAATTGGCCAAAGCCAAGGAGGCTCTGGCCAATTATGGCTCAGGGGATTTAGCACACGCCCCACACTATATAAGGCCGCCTGCACGGCGGCCCTGTGTAGTGTGTGTTCCGGCGTTCATAGATAAAGAGAGAGAGAGACAGACAGTGTCATTTGATTTGAGTTAGATAGATTAGGCAGAACAGTCTGTCAGTTAGCTGCACTTACAGTGTATTGTGTATATATGCGCATCCCAGGTGTTGCATATATATATACACTGTATTCATTTTAGCTAGATCCGTTCCTGTTATCTTCTTACTGACAGGCAGGCTTGTCTTGTTACAGTATTTACAGCTACTTGAAGAAAATTGCTGGTGTTCTTTTGATCCTATTAGTACCACAGTCAGGCAGCTAGACTATTTACAGTTAGTGCAGTGCGTCCTGCTCACAGTGTTCAGCTAAAACTACAAGTTAGTGTGGTGCGTCCTGCTCACAGTGTTCAGCTAAACCTACAAGTTAGTGCGGTGCGTCCTGCTCACAGTGTTCAGCTAAAACTACAAGTTAGTGCGGTGCGTCCACCACACAGTGTTCAGCTAAACCTAGAAGTTAGTGCGGTGCGTCCTGCTCACAGTGTTCAGCTAAAACTACAAGTTAGTGCTGTGCGTCCTCCTCACAGTGTTCAGCTAAACCTACAAGTTAGTGTGGTGCATCCTGCTCACAGTGTTCAACTAAAACTACAAGTTAGTGCGGTGCGTCCACCTCACAGTGTTCAGCTAAACCTAGAAGTTAGTGCGGTGCGTCCTGCTCACAGTGTTCAGCTAAAACTACAAGTTAGTGCTGTGCGTCCTCTTCACAGTGTTCAGCTAAACCTACAAGTTAGCGTAGTGAGACCTCTGCACAGTGTTCATCTAAAGCTACAAGTTAATGCAGTGCGTCCTGCTCACAGTGTTCAGCTAGATCCGTTCCTGTTATCTTCTTACTGACAGGCAGGCTTGTCTTGTTACAGTATTTACAGCTACCTGAAGAAAATTGCTGGTGTTCTTTTGATCCTATTGGTACCACAGTCAGGCAGCTAGACTATTTACAGTTAGCGCAGTGCGTCCTGCTCACAGTGTTCAGCTAAAACTACAAGTTAGTGGGGTACGTCCACCTCACAGTGTTCAGCTAAACCTAGAAGTTAGTGCGGTGCGTCCTGCTCACAGTGTTCAGCTAAAACTACAAGTTAGTGCTGTGCGTCCTGCTCACAGTGTTCAGCTAAACTTACAAGTTAGTGTAGTGAGACCTCTGCACAGTGTTCATCTAAAGCTACAAGTTAGTGCAGTGCGTCCTGCTCACAGTGTTCAGCTAAATCCTTTCCTGTTATCTTCTTACTGACAGGCAGGCTTGTCTTGTTACAGTATTTACAGCTACCTGAAGAAAATTGCTGGTGTTCTTTTGATCCTATTACTACCACAGTCAGGCAGCTAGACTATTTACAGTTAGTGCAGTGCGTCCTGCTCACAGTGTTCAGCTAAACCTACAAGTTAGTGTGGTGCGTCCACCTCACAGTGTTCAGCTAAACCTACAAGTTAGTGCAGTGCGTCCTGCTCACAGTGTACAGCTAAACCTACAAGTTAGTGCTGTGCATCCTGCTCACAGTGTTCAGCTAAAACTACAAGTTAGTGTGGTGCGTCCACCTCACAGTGTTCAGCTAAAACTACAAGTTAGTGCGGTGCGTCCACCTCACAGTGTTCAGCTAAACCTACAAGTTAGTGCTGTGCATCCTACTCACAGTGTTCAGCTAAAACTACAAGTTAGTGTGGTGCGTCCTCCTCACAGTGTCCAGCTAAACCTACAAGTTTTTTTTTTTGCGAGCTCTGCACAGTGTTCAGCTAAAGCTACCTGTAGAAGGTTGGTGGTGTTTTCCTGATCCTATCACTACCGCAGACAGCTAAAAAAGCTACAAGTTAGTTTTTTGCGAGCACTGCACAGTGTTCAGCTAAAGCTACCTGTAGAAGGTTGGTGGTGTTCTCATACTACAGGCAGGCAGTTGATTTTGCTAGCTGCAGTATCAGTATATATATATATATATATATATATATATATATCCCAGCTTAGTGCAGCTACAGGCCATTAGTATGTCTGAAAGGCCAAGAAGGAGAGGCAGACAGTCACAAGCCAATAAGAGAGGGCAAGCAGGCTCTGTGTCTAGTGCTGGTTGTGGAGACGGTGCATCCTCATCAGCACGTGGCCGTGGGACACGCTTGGCCTTTTTTTCGGCAGCTGGCCGTGTTGAGCCGCAACATGCGGAAGACTTGGTCGAGTGGATGACCAAGCCGTCCTCATCCTCCTCATCCTCTCTCACCCATGCCCAGGGTACTTTGTCTGGCAAAGCAGCGGACTCTTCCCTTGGTTCAATGTCATCAGTGACTCCTTCCCTAGCCCCACCATGTCCTCCTGAGGAGTCCCTCAAACTGTTTGAACACAGTGTTGGGTACATGCTCCAGGAGGATGCCCAGCGTTTGGAAGGCTCTGATGATGATACTGAGCTCGATGAAGGCAGTAACGTGAGCACAGACAGAGGGGGTGCCCAAGAAGGACAGCAATCTGGCAGTCATGCTCCCCCTGCTGCAGCATACTGCCAGGTTTGCTCCAGTGATGAGGAGGGAGGGGATGATGAGGTCACTGACTCAACGTGGGTGCCTGAGAGGAGAGAGGAGGAGGAGGAGGCGGCACATCACCAACGAGGCAGGATGCCCTCCAGGGGCCAGCCTAAGGGCAGCACCTTGACTGCATCACACCCCAAAGCTCCACATGTGCAGGGCGCTGCAGTCTCTGCGCGTTATTCAAAAAGTTCTTTGGTGTGGGCCTTTTTTGAGACAAGTGCATCAGATCGCACCGCTGCTATTTGCAACATATGTCTCAAGCGTATCTCGCGTGGCCAAAACATCTCCCATTTGGGTACCACATGCTTGACCAGACATATGTTGACCTGCCATGCAGTTCGTTGGCAAGCGTATCTAAAAGACCCACACCAAAGAACAAAGAGGACCTCTCCTTGCTCCTCATCAGCTGAGATCTCCAACCCCACTATACCTTCAGTCCTCTCTGAGACCTGCACTGAGAGGAATGAAGGTATAGAATTAGGTGTGTCACAGCCAAGTACTTGTGGGCAATCTGCTTTTGGTACACCGATGTCAGATTGTACCAGGCAAATTTCCCTGCCCCAGCTGCTGCACCGCCGAAAGAAGTTTGCTCCCAGCCATCCACATGCCCAGCGGTTGAATGCTAGCTTGGCAAAATTGCTAGCACTTCAACTGCTGCCTTTTCAGTTGGTAGACTCTGCCCCCTTCCGTGAGTTTGTGGAATGTGCGGTTCCTCAGTGGCAGGTACCCAAACGCCACTTTTTCTCATGGAAGGCGATTCCGGCTCTCTACCGGCATGTGGAAGGCAATGTCCATGCCTCGCTGGACAGGGCGGTCAGCGGTAAGGTGCATATTACCGCTGACTCATGGTCCAGCAGGCATGGACAGGGACGTTACCTAAGTTTCACGGCATATTGGGTGACTCTGCTGGCAGCTGGGAAGGATGCAGGACAAGGTGCAGTAGTGTTGGAGGTTGTTCCGCCACCACGCCTCCAAAATGCTAATGATTGTGACACACCTCTCTCCTCCACCCCCTCCTCTTCTTCTTCCTCCATGGCCTCTTCCTGTGCTTTGTCCTCGGAACCAGCGGTGCTCCATAGCCGTTCAAGGGGCTACGCAAGTACGCAGGCCAAAAGATGCCATGCGGTGCTTAAGCTGGTGTGCTTGGGGGACAGGAGCCACACTGGGGCAGAGGTTCTGTCAGCTCTGCAGGGGCAGGTTCAGAGGTGGTTGACGCCACGCCAACTTAAGGCAGGAATGGTGGTTTGTGACAATGGCACCAACCTCCTCTCTGCCCTCCGACAGGGACAAATGACCCCTGTGCCCTGTTTGGCTCACGTCCTTAACTTGGTGGTGCAGCAGTTCTTGGGCAGGTACCCGGGCTTACAGGATGTCCTGAGGCAGGCCAGGAAAGTCTGTGTGCATTTCCGCCGGTCATATAATGCCAGTGCTCGGCTGACGGACCTCCAAAAGGAGTTTAACCTGCCCAAGAACCGCCTAATCTGTGACATGCCCACCAGGTGGAACTCAACGTTGGCAATGCTGCAGCGGCTGCACACGCAGCAGAGGGCCATCAATGAGTACCTGTGCGACTATGGCACCAGGACAGGGTCAGGGGAGCTTGTTTTTTTTCCCCACGCCAGTGGGCCATGATCAGGGATGCATGCACTGTCCTGTCACCATTTGAGGAGGCCACGAGGATGGTGAGCAGTGACAGTGCATGCATCAGTGACACTGTCCCCCTTGTCCACCTGTTGGAGCACACGCTGCCTGGAATAATGGACAGGGCACTTGAGGCAGAACAGAGGCAGGAAGAGGAGGACTTCCTTAGCTCTCAAGGCCCCCTTTACCCAGACAGTGTTCCTGCGTGCCCGCTGATCACACAGGAAGAGGACGAGGAGGAGGAGGAGGAAGATTGTGTCAGTATGGAGGTGGAGCCTGGCACTCAGCATCAGCAGCAGTCTTTAAGGGATCAGTCCCAAGAAACACATGGACTTGTACGTGGCTGGGAGGAGGTGGCTGTGGACCATGTCGTCCTTAGTGACCCAGAGGACTCCGGACCGAATGCCTCAGCAAATCTACACTGCATGGCCTCCCTGATCCTGCAAAGCCTGCGTAAGGATCCTCGTATTCGTGGTATCAAGGAGAAGGACCAATACTGGCTGGCAACCCTCCTTGATCCACGTTACAAGGGTAAGGTTGCGGACCTTATCTTGCCATCGCAGAGGGAGCAGAGGATGAAACATATTCGGGAGGCCTTGCAGAAAGGTCTGTGCAACGCGTTCCCAGAGACTGGGAGGTTACAAACTCCTGTTTCTGGACAACGTGTTGCTGAGGCTTCGGTCAGTCAAAGAAGGAGCGGTGGAGAAGGTGGCTGTCTGACCGATGCGTTCAGACAATTTTTTGGTCCGCAGCCCCAAGGTATGATCAGTTCCAGCAACCATCGCCAGCGTCTGTTTTACATGATGCAGGAATACCTAGGGGCAAGATCTGACTTGGACACCTTTCCCACCGAAAATCCTCTGGGTTACTGGGTCTTGAGGATGGATCACTGGCCAGAGCTTGCACAGTATGCAATTGAGCTACTGGCCTGTCCTGCATCCAGCGTTCTTTCGGAACGCACATTCAGTGCTGCTGGAGGCTTTGTAACCGATCGCAGGATGCGTCTGTCCACCGACTCGGTCGATCGACTGACCTTCATAAAAATGAATCAGTCTTGGATCACCACCAGCTACCAAGCTCAGATCCCTTCAAAGACTGCCTATGCTGATGCTGAGTGACTATCCCTGAGTAATTATCCTCTTCCTCCTCAATCATCACACTGATAGCTTGTAAGAACATTTTTGGTTCTGGGCGCCACCACCAGTGCCTAAGGCCCAATTTTTCAGCCCCTGTTTAACAGGGGCGTGTAATTACAATTTTTGATACAATACTTTGCAGCAGGGCTCGTTTCTGCGTTACAACTGGAGTATCTGTGAGGGGTTGCAGTGTTGTGGCACCAGCGCCAGTGCCTAAGGCCCAATTTTTCAGCCCCTGTTTAACAGGGGCCTGTAATTACAATTTTTGATGCAATACTTTGCAGCAGGGCTCATTTCTGCGTTCCAACTAGAGTATCTGTGAGGGGTTGCAGTGTTGTGGCACCAGCACCAGTGCCTAAGGCCTAATTTTTCAGCCCCTGTTCAACAGGGGCATGTAATTACAATTCTTGATCTAATATTTCACAGCAGGGCCCACCAAGAGCGAGTGAGGACTTACAGTGTTGTGGCACCACCACCACCAAAGGCCCAATTTTTCTGCCCTTGTTCAACAGGGGCATGTAATTACAATTCTTGATCTAATATTTCACAGCAGGGCCCTGTGAGGGCTTACAGTCTTGTGGCCACAACAACACCTAAGGCCCAAATTTCTGCTGAGTATATAGGGCAGGCCCCTACTTTCAAACATCTAACTTACAAACGACTCCTACTTGCAAACGGAAGGAGACAACAGGAAGTGAGATGAAATCTACCCCTAGGAAGGGAAATTCTCTCCTGTAAGAGTTAATATGGGAAAAACATTTCACCTTTCCACTGATGCTTTCCAATCCTTGTTCCACAAAAAACCCCAAATTTTCAAAAAACATTTGTCATTGGGACAAAAAGTGAGGTGAAATCTTCTGAAGAGGAGGAAAGACAGCAAAACAAATGTCACAGGGGTGATAACCCTTCCCTATGTTTTCCAAAAAGCTTAAAAAAGATTTTTTGGCTGGAGCTAAACACGTTAAAAATGTACCCATTAAAAATTACAAACAGATTCTACTTAACAACAAACCTACAGTCCCTGTCTTGTTTGCACCGCCTGTATACTGCTGTTCAGAGTATAAAGGGCCTGGTGGCCCCACACCTTTCCTTATTTTAATTTGGGTGCGGGGTTCCCCTTAATATCCATACAAGACCCCAAAGGGCTTGGTAATGGTCTGGGGGATACCCATGCCGTTTGTCTCACTGATTTTCATCCATATTGCCAGGACCCGACATTACATTAAACACGCAAACAGTTTTAAATGAGATTTTTTCCTTTAAAAATGACATTTTGTGCAGGGACTGTTCTAAACACGGGAAACACGCGCCACTTTACAGGCATACTACAGACACACCCCAGGTACGATATTTAAAGGAATATTTCACTTTTTTTTTTTTTTACTTTAAGCATCATTAAAATCACTGCTCTCGAAAAAATGGCCGTTTTTAAAAGTTTTTTTTGCATCGATACAAGTCCCCTGGGGTAGGACCCGGGTCCCCAAACCCTTTTTAGGACAATACCATGCAAATTAGCCTTTAAAATGAGCATTTTTGATTTTGAACGTTCGAGTCCCATAGACTTCAATGGGGTTCTAACGTTCGTGCAAATTTTCGGTCCGTTCGCAGGTTCTGGTGCGAACCGAACCGGGGGGTGTTCGGCTCATCCCTATTAATGATATAAGCTGCAGGGTTTGCTTCCCTTTTGATGTACAGTATTTATCTTAGTGCAGACCTCTGGGAGAAAAAGTCAGCCAATCACTTAAGCAGGAAATAACATTTCCTGGGGTGTTCTGTACATCAACAGCACACCATGACATCTTACAGAAAATTACAAGTACCACAGAGAGATGACAGCAATGAACCACTAAATTTAAGATTCAACCCAGATTAGAATAATGCACAGCCAACGGTATTTACTGCTCCATTTTTGGTTCCTTTTTTTCCACTGTTGTAAAATAACTAAGAAGATCTTTATGAATTTCAGCAGCTGCTCCTCTGCCTCTGTGTGCAATGTTTGCCCATGAGTCTGGTTACGTCTTCAAAAAGGTAAACATGGAAAGGAATGTCCACTAACCAGTCACTGCACAGAAATCATATTTAACAAAAAAAAAGAGAGAGACATCAAATCTAACCTCCCCACTATAAATAATGGTCACATTTATCCTTTTTGTTTTTTGCTTTTTTCCCCCACTGACCCACACATGGTCCTCCTTTTTATAAAGCATCCATTCAAAACTCAGGAACACCCACCTGCTTTATATGTGGCTGGGTATGCAATAGCTCCGTCTGTTGGTGTTGAAAGGAAGAAGTTTCTATGCAGGTTCTATGAAGGATAGAGTTATGCCTTAGCTAAGAACTATGTCTTAAAGAAGAGCTCCAGGTTCCTTTAGAAAAAAATTAAAAGTCAGCAACTACAAATACTGTAGCTGCTCACTCCTAATATTAGGACACTGTCTTCACCCCAGCCAATCGGCTCTCGGGTGCTACCACCGCCACAATCGGCTCCCTACTACGCATGCGCAAAGCACGCTGCGCTTTGTGAATGGCTCGGTGGCAGGGGAAGATGGAGGGGTGCCGAACTTCCAGGTATCAAAAACAGGTACCCGTTCCCCCCTTCCCTCCCTCAAATGGGGCCAAATGTGGCAGTGGAGGGGGCGAGCAAACAAGCGGAGGTTCCCCTTTAGGGTGGAGCTCCGCTTTAAATATTATCATTTGTGTTTTCTTTGAAACCTTTAGTTAAGATTATGTCCAGAGGATTGTTGCACAATAGCACAGGAAATAAACAAGAATTGGGAATTGGGAAACAGTTCTCGGAAAGCAGATAATTAAGATGATATATAATATCTTAGCATCTTAAAAACATGTATTCTTGCCAGTATGATGACCTAATTTTTAGACAAACATGTTATATAACCATAACGCAATTATCCTGTATTCTTATTGGTAAAGAACACGTTTCCACCTTTCTTTTCAATTCATTTGTCCATCCTCCATTCATAGACCCTGTTTTATTCATAGAAGCTGTAATATGGCTTCTACAAATGATGAAAAGAGAGGGCATTGTCTTGATTAGTGCCTGTCAAAGTTCCCTACGATTTATTACCCTCTGCCGCACCTGAAGACTACAGTGTCAGGGGTAGGGAGGTATCAGAAGATAAAGATTTCAAGAAAAGTGAGATCCAGCAGCACAACATACACATCAGATTTTTTCACATCATGTTTTACATCATGAATAAATATACATTTTGACTAAATATAGTCAAACATATTTTGACTATATACTGCATCAGTAGGTTAAACTCATTATGGGGCGGCACAGTGGTGCAGTGGGTAGCACTCTCGCCTAGCAGTAAGAAGCGTCGCTGGTTCGAATCCCGACCACGACACTACCTGCCTGGAGTTTGCATGTTCTCCCTGTGTCTGCGTGGGTTTCCTCCGGGTACTCCGGTTTCCTCCCACACTCCAAAGACATGCTGGTAGGTTAATTGGATCCTGTCTAAATTGGCCCTAGTATAGGTATGAATGTGAGTTAGGGACCTTAGATTGTAAGCTACTTGAGGGTATAGGGACTGATGTGAATGTATAATATATATATATATGTAAAGCGCTGCGTAAATTGACGGCGCTATATAAGTACCTAAAATAAAAAAATAAATTTAAGCTTTTGGGCCTGGAAGCAAAACTCAGTATTTTCCAAGCCATGGTTGGTTCCATACTGTATCATATGACAAATCTAAGCTAACAGAGATCGCCAGAAAATGTAGTTCTAGCACAGCAGGAAAAATCACACTCCTGTAATGTTCTCTTCTGTGCAGTTCTAAATGTGAAATTGTGGGGGACTCCCAATGGCTTTTTGAAGTATTGTTAAAGGCAGAATTAAAAAGAAAAATAAACATGTTATACTTACAGTACCTACTCTGTGCAGTGGTTTTGTACAGAGAAGCCCCAATCCTCCTCTTCTTGGCTCCCCTGCTGGCGCTCCTGGCCCCTCTCTCCTGCCGAGTGCCCCGAGAGCTAGCAGCTTGCTATGGGGGCACGAGGCTCCGTATGTCCATTTACATGGAAATAAAAAAACTTGAGCCTTTAGATCCACTTTAAGGATATGTTTTAAGAGCTTTTTAAATAGATCATAGTGGTGTTCCAAATGGTGAGAAGTTGACCTACCTAAAATGTATTTACATTGTGCCTGCAATTCTAATTTCATTTTCAATACAACTCATTTCAATGTTGAATTTGAAACAGTGAGTTGGGATTCTTTCATTTTTTTACATCCATTTTCTCATTACACATACAGTACATTCTTTTAGTTGTCCCGTCTATTAGGGATGATGTGTAATATGACCACATTTATAATGATGTAGCTGTGTATCCACATTTAAACCGATGTAGCAGCATAAAACAGCCTTAATTATCTTTACATATTATGTGGCCTCACTAGCTACCATTATTTTTTTGAGCACAGTTGCAATTTCTAGCATTTGTTTCAGTTAAGAAGACCATTTTGCTTGACTGCAGATGAAAATCAATGTAACTCATTACTTGTAATGTGTTTTGAACAGGGATATAGTTAATATGCAGCATCTGATGGTCCTGTTTTAAAATCATTGCAAGCACCGCTGTCAGGAAACAGACCAATAAACATTGCATATAGTGAAGTTAAACACATCAACGGGGAGAGCTGAAGCTTAAACATTCCCAGTTTAGAGAAACAGCAGATCACTTAATTTATTTTGTTTCTCAACTCTAGCAGACTAAATTTATATTAGAGAGGTAGCATAGCCAAAATATGGAATACCATTTTCACTTGTATGTAAATTACTGAGCTTGGCAACAAAGCTGATCATATTAGATTTGACTGTATATATATGTGTTCTTTGATCAAGCAAAAATTGATTGAAAGAGGAAATAAATTCTAAAAAGGGAACTAATGTTATCCTTCTTTTGGTCTGTTCATTAAATGATTGAAAGCATTGTGGTATACAGTATCTGTTATACAAAACAATAAATGCAAAACAATACGGATTGATCATGCCATAATTCCAGTGAGCTTGTATCTTCCTATGCTGTTTGCTTCTGCTGCACCAAAAACTAAAGCAGTGTTATTATCACTAACCAATTTGCTTTTGTGAATTACAGAACACCTCCACCTATGTTTTGGAGATAGGAAGAAAGGAAGGTAAGTAAAATCAGCAGCAAGGATCCTAAGGTGACAATGCTCCTCCTCCCTAGATAGAGTACAGTGAGTGAGCATTTGACCCTAGCACAATAAATGGGATAGGATCTCCAGGTAAAAATAGGGGGAAAAAACAAATGCAGCCACCATGTCCAAGGACTGGTTAGCTACAATATATTCTGCTTTTGCTATTGGGTTTGGACATACTTCACCTACTTCAAAACCAGGCAATTTCACCCCCTTTCTGTCCAGGCCAATTTCCAGCTTTCAGAGCTTTCACACCTTGACAATTGCGATGTCATGCAACACTGTACCCATGTGACATTTTTAAAATTGTTTTGAGACAGATAGAGCTGGGCTTTTTATTTTTTGATAAACAAATAAAAAAAATTAACATTTAAAAAAAAAAAAACATTTTTCCTAGTTTCTGTTAATAAAATTTTGCAAATAAGTAATTTTTCTTCTTCATTGATGGGCACTGATGAGGCTGCACCGATGGGTACTGATGAGACTGCACTGATGTGCACTGATGAGGCTTCACTGATGGGCACTCATGAGGTGGCACTGATGGGCAATGATAAGCTGCACTGATTGGAACTGATGAGGAGGCACTGATGAGACTGCACTGATGAGGCGGCACTGATGGGCACTGATAGGCAGCACTGATGGGCTCTGATTAGCAGCACTGATTGGCTCAGATGGGGCTGCACTGATAATCAGGGCACTGATGATCAATGTACTCACTGTGCCTTGTCAGACTTGCTGGTTATCCGCTCTCCTTTCCTTACACAGCATGTGAGGAAAAAATGCTGATCACATGTAAAGGGCCGCTGTGATTGGGCCTTTATGTGATCTGTGATCACCGCGGTCACAGAGCTCATTTGATGCATGCCCCCTATGCTTCTAAATATCTTCAGTCCAATCAACATTTTGAGACCTGGCTCCCATCTCAGATTCTCTATTGTTAGATGCCAGCTGCAAAGAATCTTATGAGGATATCTCTAATACTCAAGGAGTGGAGACTAAAGCTGAGCATATACCAGTAGAATTTCATTTTTGGAATGTTTGTATTTGTTTTTGACTATAGTGATAAAACTAATTTGTAAAAGCATAATGGAAAACTTTTAAAATTACAAAAATATTAACAAGAATGCAGTTTTCATTTGGGACAAATCCTATATAATGCAATGAAACCTCTTTAATACATCTGGGATTCCATTCAAATAGCAGGTCTGGATGACATTTTAGGGTTTTTCAAATGAAATTAGTTGATACAGTGATGGCAAGAAGGAATGTTCTGATGAAAGATGTTTCCATGCATGTTCAAATAAAAATCAAACTGTATTGTCAGCTTTGGGCACTAGCTGTATATCATGGAAATCACTCAGGCTAGAATGATTAGCAAAAAAAGCATCTCTAAATATTGTTTGAATATTCTCCTAGGTTTTATATTCATTTTTTGTATCTAAAATCACTTGCAAGAGCAAAGTGAAAAACTAAACACAGGTTTAATTATTTTCTATAGCAAAAATACTCTGCAAACCAATCTACTACAGGTTGTTTGTCACATAAAGATAACACAGAACCCACGGACCACAGGATCATTTTTATGAAGTTTAAAACATTTACAAAACAAACTGTAAAATGTGTATATATAGCCTATAATTCTGTAATTTGTCATCAATAAAAAAGGAGGAAAATTATAAGGAAAGATAACTTAAGTCAATATATCTAAATTCTATTGTTTTTTTCTTTATTGCAAAATGGCTAATTAATGTTTGAATGATGTCACTAGTTTTAGGTATAATTTGCAAATAACTAAGACATTATTTAACAAGTAATTGCACAGGACACATAAATACAAGACAACAGAGCTGGATATAGTA
This sequence comes from Aquarana catesbeiana, assembly GCF_042186555.1. Classification (NCBI taxonomy): domain Eukaryota; kingdom Metazoa; phylum Chordata; class Amphibia; order Anura; family Ranidae; genus Aquarana; species Aquarana catesbeiana. The sequence continues at coordinate 704,559,942 of NC_133324.1, read as the reverse complement.
ATCAGTTGACAAGCCTAAATACTATTATTAGTTAATGTGTAGAAAATAAACTTGTATAGGCAAGAAAAAGCAATATTTGGTTGTTTAAAAAAAATGATAGTAAACCTTGGAAAAATGTATCTGCAAGATGTTTATATATACAGTAGATTTAGGCAAGAAATCTTTCAATGCAATGAAAAAGTATTCTTTTTAATGTAAAACTTTGTTTTATAAAATTAACACTAGGACATACTATTCTCACATTGCCTGGCCCTGTAATATTTCAGATTATAACCATGTCTAAGAGAAATGAGTAATTAGTAAGAAAGTAGAACTGTGGTTTCAAAACTTTTTTTTAACCTTTAGGAAAAACTGAATTTAAAGAGTAACTCCACCTTTGTTGAGAAAAAAGCAATCACTCCTGGGTGATCAATTTACATACAGTATTTTAACAAATGTTGCTGCAGAATCCTACCTTTTTCTGCTCTGAGGGGAAAGCTGTTTGTTCCAATATGCCCATTGGATACAGCTTGTGAATGGGAGGGTCTGGTTTGTTATATTCAGCTGGTGCACTCTCTGTACTCCGAGGGGAAAAGGAAAAGTTGAAGTCTCTGTATCTATTTAGAAGTGGTTAACCTTAGGAAGTATCTCATTAAAACTAAAATTTCTATTGAAAAGGGTGCCTACATTTTTGACTTGCATCGTAGTGCAGACATCTTGGAAAATCAGTCAGGCAATTACACAAGCAGAAAATGACATTTCCTGGGCTGTTATGTACATCAATAAAGGATACACCTCCAGATTGCCATATTATTATTATTATTATTATCATTTAAGGTACTTATAGAGCGCCGTAAATTTATGCAGCGCTTTACATATAAATTGTACATTCACATTGGCCCCTACCCTCAAGGAGCTTACAAACTAAGGTCCCTAACTCACATTCATATATTAGGGCCAATTTAGACAGAAGCCAATTAACCTACCATCATGTCTTTGGAGTGTGGGAGGAAACCGGAGTACCCGGAGGAAACCCACGCAGGCACAGGGAGAACATGCAAACTCCAGGCAGGTAGTGTTGTGGTTGGGATTCAAAACAGCGACCCTTTTTACTGCTAGGTGAGAGTGCCACCCACTACTCCACTGTGCCGCCCATATTCTATTGAATTCTACAGAAAATTAAAGTTTCTGCGTAGTGAAAAGGTAATATTTACTAACATTAAATTACATGACTTGACTTATGTAACAATTGCATACACTATATTCTTTTTTTTTTCATTTGCTATATTTTTTCACAAAAGTGGAGCTCTTTAAAGCTTTTTGATTAAAGGAAATTAATTATTGATAATACCTGTATTTCTGTAATAATTATATTGTTCATTCTATTTATTTTTTTTTCTGCTGGTATAGATTTAATTTTTATTTCATTACTGATACAGAAAATTTTTTGTTAACACTGTACCCAAAAGCATTAAAGCCATATAAATATTTAGAATAAAACAATTAAAAAACAAAAGAAAATAAAAATACAAAACTCAAAGCAGTTATATTAGCCTAAGAGGCAAATAAATTAGCATGTAGCAAAAAGTAGCATAAAAAAAGCTAAAGATCTGTAACACAGCAGTGAAGATTTAAATAGAGTAAAGGCCATATGTGTGGGTTTATGCACATAAAAATCTACATGGTAATAATAATTCACAATATATTTTAAGAAAAAAGACCCCCAATTTCTATATGCCTGAATTTAAACATTGAAAATACTACTTATGTGCTTGTATCATATGCACATGTGGATATATTCCTAAAAAAGGGGCGTAACCAAAGCTTAAGGTATACATAAATTTAAAAAGAAAATTATTGTAGCTCACCAGTCCTTAGATGTTAATGTTGAATTCGTTTTCACTTTGTGGGGTAAAGCACAGAAAATACCTTTTGACCCAAACAGAAATGTGGTATCCTTGTCAATTCCTATGAGCTTAAAAGAATGCACAACAAACTTTATCTTTATTTTCTAGTCCCATCAATCCACTGTGTAATGGAGATGAATGGGGATAAGCAAATCTGTCCTGTTTCAATTTGCCAAGGATTTTGTTGAATGCTTTTAGAAATTTAATGAAAACAAACTTAGTGGTGAATCCTAGTGACATATTTTAGAAAGTGAATTCTGTCAGCAAACTCTGGCAGTTTTTAAGGACAATAGCAAACTACTGGGAAAAAGCCTAAGTAAAGCATGTACCAATGCAAAAAAAAAAAAAAAAAATTAAAAATACCATACTTCAGAGAGGACCTAATTTGATGTGGCTCAAGGAAAACCCTGAAAATTCACAAATCCTTTAAACAACATGCATGGACGTGGGGATGACTTGATGCTGTATGCGGTGTTATGGGACAATGCAAAATTGTTTGTCTGAGTGACAGCGTAGACAGGCAGCACATATTGGACTCTGAAATAGTCTTTTAGCTACAATTAGCTTGGCTTACATACAGCAATATCAGCAGCCCAATCCTTTTTCCTTTCAATTTGAAAAAAACATTTTTTTTCAGGTAGATTTAGCAGCAACACATTTTATTTTTCAGCAAGCTGCCATAAGCTTGCTTTGATCGACAGACAGAAAATTGGCTAGTAATTATCTGAAATTGTCTCTTACACAAACTGTTACTGCTAATGCTAAATTTTCCTGTCACAGGCCAATATCTATCAACCTCTCATTAATAATTAGGAGAGCACAGATGATTCAACAGTGTAAAATTTTCTAGAAAAATTATATTGATATTGAGTGCAGGCATGTGTTTTACAACAGGAGTTAAAGAGGGAGTCCACCTAAATCCACCTAAAAAAAAATATTAAAAGCCAGCAGCTACAAATACTGCAGCTGCTGACTTTTAATAAATGGCCACTTACCTGTCCCAGGGTCCAGCGGTGTCGGCAGCCGACACCGATAACCCGCTTGATTCTCGACAGCTGCCGCCGCCATACTAGGTGTGGGAATCAGGAAGTGAAGAGTTGCAAGTTCACTTTCCGGTTCCCTACTGCGCATGCACGAGTCGCGCTGCGCATCGTAACTGGTCCCCGCTATCTCCTGGGACCTGTGTGTTTCCCAGGAGACAGCGCGGAGGGACAGGAAGAGGTGTAGACTCCCATGGGAGTCTATGCCGGAAGTGGATGCAAATACCTGTCTTATACAGGTATCTGCACCCCCCTCCCCCCTGAAAGGTGCCAAATGTGACATCGGAGGGGGGGAGGGTTCCGAAAAGCGGAAGTTCCATTTTTGTGTGGAACTCCGCTTTAAGAGAATACAGATGATATGACACTAAAAAAATTGGCCAGCAACAGGCCAAATTTAGTCAGGGATAATAGGCCTAACCAGTAAATGCCAAACTTTTACTTTTACTATGGGGAATAAAATGATGCAGTGGTATGCTGTGAATAAATGTTAGCTCCAAGAGCACATGGGCAGTGGTAAGTTAATGCTGTGTTTTGAAAATTAAAAAGCCATATCAACAAATACTAAAAATCAAAAACCCCAAAAGTAATACAAAAATGCCAAAATACTTTGTCTAAAATAAAAGCCAACATTTGTTAAAGGGAAGACCTAAAAAATAACCTAAAAAACCCCTCTTAACATACATTAAAAAAATATTTTTGGGGGAGCTGGTTTACTCAAAGTAAATGAGTTGTTGCGGTTGCAAAATAATTACCCCCGGAGCTTAGTAATTGTGGTTAATGCACATTTTGACAAGAATACCTAATAACATACAAGGAAAAAATAAATAGCATTTTGCTTGCACATGATTGGCTGATGGAAGTCAGCAGAGCTTCACCTTATTCAGGCATTCTGCTCTGGGATAATCCCCTTGCAAAGTGAACAGTCTGTTTGACTTTAGTAAATCAACCCTTATACTGCTAAAATAAATTAAATTCCCCAAATAGTATCCCCTGAAAGCCTAAGATGCCTTGCTGAAATAAAAGAAATGTAACCTAAAATAAATGCCCTATTAAAATAAAAAAATGACATACCCCTAAAATGATTGAAAATCCCAGCATACTGCCCTCCTAAAACAAAAGCCCTATTGCAAAGAAAAAAAAATGTTACCATTGAGGCAGCAGCTAAAAATGGCAGCTGGTCTACCAGTTATCACAAAAAATTATGACAAAAAATACCCTGATAATAAGAACAAAAATGCAGCAAATGACTGATTTCCAAAGAGCCAGCAATCAGAGCTACAATATAGTCTCCAACTTTTTTTTTACAACAGAGCAGTTGAACAGAAATCTATCAGTAGATCTACTTCTGTTTAACCACAGTGGCCATAAAATGATCCAAATTCAGCTGGTCCCTGCTGAACCAGCTACATTTTCAATCCATGTATGGTCAGCTTAAGTTTGTTGGCTACTGCACTGTGGTTTTAAAAACAAATTCTCCCAGAAGATCCCAGGCAATGTCAAACCCATATGATTTGTTTCAAACCCATGGTAGGGGCAAACCTGAACCTCATTCCTAGAGAGGAACAAAGGCAGACATGTTTGAAGTCCAGCCTGTGTTACAACAATGGATGCTTCCAAAGATACAGTGGAGAAATGAGTGGAGACATGAAGGTACAGGTAATGTGTTATTCACAGGATTAGCAGGTAAGAATAGAGGTAAAACATCTGAAATTAGTAAACAAATGCAGCCAATGCATCTGAGAACTGGTAAGCTGCAATACAATAAATTATTGTTTTGAGGTTTGAATACTCTTTCATTTGCTGTAAGCTTCTGTTTACATTGGAACTCTTGTTTTAAAATAACAGAAAATAAAAAAGAGTGACACAGAAAGAAAGAGAAAGACCAGATGGAAAGGCAAACTACTGTTATTGTATAGGACTTCCAGAAGTAGACTTTCACACCTATACAGCCAAAACAATTTACTATATATGTAATCTAATAAAGTGCATTGTTGTCCCCTGTAGACCTAACAAGAAAATACAATACTCTGCAGAAATTCCTCTACCTCTATGCAATTATGTCACTGTTGTTACCATGTACTTTGGATAGCATTACAGAGTTCTTGTTGTTTAAAGGAAACATATAATATTTTTATATATTTTGTTTTTTGTTATTATGTTCAGAACTAAAAATACATTTTTCAAGATATCTTTGTTATCTGTTTTTAGTCCGATTAATATGAAATATATCATACCAGGTATAGCTCTAGGCTCCTAGTAACAACCTTAGCAGCTTTGCTATAAAAAAACAAAAAAAACCCCAAAATATAGATTTTAATTTACAAAGAGGGAGTCTGAATGCCAACAGCTTCTGCTGTGCTTTCTTTAGAAAACCCCTAAAGCTCTATGAATCCTGTGTCTTGGGTTTTTTTAATAATGACTTTATATGCAGTATAAAGTTAAAAAAAAATACTATTAGGGTTAAAAACTTAGAAAAGTAAAAAAAAACGAAATTGACCAAAAAAAAAATGAATTCCCTTTAATAAGTAATTCTGATCAACACAACATGTTGATAAGGAACCTTACTTGACAGATGACTTTAGGCCAACTATTAAAATCAAGAGATGTTGTTTAAAGTGATGACATGAAGAAAACAAATGCTACCCACCTGGCCAACCGCAAAAATGAACTTCTAATTATTTACATAGAACCTATACAGTCATACTAGTGATACATTTTTTTCAGCTGTATACAGGGGGTCCCCTACTTACAAACATCCGACTTACAAACGACTCCTACTTACAAACGGAGGGAGACAACAGGAAGTGAGAGGAAATCTACCCCTAGGAAGGGAAATTCACTCCTGTAAGCGTTAATATGGGAAAAAGGTGTCTCCACTGATGCTTTATCACCTATCCTTATTTCCCTAATAACCCCAAATTTTCAAAATCCAATTGTCATTGGGACAGAAAGTGAGGTGAAATCTTCTGAACAGGGGCACAGACAGCAAAACAAATGTTACAGGGGTGATAACCCTTCCCTATGCTATCTACAAAACTTAAAAATAGATTTTTTGGCTGGAGCTACACTTAAAAAATTTACCTGTTCCGACTTACAAACAGATTCAACTTAAGAACAAACCTAAAGTCCCTATCTTGTTTGTAACCCGGGGACCCCCTGTACTAGACATTATCAGCTACTCTAATGGTTACATTTCTATAATAGGGATGGGTTTTTATGTCTCTGTTGTATGATAACAAGTGAGACAGTGTGCTAAACTAGAAATTATAACCAGACAAACAATCATGTCTACCATATTACAGCTGGTGTTTTTTGAGTGAAATATAAATAATTTTTAGAAGATTGATTAGAATGAGAGACAGGCTGACTGCGGACCATTTAAAAGTTGGTTCTATGTGCTGTGATATGTAAATGATATATAAATAGTCATGTGCAGCTACATATTCATCCAAAATATGCCATTTCAAATCATTTCATTTTAGCCACTTCAACCAAATTCATGGAAAACAAACCTATTCTAAGCAAGCACTTTCAAATAAATGTGTTTAAATGGTTTGCCCAAAACTGACATAGACATCTTTATAACCAAATTACCATGTTACATAACTTATTGTCCACAAGTATGTTCTTATGAAATAATATTTTTTGAATGGCTTACATGGAGGCAGGGGTACCAGAGTGTGCCACACTTCATTAAGGTAGACAATTATGTTCTAGAGCTGTCCACAGCAGTAATACAATTTAAGGTAGTTAATTAAGTAGGGATTTCATCATTATGTATAACAGGAAGAATCACATAAAGCTGGCCCCTACTCTCTTACAGTTTTTTGGTCACACATTTTTTTTAAAAATACATTATCTAGATCATCTTAGAGGTACAGAATGACAGGATGTCTATAAGCACAAATGGTATTGTAAGATACATATTTGTAAAATATTACTTATTTAACAAAATAATTTAATTTAATGAAAACCAACACATATCAACTACAACAGGTTTCTTGAATGAGTTGTCCAACAATTGCTGTTTTTTTATAGTTGATGCACTAGCTAAATTTAAAATGGCCAAACATGGTACAGCAGGGTTGAAAATTAACTAAAATGTTAAATGGATTGCTGAATACAATCAGCAAATTAATTCCCCATACTCTACTGCAAAAATAAGTTAATAAGAGTCTATGGACCAAAAAACATTTGATAATTCTCTTTCAGTCACCTATAAACATACCCTGCACATTATCAGTTAACACCTTCTACATTAAACCTGTATCTGTAATCATTCACTTAATGCTTATGTCAGATGTTTATTATTTTATACATTGATTGCAGTATCAACGTTGGTGGATGAAATGGTCATTCACTCTCTATACCTTGCACACCACCCATCCCATTTCTAAGGGATAACCAAAAAATAATTTTTGTATATATTTATAGCCAAATTAAGTAATGCCTAATGTTCTAAAGCTGAATAAAAGAAAGATGCTGGTTTTAAAAGCCTGAGCTACTTGCTCACTTATTGAATTCACACAATAAAAATCCAAACAAGTAACTAAATTTAAGCTATTGCCTTTTAAAATACATTGTGTTTGGTTTGACATCTAGCAAATGACAACTGTTCTGACACAAATAAAAAGTAAACTCTGGCAAAAATTACAACAAACACACTAGAATGTGAAAAAATAAAATAAAAATAATAACATTTTAATATTTTGATGATATCTGAATCTTTTGACATGGAAGTAAAAATTAAATTTAAAATGATTGTCCTTATGAGCCACTTGTCTTTAATAAAACATATTACTCTGCATATATATATATCTATTTATATATCTATATATCTAGATAGATATCTAGATATATAGATATATATTTAGATATCTATATAGATATATAGATATATTACAATTTTACACTGAAAAAATATTATCATACACACAGATAATATTGAAGTGTTTAATATGTGAAATGGTCCTAGCTTCAAATCTTGCTGTGTAAAAAATGAATTTGAAAACACTATGTTTCATGATTTGTCTATTAAAAAACATTTCTAGGCAAGATTAGAAGATATATATATATATATATATATGTATATATTTCAAGTTTCCACAAAACTATGCTAGAGAAAGATACGTGTAAGTTATATGATTTGGGGCTAGTTTTTCAAAATAGTAATCTTCAGATACATATTTTACAATTTCAAACTGTACAGATTAACCAGTGTTGTTTTTTAACAACATTTACAGATCAAATCCTATTTTTTTTATAAAACATACTTGTAAAATTAAAATCCACAGGATAAAATAAGGAAGATCAAAATATGCCTTAGTAGGTCATAGTGCTCAATCTTGAAAGCTGCATCTTTGGTATTTAGAGTTCCATACAAATTGATGTAGCCTACAGCTTCTTTTGACATGGAGAACAGGAATTGGTCCAGATCTATAATTATGAAACACTATTTAATAATTATATTAACAATAAATAATTTAGGACCTGAATAATTTTCTTATGTTTTCATCACATGGGCGTTGTAAATCATTTAAAAATCAACTAAATTGTACCACTTTTTCAGAAAATTATATAATATATATATTTTATATTTATTTAGAAGCTTTGAAATAGTACAGTAAACACTTTGCAACACGGTGTATAAACTACAGAATGTCTTCTGAGATTCCATGGGTCTGTGGATAAACAATATTTTTTCTTTTTAATGACCCATGGGTGAAAAAAAACATGATCACAATCTTTCTTGTAAAGTTTGGATAATCTGGGAAACACTTGATCACACAAAAATAATATAAAACAGTCAAGTTTAAAACAGTGATATTGCATTTGTAATGCACGTTCTATCTGTACGATTGGCTTCTTGTGGTGACTATAAACATCTAAAGGGCTCAGTGATGTTTTGGAGAAAGAAAGATATATAGTGCTGTAAACAGGCACACACTGATAAGTGAGGCAAAGTCTGTCGCCTCCACAGTTTCAACAGTTCTCCTTCACATTTCAACTCATTTCTCAGGCCTGCTGAGAGCAGAAAGGTCCTTATATTGGACATGTCTTCAGCAGCAGACTTATAATCCTTCTGGGATTCCACACTAGATGGCCAAGATAATGATTCTATTAAGTTGATGCTTTTGTTGGTCAACTTGTGCAAATCATGCTGCTTCAGTCCAGTAGAATTGACTAGCATATCCTTTTTCGTGCTATGGGAAAACAACAAAACAGATAAAGTTTAAAATGCAGTATTCTAATGTGCACACAAGTTAAATTTGATCTACTAAAGGAATAGATAATGCTGACTTGTCATAGCAAAGTGATTATTCACTAGAGTCTAGTGCATACACAGAGGCCATGTTTACTGTGGATACCCAGCATTGTAAATAGAAAAAAAAACCTAGATTTTACTTCCTTCATTTTTAAATGACCAAAGTGAAATAAATTTTGCTTTATTCTTTAAGCTACATGAATATTTTCCACTCCTTTAGTAAATAAATCCCAATATGTTACATGTACATGATGTGGTGTTTGGCACTCATGAGTTTATTTATTAAAGAAGCAATTCCTATATTTTTTTTCAGGTAAGTATAAGTGGGGGGCTGGAGGGGGAGCTGCACTCTGAAGATTTTTTTTTTTTTACCATAATGCAGAAAATGCATTAGGTAAAGGGAAAAAAACCTTCAGCCTTTATAACCAATTGGGGGCGGGGGGGGGGGGGGGGGGTAAAACTGTGGTTCAATCATCTATTTTTTTAAGCCCCCCCCAATTGCAAGTGTAAACTAGGCTTAAAGTGTTACTACCCCACAACAGTAAAATAAGTGTGAATATGCAGTAAAGCTTGCTTGTTATACTCACTGTGGTACCTAAGGGGTGAATATAATATTTACTGCTTTATATAAACGCACCAGAGGGAGTACTTTTACTACCGTAAATTAGAATTACATGCTTTTTAGGAATACGTGTAGGTAAAAAAAATTGGTAAAATCCTGAGTCACAGGAACAGAGGAATAATGAGTTGTATTGCGTAGTTTCCCTCAAAATTGCAAACATTTTCAGTAATTATCTTGATTTTGTTTTTTTATCTTGATAGACTTATATTCATTAATAAGACACCCAGGAGGGAGAAAGCCAGCATTATTCTAAATATTTTAAAATAAAATGCTAAAGGGTCTTTATGGCTTCTAGACATACATATTTTATTTGTGAGTCAGTCTTGTTAGTACATCATGTTATGGTTTTTTACGAAAATTGCTATTCATATTCAGCAGAAATAAAACAGTATCTTGGACACATAAACAAAATATGAAGTTTGTTTGTAATATAACTTAAAGCAACCATCATAGTTTGTCCGTCATTTTGGAATAGGACTTTTTTTATTATCTGGAAAAGGAAATGTCTGTTTTACTTGAAAGTAGCCAGTCACATTTAAATATGATCATTACATATGTTCTAAAAAAAAAAAGGTCTAGTCTGTGGTATTCATGGTTAAAGTGAAACTTAAAGAGGAACTGCAGTCTGCTCACATAATTTGTAATAAAAACATCTTTGCCATTCTGAAGCTTCCCTCCAACCACTTTATTATTTTATATATACTGTGATTCTGTACTTGCCAAATATGCTGCAGAAATCTCCTTCCACCGAGTCTGGCTGTAGCCATTTTAACTGTGGTCAGCTGAAGCTGCTGCCTATTCACTTCCTGGATTTACACAGACTCACAGAGGCACACCTCCAGCTCTGCAGCCCTGAAGCTCTCATTGGCCCTCTTATGACTCATCTTCCCTCCCTTCCTGGCAAACTCTCACAAGAGTGAGGAAGAGAGCTGTTCATGATGTTATAAGTCTAGTCTAACGACCAGACAAGAAACAGAAAGTGGGCTGTATAAGGTATTTACTGGCAGAAAAAAAATGTTCTCTTTAGGTAAATTAACCACTTCCCCTCTCATACCTCTCCTATGGACAACAGCAATTTTTACTTTTCTGCTATGAACCTGTTTACAGTATTCAGCCATAACTTTGTCAATACTTTAGATAAAAAAGTGATTATTATATTCTTTGAGGACAAATAAGTCCTTCTTGTTGTGATTTTGTGAAAAAAAATATTCACTTCAATTATCCAATCATGTAAATAAGTAGGAATCAGGAATTTGCTTTTGAAATGACTAGATAACAGAAATTAATATTCATTCTTTTTCTTGAATGAAGATTCTCAGCTCTTTTAGTAAATCAGCCTCTGTATGTTTCTTTTGACATAAATGTTTTTACTTTGACTGTCAGCCTGCCAGTTTCGAGTACAGTCTAAACATGCCTTGGGTGCTGAGGTAACTCCCACATGTGAAGAAGTTAGGTCATCCCTGCCCAACAAATCAGGAAGACCAAAGACTCTAAACCCCAAAGAAGACTGGGAGAAGTGAACGCACCTGTATTGGAGTGACATAACATCTCTGGAAGGTAAGAGTGCCATAATGTGCATTATGCTGAAGATAATAAGACATTATGACAAGAGCTACTGTGGCCCCAAAATTTGCATGTGGTTTAGCTCAAATTTAAATGTACTTAATATGTATCAAAGACAATCTTTTTTTTTTTTTTTTTTAGTTTATGATTAGTTCTTAATTTTTAATGGTAAGGAGTTAGAACCTTTGTCAGGTTTTTTTTGCTGTCTGTGTCCTTGCTAGGGAGATTCATCCTCTCTATTTGTCTTGGTGGCCACTGTAACTGAAAGCAAGATCAAATCTGAACTGTTTAAGAGGCCTCACTTTGGAGAGAGTCTCTCTTATTGTGTCTACAGGACCATAAGGCTACTTCACACTGAGGCGTGCGGGCGCTGGCAGTACAGTGGCACTAAATATAGCGCCGCTTTACCATCATTTTAGCGGCACTAGCGGGGCGGTTTTAACCCCCCGCTAGCGGCTGAAAAAGGGTTAAAACCGCACGCAAAGCGCCGCTGCAGCGCCTCTGCAGCGGTGCTTTGCGGACAGGTTTGCAGTGCTGCCCCATTATTTTCAATGGGAAGGGGCGAATTAGGAGTGGTAAATACACCGCTCCTACAGCGCTCCAAAAATGCAGCTTGCAGGAATTTTTTGACCGCCCTGCAAGCGCACCGCTCCAGTGTGAAAGACCTCGGGGCTTTCACACTGGAGTGCATTGAGCGGCTCTTTCAGGGCGCTTTGCAGGTGCTATTTTTAGCACTTTAGCGCCTGTAAAGCGCCTCAGTGTGAAAGGAACCTAAGTGCAGGGAAACATTCCCAATGCGAAACAGATGGTAGAAATGGGTTTTAACCATTCTCCATCTTATATAAAATGTAAAGCATTTTGCTTTACATACTTTAATACTAAGGATAATTCAATAATACTAAGGATAATTCAAATTAGGTATTGTCCCATGTATGCTGCTATTTACAAGACTAGCACCATTTACAAGACTAGCACCATTTGGATATCACATACTACAAGCTAAATGCATGTTGAGAGATAGAAAGATAGATAGATAGATAGATAGATAGATAGATAGATAGATAGATAGATAGATAGATAGATAGATAGATAGATAGATAGATAGATAGATAATCTGATATCTTATATATATCCTATATATCTTATATATTGTGTAAATTAAGGCAATCATTTTGAAGTTTTGTTATGTATTTTATACTCAGCAAATTATTTTACCAAAATCTATAAGGCAAATATGTTAAAAAAAGCTAACTGGGGTTAGTAGTAAGTGTAACAACCTAAAAGAATTGTGTTCTGTTAATAGTGCAATTAGGAATTAAGAGACAAATCTGTGTAAGTACTTAATCAAATGAATGCTTGTATCAAGGGCTAAGGGTTGAAGCAGAAGTTAAATACTATACATTAATTTTATACAACTTATCAGCATGAAGTTACCAGGATAAATAAGTTGTTAGTATACAAATTTAGCATTTTAGAATGGCCAGCATTAGGATACTGAGTGCTGCAGATACATTTTTAAAAATGGAATTTCTGTTCCTCATGCACTATTTTCCAAGGTCATGTTATGCTAATTAAGATTGTGTTTTTGCAAACTGATTCCCAAGTGAGTTTCGTAAGGAAAAAAAAAAATCCTACCAAAATAGGTTTGTGGAAATGCATATGAATTAGATATGGCTATAAACAATTATACAAAAACCCAGTCTGTTCATTAACGCTGATTAAACATGTAAAAGAGAGCAAATCTGGAAAGTGCATTATTTGGGAAAATCTGGCTGTATACTGGTTGGCTCTAATAACATTGTGCAAAGAGCAGCAGGATGTGACAATTCATTGAAAACCAATCCATTTTCTTCTCTCAGAAAATCAAAGTTGGAAAATAATTTAGAGAGAATTTTTAAATTAGCAATACAATACAAAAAAATTGCTTTTTTGTATTGTGGTATGAAGGCAGACCTTAAGCTAAAAAGCAAGGTTACTTATTTCTTGTGAAATAGTTTCTTGGGATAATGCATCAGTATAGGGTTAGAAATCTTACAGGGTGGTTAACTCATACATTTATGTCTTGATTAGCAAATGAGCTATATTTGAATGAGCACAAAAACATGCAAAATTGTGTCAGATAAGCATCCTTGCTAGGTTTCCAGTAGACAACTGGAAACTGCTCACTAAAAACTGAGAACTGAGTCATCAGTGGTCTTTGATTGTTCGGTTCTCAGTCTTAGAAGTGGTGGGGACAGATGCAGAATTGAATTAATGTTGCATCCACCGAGGTAAGTATAACTGTTTGTTTTTTAAAAAACTCAAACTTCTTTTTAATGACTATGGTAGCCTCCCTGACGGTATTCCCAAGTGTGGCTCGGGGTTTAATTTCAGCACCATTAGCAGTAACCCCGAGCCACACTCAGGATTACATCTCAGGATCCTGGTGTGGTATACTTACCTTGTCCCCAGGATCCTGCGATGTCCCACCATGGTGTCTGCGGGCTCTGTCCTCCTCCGAAGCCTCTCTGTGCCAGGCTCCGTTCCCTGCGAGCATCGCTCCCTGTGATGCACGGGGGCGGAGCCTGGCGGCAAATTAAAAAAATGTAAAAATTATAACACATACAGTACTGTAATCTTACAGATTACAGTACTGTATGAAATTATTTCACATCCCTTTTGTCCCCAATGCTTTGGCCCATGCCCTGCATGCAGTTTTATATTATATATACTGTTCTTTCTGCCTGGAAACTTGAGATTGTCCATAGCAACCAAAAAGTGTCCCTTTACGTCAAAAGTGGCTTTAGACCAGCTAGAAAACAGTGATAGTAAATTAGAACACTTGCAGAATTGAGCGATAGTGAATGGTGGGGAAATGTAATTTATTATTATTATTATATTATTATTTTTTTAAATTATTTATATTTATTTATTATATTATAATTTATGATTTTGTGTTTCAAACTTCATCATACCCGGGATCTCTACTAGACTCTTGGTGGACAGATTTAAGTGTGCTATTGCTAAGAATTACAGGCCTACAATATAAAACGCCAAATTTCTATACAAAATAATTGTACCACTTTGAGACGCAAAAATCTGAAATAATCATACCGCCAGGGAAGTTAAGAGATTGGTGATGGCATTTTTATCAATTTAACATAGACAAAATGGTACTCTATATTACTGCTCATAAATCATAATAGATAAATCATCAAAGTCCTTATCAATTCATAATTTACATACAAAACATATAAGGTTATCTGGAGGATATCAGTGATGAAGAAAGGTTGCGAGCACTGAACTTTTCTTCTCTGGAGAATAGACGCTTAATATGATTTCAATTTACAAATACCGTACTGGTGACCCTACAATAGGGATAAAACTTTTTCGCGGAAGGGAGTTTAACAAGACACATGGCCACTCAATAAAATTAGAAGAAAAGAGGTTTAACCATAAACTACATAGAGGGTTCTTTACTGTAAGAGCGGCCAGGATGAGGAATTCCCTTCCACATGCAGTGGTCTCAGTGGGGGGGCATCAATAGTTTAAAAAAACAATTAGATAAGCACCTGAACGACCAAAACATACAGGGATAAACAAGGTAATACTGACTTATAATCACACACATAGGTTGGACTTGATGGACTTGTTTCTTTTTTCAACCTCACCTACTATGTAACTATGTAACAACCTTACCCTACAGAACTATAATTGGGGAATAAATGGGATCAGATTAGAAAATCAATTCACTCTATGTACAATTTTTGTTAAGGTCACAGATGTTCCAGACAATATCAGCCAAAATTAGCATATTGTTGCATAGGATGAATGCTGAGATTCCAGATTTGTACTCACTATTTAAAAAAAAACTTAAATGGTGTATCACTGTCTTCTAGTTCTTTATGTACTAGGTGTGTAGAACAAATGTATTAAAACGAAGGAGGGCCACACACAGATACTATAATACAATAAAGTGAATAAGGCACTGATCTGTACATTGCATATTAAAAGAGAAGTAGGGCCAAAGCTCTTTTGGCCCTACTTCTCCTATGGATCACAGGAGTGCAGTTGGTTCTGCACTCCTATGACCCATTTTCAGCTGACAGCGGAAGTCCGCTGTCAGCTGACGTCACTCAGCCAGTCCGGGATCTGGATCGATCTTGACTTTACAGTCTGGATCTACTCAGATGCCTGGACCGGCTGCTGGCTCAGGCTCTCAGCAAGCTGCTGAGAGCCTGAGTCAGCCACTCTTGCCCTCTTCACAGCCTTGCACTCCAGTGAGCCCTGGAGGGGCAGGGCAAAGATCTGGTGATTGACAGTGTGTACGTGGCATTAGAAGTGGCGTCGACAGATGCAGCATTGAATTCATTTTGCATCCACCTAGGTAAGTATAACTGTTTGCTTTTTTAAAAACCCATACTTCTTTTTTAATGACTATGTTAAGAGAGTGGTGATGACATTTTTATCAATTTAACATAGACAAAACGGTACTCTATATTACTGCTCATAAATCATAATGGATAAATCATCAAGGTCCCTATTAATTCATAATTTACATAAAAAAAAATATAAGGTTATCAGAACAAGAAACATATTTGAATTAATAATCAACAGCAGATTTAGATTTATTTAAGCAAAATGTTTTCAATAATTAAACGCACAGTGACAAAGTATAGTACAAATTGTGATGTGTGTAAATAGGTTGCACAATCTAGAAGACAGAATTAAATTACACATTTTTAGCTAGGCATGCTGAGTTTGTTTGTCATACCCCAGTTTCCTATTGTCCAGAATTAAATAGCTTCACTGTAATTGTGTAACATATGATAATGTTCCTATCTGTTCAAACCATATAGAGAAAAGCACATTCACTTATGAAAATATATATAATGATGCAAGTATTATAGACAATTATTGAAATTTCCAATGAACATGACATATTTCAACAAATACCCTTAGAGTCAAATAAAATAATCTATATTTTCCACTTGGCTTTGAAACTAACTGAAATAAACGAAAATACATTTTGGTACAAAGCCATGATGTGGCACTGGAAAGGTAAAAATGACAACCAGATTCATTGGCTTCCTGGGCACGTGATATGTGATGTTAGATGAGTAAAAAAAAATTATAACAACATTCATTCTTACTTTAGCCAACTTCTATCCAATTGGTATACCAGCATGCTCAATTTAAAAAGAACCTATAACTAACAAAATAAAATAATACTGACTGACATTAGTCTGTAACATAAGAAGATGAATACTCACCAATCCAGCAGAAGGTATGTTGAAAGTTTACTCTGTCATAGACTGACATATGCCTCAGCTACGAAATACTTTTGAGAGTGTCAGATAGCATGCCCCTGCTAGATGCTGGGGTTCCCCCTATCAACCTCTACATCACTACTGTGAAGCTTTCATTTCCCCAAGGCTACAACATGAAGCTTCCAACATGGATGAGAATCAGACCTAGACTATCATGACCAGCTATCATGACCAGCAGTAGCTGTTTCTAGCTGTTGTAGTTAAAATGGAACTTTGACCCCTTTCCCTTAAAATCATAGCTGCATGCTGATGTGGAGTTATTTTATGTTTATTAGTCAAACAAACATTTTTTCTGCTTTAACTTATAATTATTGTTTTTCCACTTTCTGGTTAGGTAAGGCACTGGTGATGATGATGAGACTCAAAGATGCATTCTGGCAAGGCTACGTCACCAGTGCCTCCCTCTTCAGTAAAGGGAGATTCATCTGCTTTTTTTTTTTAAATAGCCACTATGAGAAAAATAGGGAGGAAAAAATAATGTATGCAAAAAATAAAAAGCCTTTGTTATAATTTTTAGGAAAAGGGTTAAGTTCCTATTTTTTTTTCTTTATTTATTCAATGAGATAAGAAAATATATGAAAATTGTTTGTATTACCTATGACAGTCACATTCCATCATTTTATTATGTTTTGGCACCTAGGAAACAAATGAATAAAGCTGGCTAGTATAGTCATCAAAAACATTTATTTCAAGCAGTTTAATAAATCAGTCCTAAAGTAGAAGCAGTTCTGTGACAATATTACCCTTTTTACAGTAGATTTCTGATATACAGTAACTGAGACCACTTTTCTCTTATTCAACAAATAACAAAACTATAACAAATAAATGTTAAGGAAATGCAGTGCTGTGGCAATAATACAGCTAATGCTAATAACCCTGAAACCTTTGTCTTATCTGACCTTTAACATAAACGTGTGCATGTGTGTATATTCGTGTGTCAGGATCTTTAGTTTTATTTTCTGTTACTTGTGATTCATAACATAATAAATTGGAATCTTTTTGCATTGTATTTCACTAATTACAAAGTAAGTGCCTATTAAACACATGTACACTAAGTTCTACTTTCTGTTGATCTGTAATACATGTGGTTGAATTAATCTTTTCTTTGAAGGTTATGTGGTTTAAAGCACTTCTGAAGAGCTGACAGGGTTGCATTTGTTTTAAAAAAATCAGCTTGAAGCTTCTAAATTATTTTTTTTTAAATGCATGAACTTGAGTCGCAGTGACGTGCAACCTTGCAAAAGAATATATAATCAATAGTAACAGGGTTTTAGCAATGCCAAAGGCATCCTCTTGGCGCAGTCACTAGAGCTGTTTTGTGATGAATCTGTCTATTATCTTTCATCTTCCTGGACCCAGTGGAGTGTCCTGTGATGTGGGATCATGTGGCTGAGTTTTAACAAGTACCATCATTATGTATGACTGTTGCCAAAAAAGTAAGAACTCAAAAGATATTCAACAGGCACAAAGAAAATTTGAGGTGGTTTACCTGTCACAGTAATTGGGGTGCAACAGTGATCTGCAAAAAAAATATTTTTCTTTTGTATAAAGATTTTTTTTTTTCATATCCCCGATGATGTCACATATGACGAAACATGTAGGACCTAGTTTATGTCTAAACTAACCATGCCAATTGAGCTTGTATACAAGTTGTTTTTATCCTGGGAACTACCATTTAAATCACTGACTATTCACTGGATTGCTGTAAGTGTTTAGGAACCTTTTCTTAAAAAAAAAGTGTTTTATGGTTTTACACTATGTGGACCCCCTCCCCTTTTTCTTCCTTATTGGTCCTATCTGAGAAACACCAGGGGTTTGTTTGGCCAGCCAAGTTTCCTTCCTCTCCGGTCTAACCACTGAGGAGGATTTGGTTTGAGTGCTGGATCATTATTTAAACGCTTGTCTAGACTCTTACGTGGAGTCTAGAGATCTGGTAAGCTCACATCCTGTTTATTATCATGATGGAGGTGCACCAGGTGGATATTCATCCAAACAATCACATTTCTTTGGATATTACTTCAATTAACCTTTTTTTTTTCTCATCTGTCACTTTGCACTTTAGTGCTCAAGCACTATATGGACTATTTTTCAATGATTTACTTTGAACTTCATGTATTTAGCACTGCAATTTTAATTATGTATGTTTTTGCACAATTGTTTTTTTTTTTTTTTGTGATATTGCAAGCGGCTTTATTTCACTTAGGTTATCACCTGTGCAGTAATATTTTTTACTTTTTGTATTTCTTTCATGCAGCATGAATATTCTTCTTAAGTTGTCTAACTGTATTGTGAACAATAAAGCATTACAAGTGTGTAAGAGACCAGTGGTCTTTAGCACTGTGATATTTCTTTGTGGGAGGTGTCTTTCAATAAAAACAACTGAAAAGGGGAGGCATCACCAAGAGCAAATTTACCCTATGCCATAACTTTTTAAGTGAAGCTTTAATGACGTCTTCAATTATATTTTAGTTAGTTTTTTTTCAGATATGTAGAAAGAAACATAAAGTTCTATCTTCTGTCTTAAAAAGAGAATGCAAAATGCTAATTTGCAATATTTCAAATTAATTTAAAAAAAAAATAGTCCTGATCCTACTTAACAAAGAATTATGTATACAACCACAACACATTTCCTTTAACTCCTAATCCTTGACATTTAACCCTCACCCTCACCCTCACCGTACACACGATCGGATTTTCCAACAACAAATGTTGGATGTGAGCTTGTTGGCGGAAAGTCAGACCGTGTGTATGCTCCATCGAACATTTGTTGGCGGACTTTCCGCCAACAAATGTTGGCTAGCAGGTTTTCAAATTTTCCATCAACAAATGTTTGTTGGCGGACTTTCCAATCCTGTGTACACAAGTCCATCAGACAAAAGTCCACGCATGCTCGGAATCAAGTACGAGCCAGAGATATAACTAGTGTTCATAATGGAGATATCCCATATGTCTTGTACGTCACTACGTTCATAATTGTTGGCCAACATTTGTGTGACTGTATGTATGCAAGACAAGTTGGAGCTAACATCCTTCAAAACAAAAATCCACGGTTTTGTTGTCGGAAAGTCTGATTGTGTGCATGGGGCATTTCAGTAACACTAAATCTAATGCCCAAAGTTAGCCACTGTGTATCCTTACCTATGAAATCTAACATGCATTAAAAACCTAACTGTAAAGTCAAAACTTTTCTGTTAAATTTTGGAGAGCATAGAGAATGACAGGTCCATGCAATATGCAGGACCAACATGGGAGAGCTCAAAGGGGATGCAGGTTTCCTTATGTTTCTTACAGGTTTGCTATTGGTTACAGCAGCAGCATCTGCTGCACAGCAACAAGCAGCTGATTGGAGGAAATTGGCGGTTTGCATAGCCCGCTTTCTGAAGGAGATAAAAGCGGCAGTCCGGCCGTTAGAAAAGCAGACCCTGTGGAACCGGACCGGGACTCAGGAGCATGAAGCGCCGCTCACCTGAGAGAAGAGAGAGCTTGCTCCGCCGCCTCATAGAAAAAGCCGAAGGCTCCGGAGGTGAGGAGTGGCTTATGCAGTGCCTGGAGGATGGACGTGCTGAGACTCCGCCCGGCCCGTCGAATGTCACAGCCCAAGAAAAGAAGCCAGAAGCGGTCATGCGCAGTCCGCGCCAGCAGCCAGGGAGGAAAAAGAAGAGACAGAGAACGGAGGCTTCTTCTCAGCCCAAAGGAAAGGAGAGAGCTGGCAGCGTTCCTCACAGGAATGCACCTCCAAGGAAAGAAAATACTGCTACTCAGTCTGCAGCTGCTGCGGCCAGAAGTGAGCAAAATAGGAGTCTGCCTGCTGGTGAGACATTCTCAGATGTTAATGTCACTGAATTTAATGCTCTTGTTAAATCGTTATCTGGTATGTTGCAAAAGCTTAAAGGGGCACACACGGTTGGTGCTTTTGCTGAGGGGGCTGAGGGTGCACAGTTTTCTGGTGCTTTGTATGATGCTGATACTATTGATGATTTAAAAGGGGCACATTTACATGGTGCTTTTTCACAGCAAGCTGAGAATTTTTTACAACAGTATGAAAGTGATGACATAAGTACAATTTGGCATAATGTGATAGAGAACCCCCTGGGTGAGAATTTTAAACATAATACAGGTGGTATGGCCCGCAAGCCAGTTCAGGTTCGCAAAGCTGTAAAGCCTTCTGCACGCTCTGCGCATTCCATGGTTGCAGAGTCCTCCTTTAAGGTTCTTATGCCATGTGAAATATCACCGCTGGGCTTCCACTTATCCACTTCTGTCAAAGAAAAAATTTGGGGAGGTGAATTTGTTGATCTGTTGTCTTTATTGCCAGCTTCCAAGGAATTTCTAGTTAAATCTGACAAGAAATCAGATGAGCGCACAGAAGAGGATAGGCGCAGGGCCGTACCTAAAACCTTTCAGAACTGGCTGCAGGCCTTTTGCATTTTTGCATCCGTGTTGGGAGAACAATTTCCTGAGAAATGCTCAGGCCTTTTTCAACACGTGGATATAGTTTCTGAAGCATTTCGTAATTTTGGCGGTTCAGCCTGGTTCATCTATGATGAGAATTTCAGGCAAAAATTAGCAGTTCACCCTTCCTTGCAATGGGGATGTAAGGATGTGGGTTTATGGTTGAATCTCATGCTTCCGCAAAAGCCGCAGTTCACACCTAGAACGGGGCCTAGCCCACAAACTGCCTTTCGTAAAGGTTTCTGTTTTGCCTTTAATGAAGGACAGTGCAGATTCTTATCTAACTGCAGGTATAGGCATGAGTGCTCCTTCTGCAATGGGAACCATTCTGCGAATAGATGTTTCAAAAAATCATCAGTTGCTTCCCTCCCATCCTTTCCACGTGATGCTGGTGGAAAAGGCCAGGACCCCAGTGAGCCTGCTAAGCATGCAACCGTGGCTAGATCTCTATCCAGACCGCACGATGGCGCGGCTGCTATCTGATGGTTTCGAGGTCGGTTTCTTAGTTCCCTCCTTTTCAGGGTCTGGATGCACTTTGGTTAAGAATTTGCGCTCTGCTAGGTGTCATCCTGAAATTGTACAAGAAAAAATCTTTAAAGAGGTATCAGAAGGAAGAGTAGCTGGCCCCTTTTCCTGCCCACCTTTTAAAAATTTTCGCATATCCCCATTGGGCATTGTTCCTAAAAGAGAGCGGGGTAGTTTCAGGCTTATTCACCATTTATCATATCCTGTGGATGCTTCACTCAATGATGAGGTTGCAGAGGTTATAGCCCCAGTGTCATACTCTTCCTTTGATGAAGCACTAGAACTTTTACGTCACTTTGGGCACGGTGCGCTGTTGGCAAAAGCAGACATCAAATCTGCCTTTCGCCTGCTACCGGTGCATCCACAAGGATTCAATTCCCTGGGTTTTCATTTTCAGGAACAATTTTATTTTGATAAATGTATGCCCATGGGTTTCTCGTTATCATGCTTTTATTTTGAGTCCTTTTCAAAATTTTTGCATTGGGTTCTGTCTGAATGTTCCCCTGTCGGGGGTATTCTGCATTATTTAGACGATTTTTTATTTTTAGGTCCAGCAGACTCCCCAGTATGTTCGGTATTGCTAAAAAATTTTTTTCATATTTGTGACTCCTTCGGTATTCCCATTGCCCATGAGAAGACGGTACTCCCTGTATCCTCTTTAGAATTTCTGGGCATCACTATTGACTCATTGTCAATGGAGTTCAGATTGCCCGAGGATAAATTACACGGTATGAGAATAATGATCTCCTTATTTTTGTCAAAACGCAAAGTTTTATTAAAAGAGGCCCAATCCCTTTTGGGTCTGTTTGCTTTTGCGGCTAGGGTTATTCCCATAGCTAGAATTTTTTCCAGATGTTTTTCTCTAGCTATTAGAGGTTTTAAGAACCCTGGTTCTCATATCCGCATCTCTAAGAGTGTTAAGGAAGATCTAAAAATGTGGGATTCTTTTCTCTGCAATTTCAATGGGTCCACAGTATGGCAGCAATCTTTTACTAATGATTTTCAGTTAAACTTTTTTACAGACGCCGCCGGTTCATCGGGTTTTGGCGCTTTTCTTGATGGCCACTGGTGTGCCTCTAGATGGCACTCCAGCTGGTTGCAGCAAGACATTTTGCACAATATAGTCCTCCTCGAGTTATTCCCGGTTATAGTTTCTATTGTGATCTGGAAAGAACACTTTGTTAATCGTAGGATTATTGTTCATACGGATAATAAAGGTGTTCTATTTGCTATCAATATGCTTTCTTCCAAATCAAAGGCTAGTTATCAAACTTTTACGTTTTTTGGTGTTGCACTGCATGAGATTTAATATCTGGTTAAAAGCCAAGCATATTCCTGGGATTGATAATAACATAGCTGACGCCTTATCTCGTTTACAGTTGCGAAGATTCCGGGAGTTGGCCCCATCGGCGGATCAGTGTGGAACCCCGTGCCCGGATTTCCTCTGGGGCTTGATCTGGGACTGATCTCTGCGCATCTTAGGAACTCTGTAGCACGTAAGACATGGCTGGAATATAGTCTGGCCTGGTCCAAATGGTGTTCTTTTTGCTCTAGCAGGAGTATAGATAAATTGGAAGTGAACGCGTATGTCTCTTTAGCTTTTGTGTCTTTTATGATTCAGTCTGGTCTTAGGCCTGCCTCTATTAGCAAGGTGTTGGCCGGTGTTTCCTTTTTTCTAAAATTTGCAGGTTTGCCAGCCCTATCTTCCTTTTTTCAGGTCAGCCAGGTCCTTAAAGGTTTCAAGAATTTACACCCTTCCCAGGATGCCAGACGTCCCATTTCAGTTAATTTATTAAGCCAATTACTATCTATATTAGAAGAGATTTGTTTTGCCGAATTTGCACTGCTGCTTTTCAGGGCAGCCTTTTCGGTTACCTTTTTTGGTGCCCTCAGAGTTGGAGAACTTACTGCGCAAAACAGGTCATCTTCATCTTTTCTGCTATTTTCTCATGTGTTGTTGGAATCCGATTGCTTAAGTTTGTTTATCTGCCGGTCCAAAACTTTTGGTTTGGGCAATGGTCAGTGGATATATCTAAGAAAATCCCCCAATAACTTGATTTGCCCGGTGTCACATACGGCCAGTTATATGTCAGTGAGGCCTTTCTCTAACAGTTCATTTTTTTATCCACCAGGATTTGTCCCCTTTGACTCGTTACCAATTCTCAGCGGTTGTATCCGCATGTCTCAAGCGCCTCAACCTCGGGGGTCTCGGATTCTCTTCGCATTCGTTTAGAATAGGGGCCGCCACCACAGTCAATTTGTTGGGTTTCTCTCCTGAAGGTCAAAAACGGGTTGGTAGGTGGGTTAGTAGTAGATATAAAATTTATGTTCGCCCTGAATTATTAATTGTGTGATTTTCTATTTTCAGATTCTTCTGTATGCACAATCTGGATAGTAGGCCACTCCTACATTTTCTGGGCTGAAAATCAGGCTGCATCCAGGATTTATACGAACAATTTAGGTTTGGATAGTAATGTCTTTAAGGTGTTATGGTCTGGAGTTAGGGGCCTCAGATGGCGTAATCTTAAAGACCACTTAATTCAATTATCCGCAATTTGGCCTTCTCCCCAAGTTCTAGTGCTTCATGTTGGAGCAAACGATGTTGGTAAAGTTAAAACATGGGAACTCCTTTGTGAAATGAAGAGGGATATTTATTCCATTAAACTTTTGTTCCAAATACCAATTTAGCCTTCTCCGAAATGGTTCCTAGACTCCTTTGGTCCCCTTCTGGGAATTTATTTTATTTGGATAAGATCCGGAGACGGTTAAATAGGACCATACATAATTTCTTAGTGTCCTCGGGAGGTGTGTCCTTCCGCCACTTTGAGCTGGAAGGTTTCGTTCCGGGGTTATTTAGGAAGGATTTAGTCCACTTGTCAGACATAGGTCTGGACATTTTCAACATGGGACTTCAAACTTTAATTGAAAGGGCCGCGATGTTGGGGGGACCTCAGCCAAAGGTTTCTCTATTGGCCTCGGTCGGTGGGGAATCGTCGTCCAGCATTGTCTGGATGGACACAGTGTAAATTTGAGTGATGTATTATAGCCAAGATGGCTTTATAATTATTTGAAGTTCATTGCATTATAAGGTTACCCCTTGAACAACATTGTGGCCAAAATTTAATTTCCAAAATAAACAAGTTGTTATAAAGAATTATACGGTGTGTTGATTTTTTATTGTAGCATTGTCTCCTTTGTGCTAGCCCATGACTAAAAACCCATATCCTGTAGATATGACACTCTTTAAAGAGTGGAAATCCCCTCTTACACAGTAATCACTAGAACAAGAATGTTTTCTTTTCTATTTTTAATCTGGTAACAACTCAAAAATTTGAAAAATCGTGAATTACAGTCCTTGTGACAGTAGTTTCAAGAACTATCATACTACTGGCGTGAACCTCTCTAATGGGGACCGAGACTACAATAAAACCTGGCAGGGTTTGTAACTCCTCATTACTTTATCCAAACCAGTGCTGAAAAATATGTGCTGAACAAAAATAATACCAAGGGATACTTGGAACAAACGTATTTATCACAAAGAATATATGCTTTAAATGATATTAAGCTTAAAGCTAAACTTCACCAAAAAGGGGAAGATCAGCTCTCCCACCCCCCTTTCCCTCACATTTGGCACATCATTATTTTTTGGGGAGCAGGTACTTGGTTTTGACAGGTGCCTACTTCCGGTCAGTTTGCCACGGCAATCCTAGGGAAATTTTGGCCCTCTTCCAACCCCCGCAGCCTTCTGGGACACCTCAAAAGTCCCAGAAAGCTGCAGTACCATTTAGTGCAGCTCACACATGCACAGTAAACAGCCGGCTGCAAAACTGTATGCAGTCACAACTGGCTGTCGACAGTTAATATGCTGGTGCCAGGGACCAAATCCCGATGAAGAAACAGGCTGGTTGAGGACAGTGCCGGATGCTGGGAAAGATGAGTGTCTGTAGACACAGTCCATATTCCCATCGCACACGTTCCTGGAATGAGCTCTTTAAGGTACTGGGTGCTGTAGTGACCGCCAGCTGGATACTGGAACCTGTGCGATAAGTAGTTATGCATTCGCCAGCACACCAAGGATCATTTTTTTCATCCAAATGGTTTTTATTTCTAGATTGTAAGCTCTAACAAGCAGGGCCCTTTGATCCCTCCTGTATTGAATTGTATTGTAACTGTTCTGTCTTCCCTGATGTTGTAAAGCGCTGCGCAAACTGTTGGCACTATATAAATCCTGTATAATAATAATAATAATAATATTCAAGAAAGATCACATCACAAAATAGTATAGTGCAATGATTCAAAGCCAAGTGAGTGTCTGTTTCTCCAAGTTCAGCAGCTACAGCGTTTGTAGCTGATGACTTTTAATTTTTACACAGGTCACTGAAGAACTTTAAATTATCAAAGATACATTTTTCCTTATTTTATCATTGTATGGATGTATTTTCAAGTTTATTTACTTATTTTGCAAATGTTCCAAAACATTATGTAACTACACTCTCTCTCTGTCTCTCTCTGTCTCTCTCTCTCTCTGTCTCTGTCTCTCTCTCTCTCTCTCTCTCTCTCTCTCTCTCTCTCTCTCTCTCTCGCTCGCTCTCTCTCAATGCATGCAAAAAATTAAAATTTTATAATGCTAACTCCTCAAATAAAATTATTGCGTCTCTTGTTGAAACAGAAACTGTTAAAATATCATTCATTTTTCTGCATTGCTTCTGTAGCATTTCAGCAATAAAGCCCATTGTATTATGTGGAAAGTGAGAAATCACCACTGCTCAGATTTTTGTTTTCAACATTTATTTTCTTCTAAATAGTTTTATGTATGTGTCAGAAAATCCATTTTGCTTTAAAATGTGTGAAATAGATGAAGACTCCATGCTGCCTAAGCCATCAAATTCATGTTGTGACAGAACCAGGGAACTTTCATAGCAATAATCCGTTTAAAAATCCTGACTTTAATGTGCAATAATGTCTACGACCACTGCATAGAAACTGCATCGAAACAAATTCCCTTAGATAGCCAAGCTTCAAAGAGAGCAGAAAATCTCTGTACCCTTCTAACCACAACACAAATTTAATCCTGGCATGGTTCATTAGTGAGGATTTCCTTACATGGAAATCAAATGTAAGACTTTTCTGTGTGGTGTTACTAAAATACTTTAGGCATGATTTCTACAATCTAAAGCAGAAGAAACATTGATATGGTGCTCAGAACAACCAATCAGGTTTCCGCTTTTATTTTTTAACCAACTTTGAGGAAATTAATAAACAGATTTGACATGTTGTTACTGGGCAGTACATCCATTGTTTTTGCTCCAGGTTGATAGATAGATAGATAGATAGATAGATAGATAGATAGATAGATAGATAGATAGACGAATTGAAGGATTTTTTTTATCATTTTGGGACAACAGTAAGTTAGAGGAAAATCCCTCTAAAGTAAAAACAATCCCTGGTAGCTACCAGGGTCACCCTTGTTCTGGTAACCGCACAAAATTTTGGACTTTCTTTTACTTTTAGTGATAGCAGTCACCAGGACAAACAGAAAAGGTGAATCTTCCTAGGGCTGAAAAAAGTTTTGCCTACAGTTATATTTTAAACAGGGTGAATGACATTTACATTTTATAGCTGGGTGTAATCTTTTAGCAATAAACAGATTCAAAGACATTTGTGCATGTTGTCACCTCTTAGAAGCCTTGGGACTGTTGTCAATGAAAACTTGAGGTACACTCTGGGTTCTAAAGCTGCAAATAGAAATGCCTAAGGAGTGCATGGACAATACATCCTCATGAGATATGATTTAGTGGTTAGATTTTACAGATTAATCTACCATCTTGTGCATATAGCCATCTACTGACAATGGACCAACTGCAAAAAAAAAAAAAAAACACAAAAAAATTCCATTCTGTTTTCATATTTAGCATTTAAAGTGAAATTAACAATTTGAAGACCAGGCATTTTCTGGCATGTTTTGTTTACATGTGAAAATCATAATTTTTTTTTTTGCTGAACCCCCAAATATTATATATATTTTTTTAAGCAGAGGCCCTAGAGAATAAATTGGTGGGTTTTGCAATGTGTCACACGGTATTTGCGCAGTTAAATGCGATTTTTGAGAAAAAATACACTTTTTAAAATTTGAATGCAAAAAAAAAAAAAACACAATCCATAACCCAATTTTTTTGTAAAATATAAAAGTTTATGTCACGCTGAGTAAATAGATACCAAACATGTCACACATTAAAATTGCGCACGCCCGCACAACAGCGACAAACAAAGTAAATTTTACTATCCATATTTGACGCTTTAAAGCCTTTACAGGTTACCACTTTAGATGTACAGAGGAGGTCTAGTGCTGGAATTACTGCCCATGATCCAACGTTAACATTAAGGATACCTCACATGTGTGGGACGATTATGGTCTGTGCGTGTGCGGGACCAACACAGGCATTTGCCTTTGCACACTAGCACAGGGAGACGGGAGCACTTTAATTTTTTTTTTTTTAATTATTAATTTATTTTTTTTTATTTTTACACTGTTGCTTTCATATTTTTTTTTTGATCACTGTTATTGCTGTCACAAGGAATGTAAACATCCTTGTGACAGCAATAGACACTTGACAGGTACACTTTATGGAGGGATCTGGGTCTATAAGACCCCTAAATCCCTCCTTTGCTCTTGCTCATGTATATATGATGTGTACTCCATCTCCTACACCTTCTCCTCACCCCACTCCTGCCCCCCTCCCCCCATGCTGGTTTCTAATGTTCCACATTGGTGCTTCCTGTAATGTCTTTGTTTTGTAGAAGTTGAATTTATATGTTCTATTACTACTAACAAGTTCTGTTTGCTGGAGATTATATTTTGTTTGTATAGAAAAATTCCTTTCAATAAAAAATAGGATAGGAAAAAAATATATAGCAGTGAAGCAGGGAACTCACATGCATGTATTGGTGGTACCAACCTAAGTGCCTTGGTGTGCTGCAATTATTATTCTTTATGGGGAGGCAGTTTATGTTTTTGATTTTATTAACATAAAAGTAAAAAAAAAAGAAAATATTGGTAGCAAAAGGCTCATGAATAAGCACACTAATAAATAAATAAATAAATAAGTAAACTCTGAAAATGACAACAAGAGACATTGGAAGTTATCTGTTCAATAGTGATAATGTTGTGTCTTTCTCTTTTTTTGTGCAATACTTTTGGATACCCATACACAAAGATTTATTTACTAAAGGCAAATAAGCTGTTTACTTTGCAAGGGGTGTTGCATTTTGCAAGGGAATTTTCCCCAGAGCTTAGTGAATAAGGTTATATTCTGCTGATTGTCATCATCCAATCATGTGCAGACAAAAATGCATTTTTTTCTTGCACCATTATACATGTTTTACCCATATGTAGGGTGTAATAAATAACATGTTGCTAAGTACCCCCCTCACTCCCTGAGCCCCCCAACCTGTGACAGCAGGAAGAGGTTCTTCCACCCTGCAGCTGCTGTAACTTTTAAAATTGGGCCGCACAACCACATCATTTATTCACAGAGATCTCTGAATGAATAAATAACAACTCCCCTCTGCCACGAAAGGAAACTTGTAGTTCTCAATGGAATACAAGTGTAGTAATCAGCTCATTTGTAGTCCATGGACACTTCCTCCAGATTTGTAACTGAAAGCCCCGTGAAGATATGGCCAGAGAGCTAGAGGAGTAGTATGCAGGAGTCTGGTATTGCACTTATGATCCACTAATCATGGGTGCAATATTTTGCGGGCTCCTGTATAAAAAATAACTAAATGCACATTTTATTCCACACAAATATGTGCATTTATTATTCTTTAAAAAGTGAATTTAGCCTTTAAGCTCTGCGGAAAACTCCCTTGCAAAATGCAACTTACCTTACAAAGTGAGCTGCCAATTTGTTTTTAGTAAATAGAAACATAGAAACATAAAAAAGTGTTGCTAAGATTGCTTACCAGAAGCCTTTTTTTCTTCAGTTGATAAATTATTTAGAACATTTCTATGAAAGGGCAAAATGGCTAAGCTATCCTTTTCAATACTACTTAGACATTGTCAGTATGGTGGAGCAGGCTTCCCTAACATATGCAAATACTACTACGCAGCTCTCCTAGACCAAATGAATGCCTGGTTTGATCATGATACAGATAAATTATGAGTACAAATAGAAAAAGTCATAGTGTCTCAAAGAGACCTACTTTCACTATAATAGCGAGTTCAACTCGTAGACCACTATTTTATCCCTCCTACCCTTCAATTGATGCCACTTTGGCTGCATGGCATTTACTACAAAGACCAAACCCGCACAAAGCACAACACACATCTGCAAGGACCTCCCAATAGGAGCTTATGAATATCTCATTCCTTCTATGCCACTACACAGAGAAACCCTTAC
Organism: Aquarana catesbeiana; assembly: GCF_042186555.1. NCBI lineage: Eukaryota > Metazoa > Chordata > Amphibia > Anura > Ranidae > Aquarana > Aquarana catesbeiana. The sequence goes on along the minus strand of NC_133324.1, from coordinate 704,529,881 downwards.
TCATGAAACTACATATAGAGAATTAAGTCTACAACATTCTGAAGCAACTACCTTTAGCTGCACCATTACCATATTAAATACCCAGACACCCAATACATGGCACAAACTGATACATGGAAGTATTTGACTACTTTGTATTAAAAACCTAAAGGCCTGTCCTGGCTGTATCTAAAACTACAGTACAATCAAAAGATACTCACACTAAGACCTCAAGTATGCTAGACTGGGAGAAGGATCTCAACACCAGCTTCACTATGTCTGAGTGGAACAAAGCAATACGATCCAGTCATAAATACTCCCGCTGTGCAAACCATTGGGACCTAGCCCTAAAACATCTACAAAGAAGTTACCTAACACCCATAAGGTTAGCACATATATTTAAAGGTTTGTCCAACCATTGCTGGAGAGAATGTTGCTCTAAAGGTTCATTATTTCACCTAATGTGGGAATGTAAAAGTTCTAATTTTCCCAACCCCATCATTAGCCTTGTTAAAACTTAACATAGAGCATACACCTAAGCAATTCAGGTGTATAATCACTCACATACTGGTGCCCACCTTACTATAACCTCAAAATGGAGAACCAACAATACACATAATGTGTCAGCGGTAATACAGAGAGTTAAAGCCCAGCACCTTTATGAAATATTCTTTGCATACTCCTCAGGCTCCACTGTCCAATTGCTGGACAAATGGCAAACATAGGTTGCAAAATTTACAGAACCCCCCCCCCCCATGATATGCAAATATCATGCTTACTTTAAAAAAATGGTGATGTATGACAAAGTTCACCGTGGTATGTGTGTGTCTCAATTCTTCCTTTTTATGTTTGTTTTGTTTTAATTTTTTCTGCTAATACAGTTTCTAAGACCAACTTTAACATCGTTGATGTGTTCTTCTCTCTTTACACAATTTTGAATTACTAGGTCTTGTATTTCCAACTTATGCTTAATACTTACTCTTTACTGACTCTAATTTCATGTTGTAATAATGTCCTTTTGTAACTTGTTATTATGAAACAATAACAATTGAAAGAAAAGTGTCGGCAGAAAAAAACACAGAGTAGTCCATTAAATCTGCCTGTTTTTGTTTTGTTTTTTATACATGTTTTGTATTATTATTTTTTTTTTTTTTTGAGGGGAGTTTGTTAACTTTTTTGTCTGAGTATATCTATGTTTATCCCAAGCATGTTTGATGCCATTTACTGTTGACTGGCTCACTACCTCTGCTGAAAGTTTTTGATTTTGGTTTCATATTGAAAAAACTGCCCTCCTGAACCATATTCACCCCCCTGATGTATTTAAAGGTTTCAACTTGGGTTGCACCGATACCGTTACAGTATTGGTGCCGATACTAAGCATTTTGGCAAGTATCGGTACTCGCGAAAATGCTCCAATACCTGAGACTGATACCGGAAGTGACATCACCTTGGGGGCAGACAGTGGCATTGCTAGGTGGGTGCAGGCCGGACCCGGGTAACACCTGTCACATGCATGTCCCAGGCAGCTGCGGTGACTGGGCTACTCCTCCCTGCAGCCCACCGGCCACCCATTCAATTCACTACATGGCATTCAGGGCCATGGAGCAGAGACTAGGTCATCTGACCAAGAAGAGGAGGAGCTGGAGAGGAGCCCCCATTGCTGCGTGTAGGGATAGGTGTTCTGAGGCATCTTTCATCTGACATCCAGCGGCACCAGCAGCTCCCATGACCCAGCTCACCTGGCACATGATGTGCCTGTTTTAACTGTTAAATTGTGAGTAGCCCTCTATTGGAGTAATTAAAGCATTTACATGTTCTGCTACACTTAGCGGTACTTCTCTCCTTTTGTTTTTGTCCTTCATGTATTTAGAGTCTGCTACGGCTCTACAAGAAGCTTGCCGTAGTGTGGGACTTATTATGGACTCAAATATTATACTTTCAATAAACATTGTTCATAGAAGATTAGGTATAGTGACCAAGCCTTTGCGCCTATAACTTCTCTCCCTTTTTACTTGGCTGCATTAGAGGCAAGAGGGGAGATTTGGAGTCCAGTAGACCCTAGATCTTTCCATGATTAGGACCTTTCACGGCCCATGCTATTACACAGGATGTTGTTCATCCCTTGTAAAAGCAATAGTTGATTTAAAAAAAAGTTAAAGGTACAGTGTTAAAAAATAAATAAATAATAGAATAAAAAAATAATAAAATGTAAAAAATAGGTATCGGTAATTGGTATCGGCATGTACTTGAGAAAAATTGTAGGTACTCATACTTAACTGGTATCAGAGCATCCCTTGTTTAAACCATGTCTCCCCTTTGGCTTCTTTCCTCCTGACAAATCAACCCTTAAAGAGCCCAACTGTTGCATAATCCAAATTTTGTCAAAGCAATGTGTGACAATCTAACCAAGCATGAATAAAACATGATTATTAGTTATAACTAACTATCAGGACATAAATTAGATGTATTGGAAAATCCATAAGAATATAGTTTTCTGAAAAAAATAAACTGCAAAACCTGCTACTCAGTAGGGAGTCTCACAAAAAAAGCATAGTCCATATTAGCAACAAGTGATCCTTATTAAGGCAATGCTCAGAAGTCTTCATGTATTAAAACATGTATCAATATTACCTCCCTAGGAATTTTTGAGAAAGAGAACCCAGTTTCATTTGTGAGTGGGTTTTTTTTTATATGAACTGTCTGCACTACCCCACAAACAACAACATCCATGTCTTCATTCCCCAGCTTTAATTTTATAAAATTTCAAGGAATAGATTAATATTTATATGGCAACAATGCAGTTCGGTAAATTAGAACCTGTGTACAGTAGATGACCTTTTGCTTGTGTCAGATGGGTTCTGCATTCTATGGGATTGCAAACCTACCTGAAGCAGGTCAAGTGAAGGTCAAAAATAGGTCAACTTCAGATCTAATGTACTTGCCAATAAATTCTGATTTATCTTAGAAAAATCTCAAACTGCAATCAAACTGATGCCATCAGCCCAAGCCAAGAGTTCATGGACACAGGCCCTTAGGCACACTACTTAACATGGTAAAAAAACACTCTGTATATGAAAATTAAGCAATTATTGAACCCCAATCAGCACATGGATACCACAATGAAGTACATAACAGTAACATATAAAACATTTCCCAGCATATCATTTAAAGTTACACTTCTAATACGAACTTCATTGAGCACATTAGACATTTGTGAACAAGTAACTGAAAAAAAATGAGTAGTCCTGTCTGATGAATCACCCAGCAAATGAGCAAAACTTCTAAATAATTGTGATCCATACATTAGCCTGAGGCTGGTTAAATCTTAAATCAGTGTGTTTGGTTTGCAGATATACATTTTCACATACCTACTGCTCTCTAAAATGCACTCAGGAATGCTTATTCTCAGATCTGACAGCTTGAAGTAAGAATTCTTAAAAAAAAGAGAATGTGCAAAAAAATGCAAGCTCAGGCGAATGGGTAGCCTCCCTGGCGGTATTCCTGAGTGTGGCTCGGGGTTAAATTTCAGTCCCATTAGCGGTAACCCCGAGCCACACTCGGGATTACATTGCAGGATCCTGGTGCGGCGTTACTTATCTTGTCCCCAGGATCCTGCAATGTCCCCCGCTGTGTCTGTGGGCTCTGTCTCCTCTGAAGCCTCTCCATGCCAGGCTCTGTTCCCTGCGAGCGTCGCGACATACGGGGGCAGAGCCTGGCGACAAATTCAAAAAAATGTAAAAATCATAACACATACAGTACTGTAATCTTACAGATTACAGTACTGTATGAAATTTTTTCACATCCCTTTTGTCCCCAGTGCTTTGGCCCATGCCCTGCATGCAGTTTTATGTTATATATACTGTTCTTTCTGTCTGGAAACTGGAGATTGTCCGTAGCAACCAAAAGTGTCCCTTTATGTCAAAAGTGGCTTTAGACCAGCTAGAAAACAGCGATAGTAAATTAGAACACTTGCAGAATCGAGCGATAGTGAATCGTGGGGAAATTTATTTTATTATTATTATTATATTATTATTTTTTTTAATTATTTATATTTATTTATTATATTATAATTTATGTTTTTGTGTTTCAAACTCCATCATACCCGGGATATCTACTAGACTCTTGTTTGGACAGATTTAAGTGTGTTATTGTTAAAAATTACAGGCCTACAATATAAAACGCCAAATTTCCATGCAAAATACTTGTACTGCTTTCAGCACCTAAAATCCGAAATAATCATACCGCCAGGGAGGTTAATTCTATAGGCACCAACATCTGTGTGCTTAGAGGTTCCAGTATTGGAAGTTAGCTAAATATTTTGTTTGAGGGAAATACCCAGTGTTGGCAGGGGTATGGATTGTTCTGCTATGGGAATGGCAGAACATATTCCTGGTACACTAAGCTGGTCTTTTTTTCTTTCCTTAAAAAAAATAAAAAAACAAAAAACAACTTTACCAATGAATCAGAGTGGCTGGAAGAACAAGCTTTTACTTTGCTCATGTGGTATGCATTTTCCATGTGGTAAGATTTTAGTAATCGAGGGGTTACAAGCTACATCTGTTTGTCGCATAGAGTATGACTTTGTATACCTGCTTTTAATTGGCTATCTTTATTGCCTCCTACAGATTTAGCTGAATTTTGTGACTACTATTTGTGAAATCTATTGTCTTATTGGACTTGAGAATTTACATTTTTATAGATAGTCATAACTTTTTACAGACAAAGGTGAAATAATATGTAGGAATATTACATTAACTTATACTAGAAATTAAAGATTTTATGTTCCAATTTAATGGTTCACATGCAACCTCTTATATATGGTTTTTAGCTATTTTATCGTTTTACAGTATTATAGCAATTCTTCTGCTCTTATATAGCCAAGTAAAGGTTATTTGTTGCAGGTTACTGAAAGCTATAGCAGTACAATTTTGTTCATTCAATTTTTCCAAATTGTTTTATCCATGATATAAATCTAGCAACACACAAAAATATTTATCAATTTATACCATGAAATATTTCACTACTAGAATAATGACATTTCTTTCATCTGTGAAAATAAACGGCTACCTGTTCATTTGAAAGGGGAAGGTACATTTTAGATATCGCAACAACTGCTCAGCTTTCTTTGCATAGTCTTAGAAGACTATCTTAAAGTAAACTTTTGGTGAACCTGTGGCTAGGTTATGAACATCCAAGTATTTACATATTCTTAACAATGAATAAATCAGTATAAAAATAGAAATCTAGGATTAATGGACCCCCTTCTCCCCCTCTTTGAGGCCCCTTGCACTTTAAATAGTATACATACTTTTTACAAGGGTCTCCATGGCCGGTATGGACACATCAAGGTCCGGCAGTGACAGTGTTTGGTCCTACACCAAACAATCCAGACATAATGACGTGTGACGAGTGCCAATTAGTGAAGCAGTACCTTGGCAATGTGTTCATGACAGCCAAACTCACAAGAAGTGGGCTGAATGATTTAGTCAGCAGAAAAAGGAGCACAATTGGGCACAGTTTGGTGGAGAACAGGGCCAGATTGAAGGTCAGCATTACAGTGAAAATAGTACTTTTTTTTTAAACTAATTTACTATTTTCTGAGAATATGTAACTATTTGAATGTTTATAGCCTGGCCATAGGTTTCCTTTAAAGCTGGCCACGCAAAGCCATATCTTGCCACAATTATGTGATACAATTCTTGTTGTATTTTCTAGTGACACTAGTGCTCATCGTCTTCTTCAAACCCTACCTGTACTAGCAACCATGGGCTACGCACGTACCTGGACACTTATGGCCACCTCTAGTTACCAACTATGTAATGCGTGAGGTGACACTTCTAGGAAAGATGCAGGAAGTTCCCTATGACAGAAATAGAAGTGGTGTGGAAAATTTGTGATATGTTTTCTTGTCTCTCTTCCCGTGGCCTGAACAGGAACTCTCATATGTATCAATCATTTAATTGTATAGTTTTAGCTGTGCATAATAATAATGTTTATTTGTGCTCACACATTCACTCATTCTCTAAAGTCTATGGCCTGCTTTAGTGTGCAGGGCTTCACGAAAGTGAACCTTAGGTTAAGGAAATATTTTCTTTTCAAGTTGTACTTAGTAGTCCTTTAAAACGGAACTTGATAAGACTTGATTGTTTCACACCAGCTGACTAAATGTACCAGGAGTTAAGACCGATTAATGATCATTTTAGGAATGGACAAAGTTAATAGCTGAAAATGTGACCTGCTGATTTGGTCTTGGAAACATCTGAATCATCAGCTCATAGAACAGAAATTGTAATGTTACAAATTCTGTTCAACACGTTGTACACAATCTGGATCCAGCAATATTATTATAGGGAAGTTAGATGAGATTATTCTTTAATCCTAAAGCACAAAGTGGGATCTTTAGTCCAAAATTTGTGATCACTTATGGCAGAGATGTACAAGCATAAATTAACGAAATTTAAAATGGAATTGCAGAATATGAACTGATTTCTTGTATTCTATGAAGAAATCTGAACACCCAATCTAGCACACAATAATCTATCTGTATGATATATGATATCTCCAAAGCTAGGAGCCTATAAGAATACTAATAGGTACACCTTTATCAGCCGTGAGATCTTTACATGAAACAATTGACTATAAAAGCACTGACCAGCGGAGAAGATCCCCCACCTGTTGTCACCAAGCGGGGAGTGCTGGTGACGGGAGGTGGGTCACTAGGATCATGTTACATCCTAATCATGGGTATAACATGTAATATGCTCCTGAAAGTGAACTTAGCCTTTAAATTAACAAGATCTGTCCCCTTTCCACACCACTTTATAAATAAAAAATATCAAAACAATTCAAAGGTCTTTACGGCTTGGCTTCCAAACTATAGTTATTTTCCATATTGATGTAGTACAGTTCCAAAAATAATTACCAATGGCCTTATTCCTATTTTGTCAGTTGTTAATGATCTTTTTTCATTGTAACTCTGGTGTTTACTACTGCATGTGTAATTTAGCAATGGCATAGGCCCCTCTTATAGCACCCAAATGGTACCCACATGATACTGTATGGCATAAGAGCTTGCATTAACATGGTGGAGATCATATATGCTCATGGGCCTTCAGCCCTGGGAATATCAGCCTATATTTTGGCATTCTGGAATGGCAATTTGGGGCATGTGTAGGGGAATAATACACCTTTGTTTGCATGTGATGTTACCCATGGCCACTGGACTACATGCCCCAGCCCAACAGTCATAGTTCCATACGCTAAGGCTGTCACTTAATTTTTTGTAATGTATCCAACCAATGGGTGGTACTGAAAGGTCTGAGAATCATTACTCATTTTAAAAAGATATTGTTACATAAAAAACATCAAAACACACATAAATTAAAATTAAATGCAATAATCTGGTTCAGCTATCTATTTAAATCAGCTATCTATTTCAACTCTCCTGTTTTAACTCAGTAAGTAAAGCTAACCCTGGAGAGAGTAAGTCAAAAAATAGAAGTCACTTTACTAACAGAACAGAGACCTATATCACATGGGTGACTGGCCAGAATTAGAGATACTTTAGTAGGTAAAACAATAATTGTGACAAAACATGGTATCCGACCAATGCCCTTTTCATCAACCCATGACAACAGACTGGTCTACCTCACACCATGCTGTCACTTACGTGACAATGACCCTATCAGCTGCACCCTGCACACAGATATTCCAGATTGCGGGACCATCATCTAAGTGTTTGTCACTGGGTTTACTAAGCAAATAACCCTTTTAAACTGCCACCAGATCTCTTTTGGGGCTATAAACCCTTCACAACAGCAATGACAACTATGATTTTAGAACAAACGTCTCTACACACAGTGTCACCGCTGACAGGTATGTTAAGAGGATTATAGTACTGGGTTTACTAAGCAAATAACCCTTTTAAACTGGCACCAGATCTCTTTTGGGGCTATAAACCCTTCACAACAGCAATGACAACTATGATTTTAGAACAAACGTCTGTACACACAGTGTCACCGCTGACAGGTATGTTAAGAGGATTATAGTACAGTAGCACAAGGATTCTTTTAGTTTGCCTTAGCACATTTAGAGACAGTTTTAACACTTTTCAAAATATAGTTTAGAATGAAAAGGGTAAAATGGTGCAAATAAAAATATCTACAAAGAAGATACAAAGCTATTACAAAGTAACAAAGAGACAACAATGCAAAAGAGAAATAAAAGGGAGTTGAGGTTGAGAATACTTAAAAATGTCTGGTTTGCAGGGTCCAATGAATAAGCAAAAATGGTACAGTGGCTCTCTCAAGTCTAGCTGAGTGTTCCTTGGTTTGATGTTAAAAAAGAGAGCTGTCAACTTCAGGAGCGGTTTCCTTTTCTCTGATATCAAGGGGGTGTTGTCAGAGACCATCGGATCAATTAAGCGGTTGTGGAGTGGCCAAGGGATGTCACTGTGTTTATGTTAGTATAATGGCCCTCCCTTGCACACGCAGTTTTATACCATTATTAATATTTGCAAATATGTACAGATTACATTCTGAAACTTGTAGATTATTGTTCAGCATTACATTTTGTGTCCAGGCATACCAAACACAGGGTATCTCAGAGAGGTCTGTTGTGCAGAAGGTAGGAGACTGCTATCTCCCCTTCTGTATGCTATAGCTTAGTCATGTATGACCTTGATTTGTTCAGTATGATATTTCTCATTCAAATATACAGTGGATCCTCGGATTGCAAGCATAATCCGTTCCAGGAGTATGCTCGTAATCCAATGTACTCGCATATCAAAGCAAGTTTTCCCATTAAAGTCAATGGAAACTAAAATAATTTGTTCCGCATTGACTTCAATGGGATGCAATACCGCATGCAGCCAGAGGCAGGGGGGCACCGGAGAGCCTCCGAAACGGCCGAAAAGGCCCGAGGGACACTTAGGCTGACCTCGGCAAACCTCGGAAAGACTCAGTTCACAAGCCTTTCCGAGGTTTGCCGAGGTCAGCCAAACTGTCCTCGGGCCTTTCTGTGCATTTCCGAGCGGCGCCGATCAGCGACATTCGGCTCTGCTCGGCTCCAGCGCCCCCCACCTCAGGCTAAAAGCGGTACTGCACACCGCTTTTGGCCTGAATCCTGCTCATTTTGTGAGACAACACTCGCAAACTGAGTTAGGATTTTTAGAAATACAGTGCTCGGTTTGTGAAACGCTCATTAACTGCGTTACTCGCAAACCGAGGTTCCACTGTATACTTAATATTAATGTGTCCTGTCTGATTTTGTGAATTGTGTGTAGTTTTTTGAAATTGTGAATGAGGCATGGGTCTCTGAAAGGTCGCCTCTCGGCCCTGAATGCCTTTTTACGATACCCATTAGTTCTGGGTAGACATTTTATGGCATGCTATGTATTCCTAATAGCTTTAATTGCTCTACAAACCATGGGTGACAGAACTGAAAGATTTTGTTATAGTTTTACAATGAGTCAAACCTAATCCCCTAATCCCCAGGAAAGTGATAAGCTGTAGAGGTTTATTGATAGAATACACTGCCACATCTCCACCTCAGTGGAGATAACAGGTTCTTTGAAAACCCAGATTCTTGTTTACTCAAGCCACATGTCAGTGAAGAGGCACCGTTGAAATTATTGCTATGTTCTGGAAGGGGGGATTAGAACTGCTAGGTTTCTGGTTTTAAAACAGAAAAGAAAGTGACAAATAAAATGTCATTAATAAAAAATAAACTGCGCTAAATGTCCTTTAGTTGGTAATGACATAAATAATCAATAATGTAGTCCAAATGTCACTTTGGGTGAGAGAAAAAAACACTCTAGATCTTCCAAATGCCACCATATGTATGGAAATATTCACAATCCAAAAGATCACGAAAATGAATTGCCCTTACCAGAGCGCCAAATATAGTAAGCGGATGGCTTAAAACCCAGCCGGGGCCTTTGGATAAGGACCGATCAGCTCTATCAGATTTCAGACGTGATACCCTCAATACAATACCGAAAAAGAAACAAAAAAACTTGCCATAGTATAATATTGCCATAGCATTGCTCATCTGATCTCACTAACCTGAGATCCATCTGATCCGGATTTTCTGATACAACCATCAATTTCCCAGTGCCACATAGAGTCCAATGAATGTCAAGTCTGTGAGTTGGTAAGCACACTCAACAGCTGTGGTGGTGGGACATCACCTTAGTTTTAAATGCACAAAAGGGTGTTGGTGTCAGGTGCATGCTCATGTTTCGTTGTAAAACAATATTATACTATGGCAAGTTTTTCTGTTTCTTTTTCGGTATTGTATTGAGGGTATCACGTCTGAAATCTGATAGAGCTGATCGATCCTTATCCAAAGGCCCCGGCTGGGTTTTAAGCCATCCGCTTACTATATTTGGCGCTTTGGTAAGGGCAATTCATTTTCGTGATCTTTTGGATTGTGAATATTTCCATACATATGGTGGCATTTGGAAGATCTAGAGTGTTTTTTTCTCTCACCCAAAGTGACATTTGGACTACATTATTGATTATTTATGTCATTACCAACTAAAGGACATTTAGCGCAGTTTATTTTTTATTTTTTATTACTGTTATTTGTGTTGTCACACTGTTTACTGCTGCTTTATTTTAATTGTTTTTTTTTTTTAAATAAAATGTCATGGCTGACTTTTTGGGGTGCTGAAAAACATGGCTGCCCAATATGGCTTTTTATGTGCCCAGTACGTGGTATCATTACAATAATCACATACTGTATGTATTTCAACTATGCAATTAGCCAAATGTTCTTATTTTCCCTTTAAGCATACCTTTCCTTACTAAATTCACCTCCTCTAATGTTTATCCGCCCCTCCATCTTGCACAATTGCAAACAGTTTAGCAGCATTTAGTAAGTAAATCCATTTTTTTTTTACTTTTACAGTTCTACTCTCTCCATCTTCTTGATTCCTTGCTTTGATGAGGGTGAAGATGATGCACCGATGGGCCTCCCCATCTTACATACCTTAGGACACTGGGAACCAAAATATCACTATAGCCTGCATAGATGACAAGTGCACATTCCATTTATACAGATATGAAATTCAAGACACAATATGCAGTAGTGGGACACTATGGCGAGGAAAGCAAAAGCAGGTACACAGAAAATGTCAACTGTCGCCGGTTGAATCAAGATCCAAGATGGTGACAAAGAGCCGAGGAAGGAAGATGTTAGATGGGAGGAAGATGATGCTGGACTCCATGGACTAGTAAGTGGTTTTTAAAATCATGCAGAGAAATAAATTGAGTGGTGGGTATGTAAACACTAACAATGTACTTCTCTTATTTCCTCCCCTTTGGTGAGTTAAATATACCACTTGATTTTTTTTGGATAATTTTAGTAAATCTTTAGATAACTGCAAAAAACCTTTTGATCTTGTCCAGTGCTGGGACAAGGTCATTCAATGACACCTCTATCATTGGTGTCAGAGGCTGCAAGTATAACCCCAGAATTAGTGTCAGTGATTATAATATTAAGCCTCAGCACTGATGTCAGTAACTGCAATAATAATCTCCAGCATTGGTATCAGAGACCACATTAAAGCCCAACCTTGGTGTCAGTGACAATAATATTAATCCACAGCTTTAATGTCAGTGGAAATGATAATAACTCCCAGCATGTGTTAGTGGCCTCAATAGTAAACAAAATAATAGCCCCCAGCAATGGTGTTAATAGATCCAATAATAATCCTCGGCATTGGTGTCAGTGATTGCAATAATAACCCCCAGAATGTGTCATTGGGGCAATAATAACTCCTAGCATTTCTGTTAGAGACAGAACTATTAAAGTGTAACTCAAGGCAAAACTTTTTTTTTTAGTTTTGGATAGAGTGGAGAAGGATTAGAATATTGTTTTTGCTGTCTGTGCCCTCATTAGGAAGATTCACTCTCTATTTGTCCTGTGTACCATTATCAATGAAAGTGAAAGTAAAAGAAAATTTTGGGTTGTCCCCAGAAAAATAATAGAGCGGACATCTTCCAACGAGGATACTAGTTCTGGTGACCTGGGGGTCCCTGAAGGAATTCCCTTAATTTGCAGGGATTTCCTCTCACTCCCTGTTTGGCTATGGGACAGGAAGTGAAGGGAAATCACTGAAATGGAACACAGATTCCAAAAAAAAAACAAATATGACAGGGGTTATAACCCTCCTTTGCTCTATTCAGAATAAAAAAAGGTTTTGCCTATAGTTCTACTTTAATCCTTTCACTAATAGTCAGAGGCAGTTCCGTTTAACCCCTCTCCCCTTCACTAGTATTCAGTAGCAGTGCTTTTAACCCCCCTTGCATTGATGATCAATGGCAATGCTGTTAACCACCCATCTTCACCTTGCATTGCTGGTCAGTGGCAATGCTGCAAACCCCCCCTTTCCTGCATATGATTTAGCCATCTAATAGTGGGAATGGGAGGGATAAATACAGAGAAATGTGCATGCATTGCAAAGATTACAGCATTTTTTTTTGCAATTTTGTCTTGGCAGACACTATAATGAAAATATTACTACTCCACTGTGTGTAATACTGTAAAATACTAATGTGCATTTTTTTTTATTATTATTAATAATAATAGTAATAAAAAAGCAAATTTTAAACGGACGTTCCACTTCTGATGAAGTATTGATTCATATGTCATACAGTATTCACACATCACTACATAGTAACATTACAATGGGGACACTTTTAGGTCTATTTATCCCTGCCCCTTTTTTACTTTAATGTTACACTAGGTGCAAAATATTGCTCTGCCTTAGATAGGATATGTGATACAGATAGCTAATGGGCACTCCTTTGCCAGTTAAACTAAATGAACATGTCTAAAAACTAAAGTAATGGCTTTTACTCCTCTTTTAGTTAAAAAATACGTTTTTACAAACATACTGTATAACTCTTCTCTCTAGCAACAATGGTATTTTTGTTGGAGTTCATCTGCTTTTCACAAGTAAAAACAGATGATTGCTGTGCAAGAATGTTGCAAAATTATGAAAAATGTTTTTATCGTGACTTGCCTTTCTCAGTCCCAACAAGCACAGCATTGCACTGTGGGGATGTTAGGTTAGAATTTTTCATTGTTTCCACTATCTGTATAACTCCACACTTCAACAAGAAATTAAAAGAAATTGACAATGGCTTGTTTCCTACTTCAACATTGATGCCAACTCTACCACACAGGAGGTTCAGTTTGCATTGAATTAAATATACACGTTTTACTGATCTTACTTCTTATCCTTACAAACAAGACTAGAAGATACTGTAAGCTGGCCATTCACCAGAAGAATTTTGTTTAAAAATGTTCATTTCAGGAATGTTCCTTTGATTTTTGAATCATTAGTGGGGTCAAGATGTTGTACACTTTCGAATGCAGTGATAAGAAAATCTGAATGAGCAGGATGGAACATTTTCCAAACAGTGAATGTGGTTTTCATTCAGGAAACGACATTCATTCCAAAATCAGATGTTAAAAACTAATGAAAATTTCAAGCACTTTTGAAAAATATTCTCCAAGTCACTGAATGCACTAATAACTATGAATGTTTGTACGTATGTTTTTTCATAAATCTATTAGTGTACAGCCAGCTTTAGGCCCTAGACAAGTCTTGGAGAACAGAGCTACTATGTCTATTGGCATCACCAAATAACATCAGTAAAAATAATCCTAGCTCAGTGAAAGCCTCCATGCATAAGAATTCTGAAAAAGAATTACAGAAAGCAAGTTATATCATGATTAATGTAATTTTATGGTGAAATTATTAAAATTTTACTGGAATTCAATGTATCATTTCTACAAATGCCTTATACCGTATATACTCGAGTATAAGCCGACTTTTTCAGCACATTTTTTGGTGCTGAAAAAGTCCCCCTCGGCTTATACTCGAGTCAAGCACTTTTCTGCAGCAGAGAATTACATTTTCTGAACCAACTTTGGGGCCCCGTATATTGGGGCCACCTGGTGCTAGGAACCCCAAATCTGGTGTGCAAACCCAGTGGAAGTAGCACTACAACATATTCAAAGCTCCGGGGTTCCTAGCACTAAGTGGCCCGAGATACGGGGCCCCAAAGTCGGTTCGGGAAATGCCATTCTCTGCTGCAGAAAAGTGCTTGACATTTTCCAAACCGAATTTGGGGCCCTGTATCTCGAGGCCACTTGGGGCTAGGAACCCCAGCTTTGGATATAATATAGTGCTAGTGGGTATGCACACCAAATTTGGGGTTCCTAGCACCAAGTGGCCCCGAGATACGGGGCCCTAAAGTCGGTCAACCGTGTCCATCTGCAGCAATGTCATTTCGGGACCCTTTGCGTCCAGAGACCCCAAATTTTGGCTACAGATAGAGGGCATCTAGGAACCCTTAACTACCAAGTTTGAAGGTCAGGGGACCTATGGCTGCAAATGGGCACAGTGAGGTATGCAAATGGGCACAGTGAGGCTGAAAATGGGCATTGTTGACCCTCTTTTCCAGGTAATTCTGCATGGCCACATACATAAACAAAGCTGAATCAAAACCTTTTTTTCTCCAAAATATCATTAGTCATGCAACAGAGCCAAACTGAATTAATATATCATTAAATGTTCATAAAGATCTATAGGCTCAACATATAACTAAAGGCACTTCATGTTTAGCTTTGGATAGAACAGTGAGGGACCACTATCAGATGTTTACTTGCTGTCTGTGTCCTTTCTCACCAGAAATACAAATGATGGTGAATCTAAAATTTTAATTTGCCACCACAACAGGAATAGAGGGGAAATCTTCCCATAATAACAGTCTAAGAGGGGATTTCCCCTCACATTTGAAATATATCCTCTCACTTCCTGTTGAGCCTACAGGACAGGAAGGGAAAAAATCTCTCTATTGAAACACAGATGACAAGAAATAAAGACAGCAGCTTTAACCCTACTCTATCCAAATTAGAAAAAAAATATTTTGGCTTTATATACTGTATACGTTAAAGCTGAACTACAGCAAAGCAGACCTTGGTACAGTAAACACAAGTATTTTTTTTTTTATATACTTGCTTAATTTTGACTAAACTCCCCTTTTAAAACCCAGTGACATTTTTACTGTAAACAGAATGAATCTGCTCTGCTCAGGCACAGTGAGCAGGAAATATCAGAAGCAGTGATGTCACTTCCTGCCATGGGAGTCCGCAGGTAGGGGCAAGGGGGGTAAAGTGCCCCCCCTGGAATCGGGGATCGGATCTTAAATTTAGTACAGTTGCGTCGCTATCGGGGTGCGGGCAGCCCGCACCCGGGTGCCACCTGCCAGTGGGGTGACACCATCAAGGTGCTGTCAAGCCCACCCATCAGTGTAATCTGACTTCGGACTCTTTTCCCTGCTCAGTCCAGCAGAGAACTCTGCGGCGCTGTGACAGGAGAAAGGCAAGCTGCGGGCTATCAGAGGTTTCCTCCGCTCGCCCCCCCTTTCTCCTGTCAGGGAAAAGAGACGGCAGCTCTCACCAGGTTCCCCGCCCAGCTTCCTGCCCGCTCCATTCCTTCCCTATTGGCCATAACTGAGGGCCAATCAAAGGAGACTAGGAGAGGAAAGCATCATGGGACATGTAGTCTTGATCAAGAGAGAGATTGAGAGACTACAGCCTGGAAAAAAGCTGAGGGAGAAAGTGCTACAGGAAAAAGAACAAAGAACAAGGAGTGTGCTGGGCGGAAGCCAGAGCGAGAGCCACGCTGCCCAGCACCACCAGAGAAAGAGCCACACTGCCCAGCACCACCAGAGAGAGAAAGACTGAGCCACTACCAGGGTACAGACATGCTACACTACTGACCAGAGTCGCCCCCGGGGAACCCAGAATGAGCGATCGTCCAGCCGGAGGAATCACTGCTGTCATTTCGCTGGGTCTGGTAAAAGGGTCTGTTGGCCATTATCCATTACTTATCCTACGGACTGTACTACATCTGCAGTCTCTGACTATGATAATGTGATAAAGACATTGTTGAAAAGGGGCGGTGCACGGGTGACCCTAAAATTTTGGCCCCCCCTGAAAAAAGTTCTGCGGACGCCCATGCTTCCTGCTAGTATTGGTCACCCTTCTTTGAGACTAGAATGCCCATCATGCACTGGCAATTTGTGTATACAATCAGCAAATTTGTAGGCAACAATGTTGGTATGTTCATGATCAGCTGTGTGCCATTCATAAGCTTGTGACTCTACATCACTGCACTGTGCTTTGCAGTTCCTTGTTTATATACTCCTAAAATAAGCAGTATCAAGTGTTTGTTCATTACAATAGTTTATATAAAGCTTAAAAGTCATTTAAGCGTAAAGCTTGTATAAAGCCATTTTTTAAACTGAGTTTATTAAAGGAACACACACTGAAACCAGGTACACATTTTTATATAATTTTATATTTACTTTCCAACGTGCCTCACCTGCTCCTCGCAGTCAATTGTTGATTTTGTCTGTGAGGTGGGGTGCTTGAGTCTAGTTCTCATCTGCATATCTTGCCAACTGCAGATGTGGATGAGGGTGACAGACCAGTAGTCGGCTGGCCTGTCAGTTAAAAGGTCAATCAAACACAGTTACGATGGGCAGATCAGATCAGGAGTAGAAGACTGCCAGGTCCCCCTACTAACACAAGCCTCACTGCATTTATGTCACCACTCACAACCAATTAGGGGACGGGGCCTTTTTATAACAGATTGAAATCTTCATTCCCCGGTGCTTACTTAAGTGTACATTGAAACTAGAGGAGATTTTTTAAAGTTAAGGAAGAATCTTTACACACCTGTAATAAACATTTCTGTCAAGAGTTCAAGGGAATTTTGCAAAGAAATTAAACTTATCAAAAATGTGCACTTTTAGACATGTATTGATATACATGTCTGATTGCTAGTGTATTAAAGTGTATTGTATTTGTATTTAACCCTCAAGTTGTAAAGCGCTACATAAGCTGTTGGCGCTTTATAAATCCTGTATAATAATAATAATAATAATGATAATACAACTTTTTCACCCCTGTTATGTTACATTTTTCTATAGTGCATTTATCATCTGAAGACCAATTAGCAAAGTAGACACCAAAGATTAAATATGCACATGCCAGGTGCTCTTATTTAATAAATACTAAATGACAGAAACTGGTTAATTTCCAATAATTGAAACAGTGATAATGAATTTCATAATCATTGCACCATAGCCTCAAATAACTGCATTCCACCATTCTTATTTCCTAATGTGTAACTGGCTACAGTGTGTGTGCTCCTTTTAGTGAACTTGAACAGCAAGTTGGAGGTTACTTCTATACATTTCTGGATCTCATCACAGACAAAAAATGCTGATGAATATGTGCTACAACACAAAAAAGCTTTTGAACCTTCTGTGAGAGTTGTGAAGGTTGCCCTTAATGTTAATGTATAATTTAATATGCATTATAGATTTTAATGCTTAAGTTTGAGAACCAACTATACAGCCGATGACATAATTTTGAAGTGGTTGATTCTGCTAAAGGGATCAGCAAAGCAGAAAAATAAACTAAAAATGAACATCTTGACTTATTCCTAACTGAAAAGATTTAAAATATAGAATGCAATGTATATGTACAGGTTGTAAAGTAATGTGCAAGCAATAATGAACTGTACAATGTACACTCTAAATTTGAAGAAGAAATGTAATAATACATACTAGGTATTAAAAATGCATGTTAAGGTTGTAGATAAGATTTAGGCTTAAAAACTTAAACATATCTACAGATTAAGGCCCCTTTCACAGGAAGGGTCCAATAAGGTCCGCCTGTAAGTTTTTCTGTTCAAATTTTTTATTGGTAACTTATCAAAAAGCACCACGATGTATTCATTGGAAGACATTGAAAATGACAGTAAATACAGAGATCAAGGAATACAAAAAGAAAAGTATTGGTTATAAGGGCACAGAGCGATACAGTGTTACATCGAAAGTATGCAAACTGAAGGCCTCCAAGGCCTTCAGTTTGCATACGCTGGAGGCAAAAGCATATTAGAAAAATAAATGCAACAGAAAAGTATCACTTTGTGGGTTGGAGGTGGGGTAACGGGGAGAAATTCTACACCAATAGATCATGCTACCAATGGTGTGCATTGGGTGGGAAGGTGAGAAAGAGAGAAGAGGAAAAGAACAGATAAGAAAGGGAGGAAAGAAAAGAGGAGTGAGAGCTGCGAGGAAGGGAGGTGGGGGGCACCACCTAGGCCCAAGTCTCGGAGTATTATAATCATGGGGGGGGGGGCGTGGTTAAGGTTCTAAGAGGGATTTGTTGAAATCTAAAGGTAGGAATTGATCTATCCAAGGTTGCCAAATTTTAAGGTGCTGGGGGACTCTATCTAGAATAGTGGCCTCAATTTTACTATGTATCATGGCTTGAGTGATTCTATTTTTAACTTCAACAATGTTTAATTTTGGGGTTGTCCAAGCTCTAGCTACCGTTTGTTTGGCCGCAAACATGAGCTGCAGAAGGAGGAGGAGCTGAGCCTTAGTGCAGTCTAAGGTGACATGGTTCAATAGTGCAAGGGATGGATCTGGGTCTAAAGGAACACAGAGCAAAGTAGAAGCCATATGGAAGATTGTCATCCAAAATTGTACGACAGGGCACGTCCACCAAATGTGTGTGTGCGTGCCCTTCCCGCCACAACCTTGGAAGCACACCGGGGGGGGTAACCCGGTAAAAATTTGGAAATCCTTGCCGGGACTAGATACCAGCTCTTGAGGACTTTGTAGTTTGCTTCAAGCGCAACAATGTTTTGGGTGGAAGTTTTAGTGTTGGCCCATATACTTTCCCAATCCCCCGTATCCAGGTCGATTTCTAGGTTTTTAGACCACTGTGCAGCATAGTGGTAGACTAGACGGCGGGGATGTAAAATGACAGTATAAGCAAGATATGATACCTGGGGCATGCGGGTCTGAATCGCATATACCCTCATATAGTGATAAGCAATCTAGTGATGAGTGTGTGCGTATGATTATTTGAGAAAAATGGGCAATCTGGAAGTACCAAAAACACTCACCAGAAGGGATTTGTGCTTGCTCTTGTAAGGCAGGGAATGTTTTCAGGGTGTTGCTGATGACAAGGTCTTGTATGTGACACAGTCTTGATAGGAACCAGGCTTGAAAAGAGTCTGGTTTGGTAAAGGCAGGGTAGAAGTTTGGGTGGTTGAAAAAGGAGAGAAGTGGGGAGTGAGGGGATGCTAGGTTAAAAGGGCCCCGTAATTTATCCCAAAGTCGAAGGGAGTGTTAAGTTATAGGGTTGGGTACAGTGTCACAATCAGAGCTGGACATCCACAGCAAGTTAGTCACTGCTAGGGGGTGAAGATCAATCATTTCCAAACTCACCCATAGTGGTATTCCGGTTTTTGCGTGAGCTGGGCTAGTTGGGCAGCATGGTAGCAACATATGAAGTTAGGGACCCCTAGACCCCCACTGAGCCTACTGCATAGCAATATGGTTCGTGACACCCTGGGTTTCATAGGGCCCCATATATATTTGCATACATGATTTTGTATAACTCAAAAAAAATAAGAAGAGATCGCGATCGGAAGGACTCTATAAAGGTATAGAAGTTTAGGTAATAAAGACATCTTGACAGCCACCACGCGCCCGAGCCAGGAAACGCATAGCAGCTGCCAAGTAGCCAGCAAAGAAGATAGATGAGATAACATAGGGAGGTAATTTGCCTGGAAAAGGTGGGTTTGGTTGCTAGTCAAATTTATTCCTAGGTATGGCATTGATGACGAGGACCATAAGAATTGAAAATCATCCCACAGGTGATTGAACTCTGTGGAAGGGACACGTTGAGGGCCCTGGATTTGGACTGGTTGACCTCTAAACCTGATACTAGTGCAAATTTATCTAACGTATGGATAAGGTTTGGGTGTGTTGTACACGGGGAAGTAATCAATAATAAAGCGTAGTCTGTGAACAGGTGTCATTTATGGGTCCTGGAAGCAACTTCCAGACCCCTGACAGCCCTTGTTCTTATCAGGGCTGTCAGGGCTTCAATTGCTAGGGCGAAGATTAGGGGAAAGTGTGGGCAACCCTGCCTGGTTTCCCGTTGAACAGGGAAGCAGTCAGAACGAAACCCAGCATACTTAACATTAGCTTGTGGTTGATTATACAGAGAGCCTATCCACTGTATAAAGTTTGGACCGAAGCCCCAACATTGGAGTATAAAGTGTAGGTAAGACCATGAGACTGTGTGTCGAACGCCTTCCTAATATCAAGGGACAGGAGGTGCATGGGTATCTTACGGGATCTAGCTAGGTGTTGTAGCAGGATTACGTATCGGATGTTGTCGCTAGCTTGGCGTTGTGGTATGGAACCCACTTGATCTTTGTGGATTAGCCCCAATGATCAGGTTGAGTCTAAGTGCTAATATGTTGGCTAGGATTTTGATGTTCAAGTTGAGCAGGGAGATGGGCCTGTAATTGGACCAGAGGGTGTTATCAGTATTGGGTTTGGGTATCATGGAGATGATGGCTGTCAACGTTTGCCTTGGCCGAAGGTGTGTTGCTTGAGCGGAGCATTGAAGGAGTTTAAGAGGAGTGGGGCTAGTGTGTCTGCAAATTTTTAAGTACGTACTTGAGAGGCCGTCAGGTCAAGGACGTTTATGAGGTTTAAGTGACTTGATTGCTATGAGGACTTCTTTGGTCATAACAGGGCACTCCATGGACTCACGATTGGCGTCGGATAACTTAGGTATAGTTATATCTTGGAATAGTGTCTCTGCCTGATTCAAAGGGAAAGGAGCTTTCACTTCGTATAATTGTGCCAATCTCTTGCGGAATTCAGAGAGCACTTTAACAGGATTACTTGAGTGGACATCTTTAGCCAACTTGAGTTTTATAGGATTGCAAACCCGTTCCGGGCGACGAGGATGCAGAGCCAAGAAGGTGTCTGGTTTGTTGGCCTTGGTGTAAATCTTGTGGTTGGATCTACGAATGACCTTGTCTGCCGATTCGGCTAGGAGTCAAATTCAGTCTTGTTTTTTTCTAGATGGAGTCTGTTGGGCTCAGTAGGGTAGGATTAAAATTGGAGGAAATGGTGGTGGTACTCTGTTTCGAGTTGCTGTAGTTTAAGTTTTTTATCACCGTGAAGGTGTGTGGAGACCGAGATACAGGTACCTCGGATCACTGGTTTATACTCTTTATACGCTTCGCATAAAAGGACCAGAGAAATATCCGATAATGCGTTATGCAAGAGGTATTCCTTAAGGGTGGGCTGGATATCAAAGCAATAGGATTTGTTGCTTAGGTGTGCATCATTCATACACCAGGTGCGATCCCTGGATTGTGGAATCAAAGATGAGACAGTAGTGATAACTGCACAGTGGTCAGACCATGGAATAGGGTGTATACAGGAGTTCAGCAAAATCGTCGAGGACGCCACAGGGACAAAAATGTGGTCTATCCTTGAGAAGGATTTGTGCGGGTAGATGTAATGTGTGTAATTCTGTTTTGAGGGATTACATTCTCTCCAGCAGTCAAGCAGGGAAGCCTGCAGAAACTGTAGGGAAGGAGAATGCGACTCCGGGGTATACAGAGATTGTGCGGATGGAGTACTAGGTTCAAGTCACCGCACATGAATAAAGTTCCCTTACAATGAGTTTGTATAACCTGTAGGAGGTGATAGAAAAATGGATTGGGATTGTTGTTAGGGGCATAATATGAGACAAATGCTCTTTCAATGTCCTGTAGTAGGCCCACAAGGACAATGTAGCAGCCCTCAGGGTCTCTAATCTCGGCAAGGGAGGTAAATGGTAGGGTGTGATGGAAGGCTAGCAGAACTCCTCTTTGTTTTGTACTGGCAGAAGCAGTAAAAACTTGGGAATAGTGGGAGCTAAAGAACTTTGGAGCACTGTGAGCCGCAAAGTGTGTCTCCTGGAGGGCTACTGCTCCAGCTTTCAGAGAAGAAAATGACTGGAAGGCTTTAATCCTCTTGTTAGGGGAATTGAGTCCCTTGACATTTAGCGATAAAATGTTTAAGGGGGCCATCTGGAGAAATGGGGTAAATCATCGCGGGGAGACACTGGGCCCATGTGAGCCGACCGACCTCGTAGGAAAAGAAAGGGATAGCAGGAAAAAAAAGGAAAAACAAGGAGAATTTCTAAAAGCAGGGAGGTAGGCGGGAAAGGGAAGGATGGTAAGGGGGGCTTTAGGGTACAAGGGATACTTGGTCATGGAGACATCAATTGACAATAAGCACCCATGTAGCCTAACTACACTTGCTGAGCATGGATTCATCAGTAGCAGGGTTATAATTCACACAAAATATTTTAACAGTTCAATGTAGAAAACTGAGTGGTATTAAACAAAATACATTATATATGTAGTGGATAACTAGGATCTGAACCTGTGCAACCCAGATAGGGTTGTGTGACCTGCTGAGGCATTCCATTTGGATGTAAAGAGTTCACATCAGGGGACAGGCCTCTTAGCCCCCGGTTGTAAGGAAGCTATAAATGTTGAGCAAGGGTGAGGTTCCCCACGAACAAACAAGAATTGTTCCCCAGAACGAGGGAGAATAATAAAATACGTTCAGTCAGGTATGAAGGTCTTTGGATCTCGGAAGCCATTGGTAGATACCCGAGAAGGAGTCCCTTTCCGGATGGAGGATGGAGCCGGCTGGTTGCACTTCGGTGTGGCGGTATAGGGGTGAGCGGCTGAATGGGCCGGTATTCGGGGCAACATAGTCTCTGACTGCTGGACCGGGGCTGCCAGTTGCAGGGATTCCAGGAGGCATTGTAATGACTCAGGCGTGGTACAAGAGTGTTGCTGGCCCTGATAGGTGAACTGTAGGGTGAACGGGAATCACCATGTGTATTTGAGTTGGTGCTGCAGTAAAATCTGGAGCTGAGGCTTCATGGCACGGTGCTTGGCTATAGTGAGGGGGTGAAGGTCAGAAAAGAGTTGGTACGTATGGCCCTGGGCAGCAGAGAGGATTTGCTCCTTCGTGCAGAAGAAATGCAGTTTGACAATTATGTCATGTGTTGGCCAGTCTGGCGGCAAGTGAGGGCCCTGTGAATTCTATCAAATTCTAGGCGCTCGATTGGTATTGACGGTGACAGTTCTTGAAACAGAGCGGTGATAAAGGATTGCAGGTCATCAACGGTTTTGGGGATACCGCGGAACTGCAGGTTGGATCTGCATGAGTGATTCTCTGCATCTTCCAGACGAGAAAGAAGCATAGCGATCTCATCATACTCCTGGGCATGTTCTTGTAAGGTAAGCTCCATATTGTCCACCCTGGTTTCCAGGTCTGCTGTGCGTTGGTCCAGCTCCCTGAACTCACGGGATAGTCTATCAGTGATTTGGTCAGAGGTAGCTTTAAGGGCCCTCTGCAGCATAATATCCATAAGTTTGAGGAAGTCTTTCTGGGACATACCTTTCTGCGGCAGTGCAGGAGAGCCACTGAGATTGAGCTCTGCCTCGTCCTCATCATCACTGTCCATCTGTCCCAATCTGGCTGGTGATGCTGCATGCTGCTGTGCTAGGGCCTTCGCCGCCATTTTGGAGGATATATAGGAAGAAAAATTGGGCTTTGGACTTTCTTGGCACAATAAACACTGTAGTAAATATGGTTAAAAAATCCAATTTTTTAAAGATTATTAAAAATATCAAAGGACAGAGACAGAAATAGGTTCATAACCATACATTTACAATTTATACACTACATACAAAGCTCTGTAGTATAGAAATCAATTATGAAGTAATTGGGGTTACCAATATACATACGATTATAAATAAATTTAAGAAGAGCTATGTAGAGATAGTGATCGATGGTAAGAACTCGCTCAACATGTTACACACCGAAGCGCTTCTTCAGGAGCACAGAACACATTACTGGAATATATAAAACATCCAATGAATACAATGAAGATAAAGAAGAAAAAGATTATTAATAATAAAAGGAGCTAAATAGTCAAGATATTAGAAGTTTGGTATCACCGCCATTAAGGCCCAAACAGTAGTGCTAAAACAAAAGCAGAGTAAAGTTCATGTATCATGGGGACGTGTGTAACATGATAGTGATATTGGTACATAGCATATATACCTAATTTAGTCTATTCGAATCACAGGGATTGTGACTGCCAGGAAGGGAGAAAAGTTACAGGAGAATATGGAGAGGATAGATAGGGTGTATGGAAAGGATAGAACAAGAAAGAAACGGGGAGTGGGGAGGAAAAAAAAAAGGGGGGGGGGAGAGGGAAGAGGGGAAGGGGAAGGGAAGAACATGGGAGGGAAGGGGAAGTGAAAGTTGAAAGAAAGAAAAAAAGGAAAGGAAGTGAGAAGGAGGGGAGATAGGAAAATAAGAAAGGACTTGTAGGCTCAGTTTGAAAAGCTGATGACTCTAACCATATACAGATGTAAGAGTATAATTGTAAATATACATGTGTCTCGCAGTTGTCCCTTAAGGGGGAACACTTCATACTTAGTGATTTTCTTATTCGGGAACACTTAATACTTAGTGATTTTCTTATTGGGGATTAAACGTGATACCCATTATGATGTATTAGCATAGGCCAGTTAGAGGAACCTACTAGTAGCCTGGTGTAATAGAGCAGTGTATTGCCAATATCTGTATATGCATGTATATACCAATGGTGAGGGGTATTGATTGGCTGGTGATAATGGTAATAGATTCCTAGTATTATTAACCTAGTGAGAGATATGCGTCCTAATCCCCCCCCCTTTTTTTTTTTCCTCCCCACTCCCCGTTTCTTTCTTGTTCTATCCTTTCCATACACCCTATTTATCCTCTCCATATTCTCCTGTAACTTTTCTCCCTTCCTGGCAGTCACAATCCCTGTGATTCGAATAGGCTAAATTAGGTATATATGCTATGTACCAATATCACTATCATGTTACACACCTCCCCATGATACATAAACTTTACTCTGATTTTCTTTTAGCACTACTGTTTGGGCCTTAATGGCGGTGATACCAAACTTGTAATATCTTGACTATTTAGCTCCTTTTATTATTAATAATCTTTTTCTTCTTTATCTTCATTGTATTCATTGGATGTTTTATATGTTCCAGTAATGTGTTCTGTGCTCCTGAAGAAGCGCTTTGGCGTGTAACATGTTGAGCGAGTTCTTACCATCGATCACTATCTCTACATAGCTCTTCTTGAATTTATTTATAATCGTATGTATATTGGTAACCCCAATTACTGCATAATTGATTTCTATACTACAGAGCTTTGTATGGAGTGTATAAATTGTAAATGTATGGTTATGAACCTATTTCTGTCTCTGTCCTTTGATATTTTTAATAATCTTTAATAAATTGGATTTTTTAACCATATTTACTACAGTGTTTATTGTGCCAAGAAAGTCCAAAGCCCAATTTTTCTTCCTATATATGTAACATGTAAGGACGTGGCACTGAGTATTATCTACCACCAGTATCCACATCACCACTATGTGTTGATACTCTAATTATTCAATGCCATTTTGGAGGAGGCGCGGACCAAAGATTCTTTGATGGGTTTTAGCTTATTTTTACCGCTGTGGCCTGTCAGCACCATCACGGGTGAGTCGGTCGTGTTCTGGAGGCTGACCGCGGGGTATGTGGGAGGGCGGTTCAGAGTCCCGGTTGAGTCCCAATAATGCAGCGGGGAGTGCGGAGCTCTAATGGGTTGCGTCCACCATGTCAAGCTTTGCGCATACGCCCCCCGCCTGTAAGTTTTTAAAGCAGACCTGATCGGACAGTCCATTTACCCCTATGGACCGGTGGGTGTGAATGTACTTGTGTCCGTTTACTCCTGCCCACCTCTGGTCCAATCCAGTCTGCTAAAAAAAATGGAAGAGGATCCATCCTCCTCCGCCTAGGCAGATCAGCAACAATTAACTCTGTGCCCCTTGCTTTTTCAATATATGGTCTTTCTACATTCAAAAAAAAAAACACAACAAAACATTCTAACAATTATAACAACTGAAGGTTAAATTACTATATTGCATATGCATCATTTTATATATCATATTTTTTTTTTAGGACAGCAATTTCCATGAATGCACCCAATGTATTATTTAAATTGTCAGTACATAACTTATTGTCACACATTTTCCTTTTGCCTGTTTTACATGCTTTATATGCATATTTTTTTAAACAGCCAAGGCAAGCAAGGTGGGCCAAGCTAAGAACGTTATACATTTTGAAACTTTCATAATCTGATTCACTGAAGAACCTTTAAAATACATAAAAACAATTTAATAATAAATATCATTATCTTTTAATGGTGATTTCATTGCATTTATTAAAACCTGTAAGTGCATTATGATTTAATTTCATATTTTAAGCCTACTGTATATATTTACCGTAAAACCTGTTACATTTATGCAAATGGAGTATGAACATATGTGCAGAAATGTAGATTTATTATCCTGTAACCTAAATCTGTGATTGCAACAGACGTGTAGGAGCCTCAAGCATTAAGCAGCAGAAGAGAGAGGGCACAAAGAAACTATACACTGATCAGAATAAGTAAGTATCTAGGTCAGTGGTCATCAACCCTGTCCTCAAGGCCCACTAACAGGCCAGGTTTGCAACTGAAATACATCACAGGTGATAATAATTTGCTGCTCAGTGATTGCAGTATTCTAGTCTGCATCTCCCCAAGGTAACACATAAAACCTGGCCTGTTAGTGGGCCCTGAGGACAGGGTTGATGACCACTGATCTAGGTGATGTAAAAACAAGACTGTAACCTCTGGAGAGCTGTATGGCCAGAAGGGTATAGATACCTAACCATCACATCTATATACGTTTGTTGGACTTCTCATTCCAAAACTGTGAGCATTAATAAAAAAAATATCACCACAACTTAAAAAAACATTGTTACATCTCCCAGGGAACCAGGTGCACACAGCCCTTGATACCATCCAGATCTGTGCTGTGGTTAGAAAATAAAAACATATTTCTATATAAGGAAATATATAATATAAGAAAACTAGATGCTCCAATGTCCTTCAAAAACTCAAACGTGAAAAAAATAGAAAAAAACTAAGTCCAGACCTAGTATTGAAGAGGTTGTGTGATTAATTTACAGCTGGCAGATAGCTCACACAGCCCCTCTAGTGCTGAATTATAGTTTTCTATTTTGAGTGCATTTGTGTGTGTAAATGTAGACAACCCCTCCCCCTGCTGTACTGAATGGCAGCACTCATGCCAAGGAACAGAATTGCCAATCAGACCTAATTATGTATTTGTCTCCTTGTAATCAAGATAGTCAAACAGTGGTGAGGGTAGGAGGACATTAGCTTCCAAACACAGGACAGACTGGAATGGAACCAACTGCTACAGTTGTGCTACAAAGGAGGAATAGATTTTCCTCTATTCCTTCCATTTGCTTATAGCAGCCTTCTTTGGGGAAGGCTTTCCACAAGCTTTCAGCATGTGTTTGTAAAAATATGTGCCTATTCATCCAAAAGAACTTTGGTGGGGTTAATTACACATAGATCACAACTGGCCTTCCAGTAGACACCAAAGGTGTTCAGCAGAGTTTAGGCCATTGTTCTGTGCATGCTACTTGAAATTCTTCACACCAAACTCATCAAACCATATATTCTTTGACCTGCATTTGTGCATGAGCCAAAGTCATGGTAAAATATAAAAAAAAGGCCTTCTTAAAACTTACCACAAGGTTGGATAGCCTCAATTGTCTGTGTACATTTTTATTGGAAATACTTGAATGCAATAATTTGCCAGGCTATTCACACTTGTGTATTGAAGGTGTGGTTGTCAGATTCACAAACTTTTGCCCACATGGTGTTGTACACCAGCAATATATTGCATTCTGGCAAGATGGCATATACTAGGCACAAAACATCCTAAATTTGAAGAGGAATATCGTTGTTATGGCAGCAGCTAGCTGCCATAACCCCGGTATCCTCTTCTTTGGCCAGCTGTCCACTTTCAGTTAAAAGTGGTCTCTGCGGCGGATTTCCGCAAGATCACTTTTATCAGCGGCAGGAGATGCCACGCTCCGGTGCCCTCCGACGCTTACCGGAGCCATCGGCAGCGGCGGAGGCCATCGGATCCTTTCACATGCTGGGTATGGAGACGACTGAGGGGAAGATGGCCCCCACCCATCTCCTTACCATTGCAGGGCGGAAGCAACGTCAAAACATAACTTCCGCCCATAGCTCTTAAAGGGCCATTTTTTTTTTTTTTTTTTTAAATGACAATTTTTTTTATTACATTTTAGTGTAAATATGAGATCTGAGGTCTTTTTGACCCCAGATCTCATATTTAAGAGGTCCTGTCATTCTTTTTTTTCTATTACAAGGGATATTTACATTCCTTGTAATAGGAATAAAAGTGACACCATTTTTTTAAAAGAACAGTGTAAAAATAAAAAATAAAAGGCAAAATAAATAAGGAAAAAAAAAATGTAAATGCACCCCGTCCTGCTGAGCTTGGAGAAGTGAACGCATACGTGAGTAGCACCCGCATATGAAAACGGTGTTCAAACCACACATGTGAGGTATCGCCGCGATCGGTAGACCTCCTCTGCAACTCAAAACATGCAACCTATAGAATTTTTCAAACGTCGTCTATGGAGATTTTAAGGGTAAAAGTTTGT
This sequence comes from Aquarana catesbeiana, assembly GCF_042186555.1. Classification (NCBI taxonomy): domain Eukaryota; kingdom Metazoa; phylum Chordata; class Amphibia; order Anura; family Ranidae; genus Aquarana; species Aquarana catesbeiana. Next base: position 704,501,317 of record NC_133324.1, on the reverse strand, counting down.
ATCCCATCCACGAGCGGGCGCAATTTTGAAGCGTGACATGTTGGGTATCAATTTACTCGGCATAACATTATCTTTCACAATATAAAAAAACTTGGGCAAACTTTACTGTTGTCTTATTTCTTAATTCATAAAAGTGTATTTTTTCTGAAAGACCGCTGCGCAAATACGGTGTGACAGAAAGTATTGCAACGACCGCCATTTTATTTTCTAAGGTGTTAGGAAAAAAAGTATAATGTTGGGGGGTTCTAAGTAATTTTCTAGCAAAAAAAACTGTTTTTAACTTGTACACAACAAATCTCAAAAAGAGGCTCGGTCCTTAAGTGGTTAAATTAATTTCCTACACAGAGTCTTCCTCTGCAGCCTATACTTGCCCATGGCATTATCTTGTCTAATTTTCTTTCGACAATATTACTACTAGTTTACACATAGCAGCAACAAAAGACTTGGAAAACTGTGGAATAACGCAATGAAGAGTTGTAGACAGTGATGCTTCTCTACAAATTTTCTTCCACTGTATTGAACAACATTGCCTTGGGTGCACTTGTTATAACCAACAATACGCATGTACTTCTATAGAAAGGCTAGTTATATTTCATTAAGTTCACTCTAAAAGCTGGGCTGGCTCAGCTGCTAATTGATGGGATTGCTTTCTGTGAACTGTATTTTGACAAGTCCTGTCAGAAATAGTTTATTTAGAGTTTAATGGATTGTATTCAATGTGAGCTGAAATTTCCTATTCTGTTAGCATGTTTATACTGCAGGGTGAACATAAGGCTTTCCGGACCTATTGCTTACAATGAATATAGGCATTTTTTTATTTTATTTTTGTAAGAAATCACAGTAACATGATAAAGTAAATTCTGTCTGTTCTGATCATGAATATAATTCTACAGCCAAAATATAATCTGTTCATATTTATGTAATAAACAAGTATTTAAATAATGCATACATGTATACATTTTTCACAACACATAAGCAAATTAAAAATATCTAGAAATGTTTATTAATGTTTACAAGAATGATCACATTCATTCACAATCTGCTAATTTTATAATGTACACATGAGCTGCAATTCATTGATCCTCTTAAATATACTTCTGCCAGTTTGGCTAGAAGCCAAAATTCATGATCATCCATGAATCAGACAAACTGGAATTTAAACGTTAAGCCGATTTACCTGTGCCTATATAGGGATTCAATTATTAAAATACTGTATCCTGTTCACTTTTAAAACTGAATGTTTACCTAGCTTAGTGAATAAGGTAAAGCCATATTCACTTGAATTATTCATTCAAATGCAAGCATTGCTATTTTTTTTCCTTAAATGTTATTGTGTTTTTAACGTGAACACAGCCTTACCCATTTAACTAAGCAAAATGAGCATACGCTACTCCTTTAATAAATCAGTCCAATAATTTTACTAATATGGCAGCAAATTGTTAGATGGGGAATCAGATCACTAATATCTGTATATAAAAGTAATACACTTGTGTACAATTAAAGACAAAGAAATATGCTACATGATATATCAATAAATCCCCCTTACAAATGAATAGATAGGACATAATCTGTCAACAGTTAGTCAATGGCCCCATTAACACTATACATGCATATCATGCATTGCTGGCAGCCTATTTTTTTTTACTTGACCGCGCTTAAAATCAAACGTGCACACTTTTTGCAATACAGAATATAATAGTGTATGTAACTGTTGAAATGCTGAAGTGCCATTAAAAATGTATTGCCCCACACTGCACTGCATTATATTACTGGAACCCTTGGTTACTGGTAACTGCACTGAAAAAGTGTGAATGGAGCATAAGGGCATATTCGGTAAAGCAGTGAATTTGACATTCTTTCAACAACAGCAGGAAGTTAATCATTCTAAATAAAATGATTATAAAGCTTAATTTTTGTTTTAATTTAAATAATAAACATGGTATACTTATCTGCTTTGTGCAATGGTATGGCACAGAACAGCCCTGAACCTCCTCTTCTCAAGTCCCCCGCTGGCAATCTCAGCTCCTCCTCTTTGCGTGCCACAATAGGAAGCAGCTTGGGGGCACATCTGTAGACTCCCTCCCGAGCCGTGCTGTGTGCATCTATAGACACACACATCATGGCTCAGCCCCACCTCCATTCCCTTCTCATAGGATTTTATTGACAGCAGCAGGAGTCAATGGCTCCAGCTGCTCTCACTGAAACCTGTGAGAAGAGAAAGAGAGAGCAGTGCTGCTGGACTCGGGCACAGTGCTGGATCAAGACTGGGAACATTGCAGTGAATGCATTAAGGCAAAAAATGCCCTAACTTTAGAACCACTTTAATTTATAACACATAAACTAGAAATATTCACCTACAGTGATTATTTGGTGAATGTGACATTTACTGCTTTATAAATGTACCCCTAGATGTGTAGGACCACAAGCCTGTCAATCTTGGAGAAAACTATGGGGTAATTCTTCTACTTCCAAGGTAATCATTACACGCACACACACGTGTGATCATGCCACTCTTGCAGATAGGGGACTATGTGCTCTTGACTTGCCAATGGTTGAGAATACTTGGCCATGAGCATACAGTTATATTTAAAAACAAAAAGAGTGTTATATTTGTCCATCTGCACATGTAAACAGCAATAAGGCGCATATATCATTACACTCAAATTGATAGAATAGCTGCCATCTGTTTCTCCCACTACGGAAATGTGTAAACGATATTCACAGAGTAAAGAATCTAAAACAAATTTTTGTGTAGGTTGGAGGAATGTAAAACACCTGTCCAACAACTAGACCATAAAAGAAAACATAGAAAGGGGGAGAAATATTGAAGACATATGCTCAAAATCTGATTGGGTGTTACCGATCATTAATTAGACATACATGCATTCTATAGTATTTTCTAATATATATATATATATATATATATATATATATATATATATATAATTTTTCAAACATGGAGACATTATTGTCTGTGTTATCATTGTCACATTTAATGGTAATTGCTATCAGTGTTATTAATATACAAGACTGTCTAGTGTCGTTAAAAAAAAAAAGTAAAGTTGAGATATGTCTTTTTACCTGCCAAATGCTAGCATGGTTCATTGGCTTAAATATCTTTTGCATGTAGAAACTGCAAGTTAATCAGCCTGCAGAACCTGTTTAAATTTCAGAGCTACTTGAGGTGGACTGGAAAATAAAACCTGGCTAAAAGCTATGGCATTTTTAAAAGAAATATGCTTAAAAATGGAATGAAAATCAAGCCATTAGTCATCAGAAAGAAAAATGAATTGAAAAAGATTAGCATAGTCTGAATTTCACCGATACAACTGTGTTTTGAGATAAAGCTACCCTGTATACTGTGCAGAGATATACCAAGCAAGATTTATAGTAAATCAGGTACCTTTCAAATGTATTTAATTCACCAATGGGACATGTTACACCTCTGATGCTCACAAACAGTCTGTATCAATTATTAGAACATTTATCCTGTTCTGCTTTGCCTTGTCCACTGCCACATGACCGAGCTTCCAATTAGGTCACTCCCTTACATTTGAAACCCTTTTTCAGTAGGTAGGAAGATGAATTATAAAGCTATTAGTAAAAACTTAAAGTGTCAATAAACCCAGACTATGAACAACATTCATTACATGCTATATAACACCTTTGTGGGTTCGTACTCGCAAAGCCACTAAAGCATTTGTTTTATGTAGAGTGAAATATACCTGGTTGATCCTGCCTTCAGTTGTCCCTCCCATCTTCTCTGTGTCCCCACTGCAGGTTGAAATTGTGTAGACCAGCTGGTATCCCCTTTTGGAGCATGCTTAATTTCAGTCCCCTTCTAGTGTATGCTCTTCATTTCCTACTTTTATTAAAAAGCCCACATCACTATAGAGTCACAAATGTGGGTGTGGGTGTGGTAAATGATATTCCCCTCACTCCCTCTTCCACCATATTCTCCTATTGCTAAACACTATGGGGGTGGGATATGGTATGCTGATTGATTATATTCGTTAGTTCACTAAAAAACACACAAAAAAACTTAGTTTAATATAAGTCATGATTAGATATATCTAATGCAATTGCTTATACCTGTAAAGTAAAGAGCCTTGGATACAGATGCCATCTGAACAAAATGAAAGCTAGTGATAATCATCTTTGACTCCACATATACCATATTACTGCACAGAAAATACACATTTATTGGGAGCTGTAAAACAGTTATTTGATATTTATAATCAAATTTAAATGTCTCTTCTAAAACTGTTGTTGTTTTTAGTAATAAGACTGGCACAACACCAATCAGGGCTCACACTGTAGAGATCAAACATCAGAAGAGAATAGAAGCCCTTCCCAAGGATTTTTCCCTGCAGATGTCAAAGAACAGGGAAAGATCATGTGACCAGTAGACCCTTCTATGACATAGGCTACCTCCTATATTTCTGGATCATTTTCTGTACATAGTTCGACATGACCACAGGGATCGAACACCTTGCCAAAAACAACTTGCCGGAAGAACCTCCTGGTGGATCCCCCCTCCCTGCTCCTACAATACCCCCATCCTTCTTTCGACCCACCCCTCCATCCTACCCCTATTCCCCTACTTCTATTCCCATTCCACTTTTTTTTTCCTCTCCCTCCTCTCTTCCTCACTCTCTCTCTCCCCCATACATGGCAGAAGCAATACTTCCTCTTGGAGTACCCTATTAGGAAAAATTACAGTGACCATTGTATTATTTTCTACCCCTCATTAGATTTTTAACATGCTCTCCCTCATCTCTTAATATGCATCACCCCTATTATCCAGGAGCCTGATTCCCTCTCTCCCCTTGACTCCCTCCGCTTTTTCATTCCTTACCATCATTCCCCTATTTTCCCTCTAATGTTATGTTACCTTACAATGCATCATATGTTAGATGCTGGATTACTCACTTAATGCTACTTGTACTACTATGTTTGTAATGATAATTACCTCTAACCATAAGCCTTAGACTTTTGTTGTAAATTGTACATTGAATACCGTATATCTCCATTGTACTTACAGACAGGACTCTATTTTCAATAAATTGTTTTTGGAAAAAAAAATGTGACCACACAACCGCACTGCAGGATTAGGGTTCTTAGATGATGGAAAAATGCCGTGGCATGATATATATATATATATATATATATATATATATATATATATATATATATATATACAGAGAGAGAGATGGTTTATGTGAATTAATTATGGCAATTAACACTTTTCTGTTTAGTATCATTTTAAAGGCTAAGTTCACCTTTGTTCACCATTTTTTTTCTAAATTCCAGCTCCCCTATGTACCAATATAGCATTCAGTACTTTTTTTGCAAAAATATCAAAACATTCCATTAAATCTACAGCCACTTACTTCACTGTCCTCATCCATGTTTCCAAATGTATTCATTGCTTCTACCTTACTTCCTGGATAGACTATAGGTCATGACACAGGTCATGACCAGCTGACTTCATTAGCATACAACCCTCCATCATCTACCCTCCTTCCAACCCACCCACTCCCATCTGCACGTTTTTTAAATGAAATGCAATCAATCAGTGATCACCCTTCTCACTAAATACACAATCTACAATCAGATTGCATAGTATATGGCCATCTTTATACAAGTACATAAAAGGGAGTGGACAGAAACACTCATCTTTCAAGCCCCGTTTACATCTCTGCATAGCAGGAACTTGCATTCCCACATGTGTTTTGGTTTTTTTAGCAAGGGGGGAGGTGTTTTGGAGCATTTTCACTCATCACACATAGGGCAACCCACCCACCTGAATGGGCTGCCCTAAACACAGCAATCTCCTCAAAGAAGCTTCAGAATTTTTTCTAAGAGCGGAGCTTGGTGCGTTTTCTACTGTGATTTTTGGTGCAGTGCATTCCTGAAATGCAAGGAAATGCACAGATGTGAATGGAGCCTCATTGTTCTTATGTAAATGCACCAATTTCACTTTCAGGCCCCATTCACATCTAGCATAGTGGGAGCGCACGTTTTGTGGCACGTTTATCCTGTGACACACATAGGGCAGCCTGTTGATTTCAGTGGGATGCACTACATGTGGCTCATGGGACATTTTGGCATTTTGTGGATTGCTTGTTTTTTACTGTGCTTTTTGCAGCATTTGCCACATGTTTTTCACATGGCAAAATGTGTGTTTGCTTCTGTGTTTGATGTGCCGTTAACAAATAATGGCACTGAAAGCGCAACTAGTAATTTTAGGTGTATAAACATGGCCATACACTATACAATCTGATATAGATTGCCTTTAGATTTACCAAATTTATATAATAGGAGGAAACACCTATCTAGCCAATCACTCTATATCCAATCAGGCAGGCCCTTGCATTACATAATTGATGGCAGATCTAAAGGAGATTGTACAGTGTATGGCCATCTTTATAAACCTAAAATTACTAGTTGTGCTTTCAGCGCCATTAATTGTTAACGGCACACCAAATACAGAAGCAAACATACATTTTGCCATGTGAAAAAATGAGTGGCAAATCCTGCAAAACGCACATGAGCCACATGTAGTGCAAATGATTGAAATCAACAGGCTGCCCCTATGCCTGTCAAAGGAAAAACTAGACAAAAAACACTTGCTCCCACTACGCTAGATGTGAGGGGCCTGAAAGTGAAATAGGTGCATCTACACAAGAACAACAAGGCTCCATTCACATCTGTGCATTTTCTTGCATTTCAGAAATGCACTGCACCAAAAATTACAATAAAAAATGCACCAAGTACCGCTCTAAAAAAAAGTTCTAAAGCTTCTTTGGGGTTATTGTTGCGTGCAGGGCAGCCCATTCAGGTGGATGAGCTGCCCTTTTAGACCCTGCATATCTCAATAAAGAGAACATGTCACCAAAAAAATCATCACATAGGGGACTGTTTGTCCCCTATGTGATAAAAAAAAAAGTTAAGTAAAAAAAAAATTTCAGAATTTTTTTTTTTTTTTTGCAAAAAAATAACGTTACACCCAAGCACATAAAATCCCCTCCCAAAAAAATGTTGAGGCCCCCTCGCCCCCACATATACACACGCACAAACATAATGCATGCTTCGGGGCGCCTACATGTGAAAACGTAGATTGCGATACACATGTTACATATCGCCGCATATGCCAGAGTAAGAGCAATAATTCTAACACCAGACCTCCTCCGTAACACTAAACTGATACCTATAGGGGGCCTTTGAAGTGTCGCCAATAGAAAATATAGGGTACTGAAGTTTGACGCCATTTTATGGGCTCAAAAAAAATTAAGGTTTGGCATGTTGGGTATCTATTTACTCGGCGTAACCTCGACTTTTATATTTTACCAAAAATGTGGGTAATGTATTGAATTTGTTTGCCCTAAAATTCACGTTAGGGTGTTTTTTACTGAAATATTTTGTTTCCTAGACCTTTGCGGTAATATCGTGTGACATAAAAAATTGCAACTACCGCTATTTTATTCTCTAGGGTGTCTGCTTTCAGAAAACCTATACTGTTTGGGGTTTTGTGTAATCTTCAGGCCTAAAATGATTTTTTAAATATGTGTGCAAAAAAACGCAAAAACGGCTCTGGCAGCGAAAGGGTTAAGGGTCATTACTTTGGAACAGAACACAACAATTAGAATAAAAATAGACCTACGCATAGCAACCAGTTAGGATTCTTGTTGATTTTTTTCCATAAAGTGAAGAATGGAGCTTGATGGGTTGCCATCAGAAACAACATAACCTTTGGTTTATTATTTCACCAATTGAATGCATCGGTCCAATTATAGTAAATGTATGTTCCCAATCCAGTGCTAATTTTCTGTTATATTTCCCAGGACAATGGGAAGTCCTGTGAAAGGGGGGAAATCGTTAGAATTGTTAGAATCAGATAGCAGCTTTCAGCCTCCAATACATTTGTCCTTCGCTCTCTTTGCTTTCAGTAAATAAAATGCTTGCAAACTTTAGCCTGTTCAACTAAACAAATGATTCTTAATAGCATGTTCAGTGTTCATTTAGAAATTGTACATATGCTGAAATTGTGAAAGGTGCCATGACATCTATAGCTATATTTCATAAAGCATTGGTCTTACAGACATTTGTTTTCAGCACTGTCTTTGGTAGTGTCGTTCATCTGAAACACATAATACAGCATATTTACACAAAGGGAATCATTATTATCATAAAGGACGTATCTTATTCCTCTGCCAGGGACAAAGCTAAATATGAATGCGGTGTTTATATCTCTGACTAATAATGGCAATGAGACATACACAATAAAGACTAAACAAAGTGATTGAGAGGGGGGCTGAGGACAAAAAGTCCAAGCTTGTAGAAACTGTAACACTGAGGATAAAATATGACTTTTAAACTTTGCCGTGCACAAAGCATTTGTTGAATTCAGCAAAGCAAACAGGATTAAGAAGAAACTGTTATATAAGCAGAACCTACTCGCAAAATAAGCGAACCGCACAAGATCGTGACAATGAACAAAAAGACCATCAAGCTAACCTTATATATTGCTGCCATTTATGGGATTCTTTAGAAATTACTGATATTTATATACCCACAAACCTAGAAAATCTCAGCTTACATGCACTGTACTTTTTTTTTTCTTTTTTTTTGTTAATAACCTTGTCTGTATCTCTACTGAAGGTTACAAACAAGATCCTTGCAACTGATGCTCACTATTTAGAAATATGAATTTCTCCTCCAAACCAGACACAGTAAAATAGTGGTTTCATTTCCAATTTATTATATGATTTTATTTGTGTCTCAAGTTCTCCTGTAAAATTCATAGCATTGTTGCAATGTGTTATTTTCGCTAGTTACAAAATGAATGTCTGTTATATTTGACTTGTTTACTTTCACACAGAAATATTTTCATTTGCACATTTATTTAATGAATAATATTTGGTAGAGAGAATGTATCTGCTTGAGCTCCCTCTGCTGGACATTTCATTTGGTTACAGTATTCAGGATTATAAAAGGAAAGAGTGCCCGGGGAGAATTAATCTGTAGAGAGCTAATAGAAATCTTTTCTCAGTTTTATTGGCTGATGGGTATAGTTTTACTGAGAACTTGGGAAAAAAAAATTGTGACTGCATAGGTGTATTTATGGCTGGTGCTAGCTGAAATCGACACTCTTTTTTGTCTTATTGTTTCTTACATTTGTTGGTTCAAATATCAACAATTGAATGGTATTTTTTTACAAATGGTAAACAGCTTACTACTACTACTAATATGCGTAAAGCCACCAGAGTCAGATCGGAGGCAGTAATGTGATCTCTTAAATATGTTATAGGCTTTAATATTATGCATGACAAAGGCATATGAGAGACATGCCCAAAGGGGAGGTCATGCTGCCAATAGCTACAGGGAAAAATGTGACTTAGAGGAAATATATGACATAAGGCTTGCTTAGATTTAAAAGGAGCCATAGACAAAAGAAGATACAGAATTTTAAAGGAAAACTATAGCATTGTGGAGAATAGACCACATTCTCAGATTCAGATTCAGATTCAGAATCTGTATTGCAGGGCTGCTTTAAAATGAATGCACACATGTATTTCTGTAGAATACTGTACACAGAGAGAGGGAGAAAGATAGAGAAAGAGAGAGAGAGAGAGAGAGAGAGAGAGAGAGAGATTAGGATGACCATATTTTTATAAGTGAACCCCACCATTCAGGAAGTGCTTATAAAGATTGGGACCTCCCTAGAGGGAGGTCAGTATTACCACACATGCACTGCTGTCATTTACATCTAAGTATCACAGTGGTTCCACTGTTCCAGTAACACAATGCATGGCAGACAGATGTCCCCTCAATCATTCCTAAGGAGAGCTCTGTGCTTCTATGGTCACTCCAAGAGACATATTGAGATAAATAGATAGATAGATAGATAGATAGATAGATAGATAGATAGATAGATAGATAGATAGATAGATAGATAGATTAAACATTTAAAAAAAAAGTATAAAGTAACATTATAAACCCAACATAATGAGGCTTCCCTCAGTGCTTCTTGCCTCTAACATACAAACTTACCTCTTAAAATAAACAGGCGTAACTAATATGTGCTTACTCCCGCACAATAATCAGACCGCATATTGTAATAAATAGAAGTCTGCTAGCACTGTCATATGTTCCCACATGAAATCATATATATAGTACCAAATATAACTGCAGCACTACTTCACACCAAAACTCTTCTTATAACTAAATCATACAAAATTTCAAACAAAACTGAAAAAAATCCCCAGCATGCAGGTACTTTAAAAAGAATGATGTTGCATGGATATTACTTCACCAACACCATGAAATAATGATCACAAAAAAAGTCCAGAACAAGTCCCAAAATGGTGCTCCAATATTGTATTGTTTGTAATTGTAAACACCTTTTCCGTGTATCCTTTATGTAAGTCACACTGTGGACTCTAAGCTCTCACCTTGGATGTTGACCCATATGTCATATAGGTCAAAAACAGCACTCCTCCCCAGTGGGCACATCGCCTTAAGTTCCAAGGATTCCTGCTTTCCTCCAATGGTCTTCTATTTGGAGTGCCTCCCATTTCCTCATATTCTACTTATCCACAAATGGATATCATAGTGCTATGGTTAAAACAATGATTTTATTTAAAAAAAAAACATAAAACCACTTCCATTTTCATGTGCACCAATCCTGTGCATATTTTAAATAGCATAGATGCTGTCACTTTAAAAAATAGTTGGAGCACATCTTTGCTTTCCCTGGCACCCGTGCACTTATTGGTTGTCACAATGATGTCACTGGCTCTTCCCTACACATTGCATCACACCCATGTGAGTTCTTCAGGGGACCCTTGAATTATTATTGATGCAACACAATTGTATTTAAATTACCTGCCCGCTGGAGATTTTTTTTGGTGTTTTGGTGTGAATTATCACACTACTATAATTGTTACTAATACCTTAAAATATGTCTAGATGAAGGTCAGGGGGCTGGAATCATAGTGAGTACAGTACTAAGGACCATGTAAGGTAACTACATTGTCTACAGTAGCTTACCAGTTTTTTTTAGCATCTCAGATGTCAGGACCTCAATGTAGATTCTAGACTCTCCACACCTTCTAACACCATAGCAAGCAAATGCAGAAATAAGTAGAGTAATGGGAGTAGTTTTTAGCAGTTCTGCATACAATTTCTGTGGAACCCTAATTTAAACTTTTTTAGTCCTCATGCACACGGACACAAAAAAATGCTGTGTTTAGATCTGTATTTGCTGTTCTATTTTTTATGGATCTGTACCCAGCTCTGTTAAATGTGCCCCTGTATAGGGAGGTGTTTAGCTCTATTTATTAGAGTAGAGTTAAGGGCTGTGATCTTGAAATTCCCAAGTCCTGCAATAAGAGAACAGTATTTAGCCATTTTTACCCTGTACAGATGTTAACATTTCCGTGCGTAAAGCATGTAGTGCAATACACTCTATTGCAGCCGTCTGGCTCCTAGCAACATAGGGTGCTAAGCGGCAGGAACTAAGAGGCGAGCCGCTGGGGGCTGTAAAGCCAGCATGGTTGCATATTGCGGTTCTCCATCAGGTCTGATCTGGAAGCAAGTGAAAGCTGCTGTTTCTGCCTACAGTTTGTAGAATTTAAATTTTAGGACCTGGTTACATTAGGTGCAACAGCACCAAATGTTTACATGCATACAGTGTACTGACAACATTGTACACCGGATCCTGTTACCAGAAAATGGCAGAAAGATCCAGCACTAACAGGTCTGTTTTATTACGCCCCTGTGCATGAGCCCTTATACTGTGAGTTTTTTTGCAGATGAGACACTCTTGCACACTTATAGCCTGAGGAAGACTGTATTAGGCATGCAGGGTTATACCAACCACATATGGATTGAAATTCAGCCAGTTCAGCGGGACTGGCTGAATTTTGATCCATGTATGGGTACCCTGGTTGTACACTAGTCGATCAATCGATCCACTTGTGTAAAACCAGCCTGTCTGGTTTTCTCTGAGTGATTAGTGCCTCTGGCTAAAATCTGGCAAAACTAATCATTGTGTTCTGAGAGCAGGGATGGATCCCCACCCGCAGAACACAATAGCTCTGCAGGAGGGATTCCCCCATCAGCAATGACTGCATTAATAGGGCAGCACAGTGATGTAGTGGATAGCACTCTCACCTAGAAGCAATAGGGTCGCTGGTTCAAATCCCGACCACGGCACTACCTGCCTGGAGTTTGCATGTTCTCCCTGTGCGTGGGTTTCCTCCGGGTACTCCGGTTTCCTCCCACACTCCAAAGACATGCTGGTAGGTTAAAAAGCACCCTGAGGCAATTCAGTTTGCATAGGTAGCGCTATACAAGTCACTCATTCATTCATTCATTGATGTGGGGATCAAGCAATTTTCTTTCATTCTACCCATGGTGGAAGGAAAGAAATTACATAATGTGTGGCCTGTCTTAGTTTCAGTGCTGAACGGGATGAGTAGACACTCTGAAGGCAATAAATCTACAGCACTAAGACAGCTAAACACATTCATTTTACTGCACAGCCTGCTAAAGGGATCTGTAACTTGTGACAACCATTCTTATGTACCCTCCTGTAAGACTGACCTGACATCAGTTCTTCTTGATTTGAAATTTCACAGAGGTGCAGGGTCTGTGTCAACAGCAACCTCTCCAATCTTTATTAATACAAGAAAGGATATGAGTTATATTCACTTGCACACAGATTGTATATGTTTAAATTGCTGCAACAGCATTCCCTAATGGGGACCCCTTCCACCCCTTGGCCCCATGCCAACCACATGGGCTGCTATGGGTACTGATATGACACTGTAAAACAAGCCATACGTGGATGAAAATCTGGTTGCTTCAGCAGGGACCAGATGAATTTTGCTATATTTATGGGTAGGCTGGTTGTACAGAAGTGGATCTACCAATCAACTTTTGTACAACCAGCCTGTTGAATTTCCCCCACTCAATCAGCACTGTCAGCTATAGCTCACTGGTTGAATGAAAAAAATGACTAATCTATGGGCTGATTAAAGCTGTGTATAACAACCATTGCTCAGTGTCTGTGGTTAGGCAAGTACAGGCAATGTCTGGCCTCCAGCTGAATGAACCTCATAGTGCAACCACATAAGAAACATTTGTTTCCTTATGGTAATATACTCATTAAATTCTAGTTTCAAAGCAAAAGTGCTCTAGTTTATGTTCTTTTGTGGTAAACCATTACTGACATAAGGGTTACAGTATCTTCTATGTTCATCCTATACATAAAATTATCATACACAGTTAATAGATATGTAGATAGGAAAAATAATTACAAAGTATAGGCACCTTGAGTAAAATGATATCATCCTCTCTGCAGAACCCTTGATCCTGTGTACCAACTGTACACAAATCTGTTTTCTGCACAACCTACAGCTAAGGTCATACCTCCCCTGAAGCTAACCCCCTCCTTTCACTAATTAAAATTCAAATATGAGATATTCTGTTGACTGTTCAAGGGCTTCATCAGTGCAAGTATTCAGCTTTTGATCATATTGTCCTCAGACCAAAGGGTGGTCTGTAAGACTGACCTATGACTGTGGATGGTCAAATCTGTTGCAGAATTACCTCTGAAAAGAAGACTTCTTTGGCGATCTACTTGTGTATGAGCATCTGTAATGAGACCTTTACAGATATGCATGCCTTCTTGGCACAATAAATTGAGGAGATACATGCTTTAATAGCATTAAAGTAAATCCAGTTTGCATGGAAACTGATTGATACAGTCTTTATATTCTTTTAAAGCAATTCACATTACTATACATATATGCAACTGTTTTAACATAACCATGGCTATATTAAATCAGAATTCAGTCTCAATTGGCTAAGGAAAGTATAATGTTGCTAAATCCATTTACATTTAAATCTGAAAAAAGCTCTGTGAAATAAACTTTACATAATTCAACATTTTTCTTAGAGATAAACTTAAGTTTTTATTGAGTTTGTTAATAAGGGCGGTACAGACTGTTCATTCACTGTTATGTACAATAGCACAAAGAGCTCATTTTTATTTTTGCCATAGTCATAAGAGTCGTCTAACATGTGATTCTGAAAGAACATGTTTCGAATCAGCAGGAGATGACATATAAGTCTGGGTCATGAGTCACGCAACAAAGAGAAGCCATTTCCTATTTATACAGATCTAATAGATTATATAAGAAAATTAAATTATATGGTTGCTTAAGTCATAAAGTTTGACAATAATAGAAGTCCATCAAGTTCAACCTTTCACAGATCTTTTTTCCAGCTCATACAGAAGAAGATGAAACACCTTCTGAAGCCATTACCAAACTGCCTTAAAGGGCAAACATATCTTCCCAACTTGAAAATGTCACTCAGCAGTCTCTCTAGAATTATGACCTGCTCCTAATATACCTATATACTCCTAGATATTAAAGTTCTCCTGATGCTATTATTCACATTTAATGATAGAAGCAGCCACAATCTATTTAGTTGAATTTTGAGTTGTGCTATGGGAAGCATTGATACATTTACAACATAGTTGGGGCTATTTACGAAAGGCAAATCCACTTTGCAAAGTGCACTTGAAATTGCACTGAAAGTGCAGTCGCTGTAAATCTGAGGGATAGATCTGAAATGAGGAGAAGCTCTGCTGATTTTATTATCCAGTCGTGTGCAAGCTAAAATGTTGTTTTTTATTTTCCTTGCATGTCCCCCTTCGGATCTACAGTGACTGCTCTTTCAAGGGCACTGTGCACTTGTAGTTTGCACTTGTAGTGCAAAGTGGATTTGCCTTTCGTAAATAACCCCCAATAGCTGTAAATGAAGGGAAACATTGATAGTCCAACAAACTGCAATTAAATAGAAACTCCACTCAAAACAGAATGAGACAGGGTTCAATTCTTCACAATAGAGGCATCTCCCCTCTCCAACCCCCATCAGGGCTGTAACTGGCTGGGATTCCTAAGATACCCGTATTTCTGGTTTATTGGAGTTCTCCATGTTATGTCTGAACTAAAGGTGAAAGAGATCCCCCTGCTGCGATCTCAGACACTACGCCAACCTAAATGAATTAAATATTTTTTTGGATCAGAGGCTCATTCCTGCTCTTACTAAAGAAGTACACATATTGTAGACACTACAAACCTGCTCGTACTGCTCCAGCAAGAATACACTGCATAATAACACAAAGAGGTTGATTTACTAAAGGCAAATAGACTGTGTGCTTTGCAAGCGCAGTTGCACTCATTTTGCCCAGAGCTTAGTGAATGTGGGGAGCTTCGCTTTTGTAAGGTGCAAGGAAAATGAAAAAACTGCATTTTTACTTGAACATAATTGAATGATAAAAATCGTCAGGGTTTCACCACATTAACCACTTAAGCCTCGGACCATTTGGCTGGCCAAAGACCAGAGCACTTTTTGCAATTCGGCACTGCATCGATTTAACTAACAATTGCGCGGTGGTGCGACGTGGCTCCCAAACAAAATTGACGTCCTTTTTTCCACACAAATAGAGCTTTCTTTTGGTGGTATTTGATCACCTCTGTGGTTTTTAGTTTTTGCGCTATAAACAAAAAAAAGAGCGACAATTTTGAAAAAAAAAGCAATATTTTTTACTTTTTGCTATAGTAAATATCCCCCAAAAATATATAAAATGCAAATTTTTTTCCTCAATTTAGGCCGATACGTATTCTTCTACATATTTTTGGTAAAAAACAATCACAATAAGCGTTTATTGATTGGTTTGCACTAAGGTTGTCCCGATAACGATACTAGTATCAGTATCGGCACCGATACCGAGCATTTGCCCGAGTACTTGTACTCGGGCAAATGCTCCCGATGCTTCCCCCGATACCTGGACTGTCAGTAGTGATCGGCGTGTGGGGGAGTTACAAGCTTCTCCCCCGGCGGCTTTCAGCTGCTTTAGTGACATACATAGGTGATCGGTGCTTGTAACTCCCCCACACGCGATCACCGCTGACTGTCACCTCATCCTCCTCCATGCCCCCTCCGTTCCTCTGTCCCTCTCCGCTGTCCCCTCCGTTCTGCTGTGCCTCTCCGCTGTCCCCTCCGTTCAGCTGTTCCACTGTCCCCCTCTCCTTCTCTGTCCCCTCCGTTCTGCTGTGCCTCTCCGCTGTCCCCTCCGTTCTGCTGTCCCTCTCAGCTGTCCCCTCCTTTCTGCTGTGCCTCTCCATTGTGCTGTCCTCCTCCTCCTTCCTTTGTGAATGGATAGAGTCAGCTGACTCTGTCCATTCACATAACTGAAACATTGTAATCTCCTGTGATTAGGATGTCTCAGTTTATGAATGGAGCCGCTGTCTTCTCTCCATTCATTCTCAGTGCAGCTAAGGCTGCAGAGAAAGGGACTGGGGAAGCTCTATCCTCTGTCTCTTTCTCTGTCTCAAGGGGGAGATATCAGAGGTCTGTTAAGACCCCTAATATCTCACCAAAGCCCCCAACAGGGCTGATTAAAAAAAAAAAAAAAACACATATTGCAAAAAGGATAAAAAAAATATTATTGTAAAAAATAAAAATTGTAAATAAAAAAAAACACACAGACACCATTCACCCCCCCCCCCAAAAAAAAAGAAAGCATTGTTAAAAAAAAAAACCCTAGTTTGCACAAAAGTTATAGCGTCTACAAAATAGGGGATAGTTTTATGGCATTTTTATTAATAATTGTTTTTTTACTAGTAATGGCGGCGATCAGTGATTTTCATCGTGACTGCGACATTATGGCAAACGGATCGGACACTTTTGGCACAATTTTGGGACCATTCACATTTATACAGCGATCAGTGCGATTAAAAATGCATTGATTACTTTGTAAATGTGACTGGCAGTGAATGGGGTTAACCAGGAGGGGGCGCTGCAGGGGTTAAGTGTGTCCTAGGGAGTGATTTTAACTGTGGGAGGGAGGGGCTATGTGTAACATGACACTGATAACCGCCCCCGATTACAGGGATCTGTGATCAGTGTCCTGTCACTAGGCAGAACAGGGAAATGCTTGTTTACATCAGCATTTCCCTGCTCTTCCTCTCTGTAAGACGATTGCGGGTATCCCCGTGGACATCGAGTCTGCAGGACCCGCAATCACACTTATGGAGCTCGCGGCGGGCGTGCACGTGACCACACGGCGCCAAATTTAAAGGGACGTACCTGTACGCCCATTTGCCTGTCCGTGACATTCTGTCGACGTATATGTACATGCGGTGGTCGGCAAGTGGTTAATTAAGCTCTGGGGAACATGAGAGCAACTGCACCTGGAAAGTGAACAGTCTATTTGCCTTTAGTAAATCAACCCCCCAATTTCTTAAAGAACATTAAAAAAAAAAAAACGTGCCTGTATGTGTAGTTTTTCTAGTGTTATCCCTGACAATAAAAAGATGTCTGCCACAAGTTATATTTGTTCAAAAAGTTTTGAGGCATATTGTGGAAGTAAGAAAATATAGTACTGGGTAACAACGTGATGCGCCAATATTGATTTACTAACTTTAGAGAATATTTACTTAGCAAAGTAAATATTCACTTTCAAAAATCTGTGTCTCATTAGAATAAAGTAGTATTAAACCTTTAGTGTTTTGTAGCTTACCACATTAATAAAATGAATATAAATTTTCACCAGTAATGTGTTTGTTAAAATTCTTAACCAAGCACTTGCAGAGCACAACCTTTAGGCCAGGTGCTGCTGGCTCCTGCTCTCTTAGTGCTGCTTTGCTAAACTTCATAAGAAAAAGTTAACAGTGTAGAGTGTAGTCTTGTGTCTGTTGAAGAAGGGTGGTGCAGGGGAGTGCCTTGCAATTCTAGGCTATCGGGCTGTGTGTTTCTATTGGTGAGCACAGTGTACAGAGACACAGCTTTAGTACCTGCATGCAAGGGTGGCTCCATAAGATGCTGCAAGAAAAAGCAACCACCCTGAAGCAGGAGAACTGGGACAGTGGTCATGGCATCTGTTTACACTGGAATATGTGCAAGGATTAAAGTGATACTAAACACACACTGTTTAATTTACACTGTCCCCTCTATTTCTGTATGTGGATGATGGTGCTGTAATTATTTTAATTTAAAGAAAAATCTTTTTCCTATTTGATATACATCTGTATACAGCTCTTTTCCAGCCTGTCTGCAGGACAGCATAAGCAGGAGGAGCGTCTACTCCTCTACTGCTGGTCACAAGTTCAAAAAAAAAAAAATACAGGGTAAATACAGAGTAAAAATAAATAATTAATATTGATAAACTGTTTTAAATTGTCATACAAATGTAAGTTGGAAATCAAATCTTTATTATTTTTTGGCATTAACACAGTGTGGGTGGATTTCTGCCAGTCACAAGCTGTGTAACGCCCCTCCAGTCTGTGTCTTAGAATAAGAGAAAGGTGAAATCTCCATCAATCTACATGCAACATCCCGCCCCGATTGTGTTTAGCTGGTTAGTGAGCATGAGGGGGAGGAGGGAGTGGGCTGTCAATTACCACTGTTTATATGCCCACATGTGTGACTCTATAGTCACATGGACTGCTCAGATGTGATAGGAAGGAAATGCTCAGCATAGAAACCCACTGAAAACTGAGAATGTGCAGAGCTGTCAACACTGCTCTGCAAAATCCCTAGCTGAATTGGGGACATGGACAGAAGGTGAAGCTAGAGAACAGCATGATTAATCAGGTTTTTTTACAGAATACAGAAAATGAATCTCACAATGACTGAGTATGTGTAATAAAGCATTTATTGATAGTTTTTTTTTATGATGTGGGTTTAGTGACATTTTAAAAGATAAAGAACCTGCATGCTCAGTAAGTGATTACATCAACTGATGAAAGTGCTTAAAACGTATGGTTTATTATGACTGTGTGTATGTGTGTGTATTTATTATCATATATTCCAAAGGTATGACTTTTTACTTTGCTCCATGCAAAGCTTTAGGCATTCTTATTAATTTTGGTAATATAGAGGTCTGGGTCCTTCTTTGAACATTCTCTGATTACTTCCATCAGATTAGGTGACCCATCAGATTTCATAATGGAAGTGACGTTCCATCACGGCCATCTTGGTACACCCTGCACTCGGCCACACTAAGCCTACATTCTGAAGTCGCCAAGTGGACATCTTTTTACATTCACAAAAATCTTGCATTCAAAACTTATTTTTACCAGTAAACTGAGCTTATATCGTGAAATTCAGTATTTAGAAGTCCGTGACACTGTTCTGATGTTGAATTTTAAAAGCAGCAGCAAGCCTGCTGATCTCACACGTTTGCTAATCTAACAGAAGACCGCTGCCTTTAAAATTCAACTTTAAAACAGTGTCTCGGACTTCTAAATACTGTATTTCACGATATAAGCTCAGTTTAGTGGTAAAAATAAGGGTGAAATGCAAGATTACGGAACATCACTTCCGTTACAAGATTTGACAGGTCGCCTAATCTGATGGAACACAGGCCAACACAGCAACTGTGCATAGTGTTTCCAATACCTCAGTGCCATATTTTCTAAGGCAGTTGTACAAATCCAATGCAAAAGCCAACTACAGTACTCCAGCCAAGCCACATAATATTCCATCTCTCCCTTCTTGTCTGTATTAACTAATGGTAAAAGTTCTGGTGTTAAAGTGGTTGTACACCCTGTACAACCACTTTTACCTACAGGTAAGCCTATATTAAGGCTTATCTGTAGGTGTTGAAAATATCTCCTAAACCTCCACGGTTTAGGAGATATTTACAATAAAGCCGTGCGCCGATGTCTATGGCACATGCTTACTTTAGAAAGGGCAGATCGTGCCGTTTTTAAAGGGGTCATGCCGTGACCGGAGGCTCCCGCGTGCATGCGCGGGAGTGATGTCATGCCACTCCGGCCAGACACAGAGCCGGAGTTCGCGGCCCCGGAAGGAAGAGGGGTGAAGATGGACGCTCGCTGCTAGTGGGGACAGCGGTGACATCACAGGCTTCGGTTTCAGGTAAATGAAAAATAATGGGCTATTATGCGATGCATAGTAGCCCATTATGCTTTACCTTTGCAGAGAAATAAAGAGGAAGTAAAACCCATCAGGGTTTACTTCCTCTTTAAAGAACTGCTATTGCAAAAAATGTATTTGCAAAAAATGTATTTGTCCTTTGTGCAGGCAATATATGTATTAACAGTAGTCTTTTAA
Organism: Aquarana catesbeiana; assembly: GCF_042186555.1. Lineage (NCBI taxonomy): Eukaryota > Metazoa > Chordata > Amphibia > Anura > Ranidae > Aquarana > Aquarana catesbeiana. The sequence goes on along the minus strand of NC_133324.1, from coordinate 704,481,157 downwards.
AAAATTCCTTTTTATTTTGTATTGCCTTATTTGTTACCAAGTTTACACGTAGATCTAGCTGTGCAGCAGAAATGACAGGACTTGGGACAATCAGATGGGCATCAGCAACATCAATATATTTTTTCTAAACATTAAAATCACAGGAATATAGCGTGACCACTGTGTGCACCCTTGGCTGTGTTGACTATAGTGTCAAAAGTATTCAGGCACCCCTGCCTTTACACACACATGAACTTTAATGGCATCCCAGTCTTAGTCCGTAGGGTTTAGTAGCTATAACAGCTTTAACTCTCCTGGGAAGGCTTTCTACAAGGTTTAGGAGTGTGTCTATGGGAATATTTGACCATTCTTCCAGAAGCACATTTGTGAGGTCAGGCACTGATGTTAAACGAGAAGGCCTGGCTCGCAGTCTCCACTCTAATTCATCCCAAAGGTCCACATCATTTGGTGGAGAGGAGATTATGGTGTGGGGTTGTTTTTCAGGGGTTGGGCTTGGCCCCTTAGTTTCAGTAATGGGAACTCTTAGGGATGGCCCCTTCCTGTTCCAACATGACTGTGCACTAGTGTACAAAGCAAAACATGGGTGAGCGAGTTTGGGGTGGAGGAACTTGACTGGCCTGCACAGAGTCCTCACGTCAGCCTGATAGAACACCTTTGGGATGAATTAGAGTGGAGACTGCGAGCCAGGCCTTCTCGTCCAACATCAGTGCCTGACCTCACAAATGCTCTTCTGGAAGAATGGTTAAACATTCCCATAGACACACTCCTAACCCTTGTGGACACCATATCCAGAAGAGTTGAAGCTATTATAGCTACAAAGGGTGGGGCAAAATATTGAAGCCTACAAACGAAGACTGGGGTGCCATTAACCACTTCAGCCCCGGAGCATTTGGCTGGTCAAAGACCAGAGCACTTGTTGCGATTCGGCACCGCGTCGCTTTAACTGACAATTGCACGGTCATGCAACGTGGCTCCCAAACAAAATTGACGTCCTTTTTTTCCCCACAAATCGAGATTTCTTTTGGTGGTATTTGATCACCTCTGCGGTATTTTTTTGCTTTTTTTTTTTTTTGCGCTATAAACAAAAAAAGAGCGACAATTTTGAAAAAAAACGCATTACTTTTTACTATAATAAATATCCCCAAAAATATATAAAAAAACATTTTTTTCCTCAGTTTAGGCCGATACGTATTCTTCTACATATTTTTGGTAAAAAAAAATTGCAATAAGCATATATTGATTGGTTTGTGCAAAAGTTATAGCGTCTACAAAATAGGGGATAGATTTATGGCATTTTTATTAATAATGTATTTTTTACTAGTAGTGGTGGCGATCTGCAATTTTTATCATGGCTGTGACATTATGGCGGACACATCGGACACTTTTGGTGCTATTTTGGGACCATTCACATTTATACAGCGATCAGTGCGATTAAAAATGCACCGATTACTGTGTAAATTTGACTGGCAGTGAAGGGGTTAACCAGGAGGGGGCGCTGCAGGGGTTAAGTGTGTCCTAGGGAGTGGTTATAGCTGTGAGGGGGGAGGGGCTCTGTGTGACACAACACTGATCATTGCTCCCGATAACAGGGAGCTGTGATCTGTGACACTGTCACTAGGCAGAACGGGGAAATGCTTGTTTACATTAGCATCTCCCCATTCTTTCTCTCCGTGAGACGATCGCGGGTATCCCTGCGGACATCGAGTCCGCGGGACCCATGGTCGGGCTCACGGAGCTCGCAGCGGGCACGCGCACGCGCCTGCTATGCAGGCCTCGTGAGATCACGTACAATAACATGATTTCGCGCAGCGGAGCCAACCTGCCGCAGTAAAACTGTGGTGGCTGGTCCGCAAGTGGTTAAAGTTCAGGCGGCACAATACTTTTGACAATATAGTGTAGTTTGCCCCAAGCCCTGTTACTGGGGGTTTATATATTGAATACTATCAATATTAATTACTTATAGTTATTGGAATAAAATATTTTTCATGATAGTGTACCTTGAAAGACTCTAGGCTCATGATAGCCATCCTTTTAATGTGTTTATTGACTACGTACACTCTATTAACATTCTATTTGTGGTACGATAAGCCAGTTATTGCTATGTTGGCTAATATCACTGTTAATTTTGCATAAAGTAAAACCAATGTTATTCATTTTATTTGTAGAGTATTCCTAGGTAACATTGAAGCATCTGAAATATCCAGATAACAGCTCAGATCACTCTGAGTATCATTTATGAACTATTATTCTAAAAACAGTCAGGGACACCAGTTCATTTTCTCTTGACAATTGTATATTGTGACAGGACACCCTTCAGTACCCATCACAACATCTTGGTAGAGGGGAGATGGGGGTCGAAAGAAGGAGGCGGTAGTGTGTTATGAGCACATTCACAAATTATCACCTAACACAATAACAACTCTTGTTTATGCTCTACAAGTAGCAACTATTACAAGGAACATTTGTTGTTCCTTATGGTCTTTACAGTATGTTTTATCACATTCTTTTGTGCCTACCAGTCCATCGGTGAGAAGATATATGTGCATTATATGTATTTTTGTGTAGTACTGTCGCTTGATCCAGTCAGCGTCTTGTTTTCTCTCAACAGTCACTGAATTCTATGTTTACAGCACCATGGGTCAGAGTGAAACATTCCAGTACAATGACTAAATCAGATACACAGTGCCTTGCAAAATACTTATATACAAACCATTAGGTAAAGAAAACAGACAGAAATTTATAAATCCAGTAGGGAAATGTTATGTTTCTTCCAAATACAATTCAACCTGAGTTAAAAATTCTTTTTTTTTCTAATGGGCAAAAACTCTATACCTCAAGAGTAAAATCTAAAAGTGATTATAATTTTTTTTTTTTTTTAAGCCAGATAAATAAGAAATGTTGCACATAAATATTCTATATTTTCTGTTTTGCCGGTGGCATGTACAAATACAGTGCACCAGGGATTCAGATGGCTGGATTACTGCTGTACTCTGAACATCAGGATTTCAGCTTATGAGTCAGCCAAATGACTCAGAGGAGGGGCACAGCTCCGCTTTTCTTTTTTAAACTCTTTTTATTGATAACATGAGCGTAATGAAATACAAAATTTGGTACACAACTACATATTAAGTCCAAGATTGCATATATTATTATTATTATACAGGATTTATATAGTGCCAACAGTTTGTGCAGCGCTTTACAACATGAAGGCAGACAGTACAGTTACAATACAATGCAATACAGGAGGAATCAGAGGAATCTAAAGACTAGTTAACCAGTCCTATGAAATAGCCCCACTTTTCTTACCAGAGAAGATGCCATGTAAACCTAGTGCTGACCTTTCTTATTAAACAGCATGCACTACACACACTGAAGCTTTGATATTAAATGTTTCAAAGTTTGACTTTATGGGGGTTGATATACTGAAACTGCAGAGCGAAAAATCCGGTACAGCTCTGCAAAGAAACAAATCAGCTTCCAGGATTTTTTGTCAAGGCTTAAAGTGGTTGTACACCCCATTCATGAAATCTGACCTGGGCACATAATCTGTAGTATTTACTTAACTGTCTCCAAAGCTCTAAGTCCCGTGTCTTTCTGCTGCTCCGTTCCTCTGTTATCAGCATGAGTCACTTCTGACAAGTTCTTCAACACATGATCAGACTTGTCCTGACATGCCCCCTCTCCCCGCCCAGCCTTTCACTGGGAAGCTCAATGTGCTGCTGCTTCTCCTCCAACCAGGTCTTATGCAGCTGAGAACAGAGGTAAGGTACTCACTTATAAAAAAAGGTATTTATAATGTTTTTTTTTATATCTATACAAAAATGTTTTGCCTTTTATTTCTATTTTAAATGTAATGGGTTGCTTTACAAGGTGATTGTTTACAATCACTTTAATTGAACAAGCTGGAGTTAAAAGCCGGTTGGCTACTATGCACAGCTGCAACAGATTTTGCATCAAAAATACAATTCATTTTTTACTAGTGAAAAACTAGCTTTTGAAAAAGTTTTTTTTTTTTATCATCCATTCAATGTCAGTAGTAAAATTTTTGTGCTTGAATTTTCAGACCTGCACACTTGGCAAGCATTATGGAAGACCCCACTTTTCCTATTGGTGCCTGAACTTAGCTCACCAGACACTGCCTGTAAAAAGTGGTTGTAAACCCTTACATATACTCAGTGAAGTGACTAGATGAAACAAATCCTCCTACATAAGTTGTACCTGTTTATCTGCAAATATCTCTGCCTCCTAAAACACACAGATCAAAGACTATTTCTCAGCAGCAGAGGGCAGGGGTGGGGTTCTGATATCATACACTGCACAGCTCAGAGGGGAGATCTGAGTGGAGGGAAGGAACACACCCTCACCAACACATCATACAGGAAAACATGCACAGCTGAGTTTATAAATCACAGGATGTGTGCTGGAGCTCCCCTTCCCTCCCCTACCGGAGCTCCCCTACCCAAGAGGCTCCATCTCTTGGAGTCTGGAAAATGTTTAGCAGTGAATAATGCAGACAACAAAGGAACTAGGCAGCAGAGGGAAATCACACTCAGCGCTTTGGATTGAGGCAAGTACCACTATAAAATGTCCCTTTTCGATAGACTTATCCTTACAAATAAATGTGATCACAAAATACTAAAATGTAAACAGGTGTGTGTTACCAATAACGCACTTATGAGAGGTGCATACTGTATGTGATCTAATCATGTGAATTTGAATGCAATTTTGAAGTGTTAGGATGTGATGTTTTTATATTTGCTATTTCCAAGGATACCTCTGGTGAAAAGCACCCGACCAAGACATTCTTCACAACTCCCCCATCAAAAGTGCAGGAAAACATGTTAGCATATATGCTTTTCTTTGTGCTTTTGATGTGTTTTAATATATGCTGGTATAGTCAAACTGTACCATGCAGTTTTTTTTTTTTTAATGCAGCGTGAGCAGATCTGTTGACAGTAAACTTCAGACAAAGTGCACTGGTGTGCAGAGTAAATCACTATATCACTTATTTAAGAAAATTTAAAAAAAAACAACAAAAATATTGCCAAGCCAAACCTAATAAATGAACATTAAGTCAGAGTAAGGAAAAAAATGTAGAAATAGGAGGAACAATAAGGTCCAAGGATGAAAAGGGCACCAAGGAGGGAGGTAGAAAGTGAAAAAATGGGAAGAAGTTATGGTACAGCTTTACTTCTAAGAAGCAGAACAAAAGGGTGTGTAGTACAAAAGCATCCTATGGGAGGAGAATGATGAGATCCAAATCAGTGCTTTACGAGACAGCCCTGAGCAGTGTGTATTGATGGACAGAGATAAAAGGACTGTCAGCAGGCTTGAAAACACTGAAATCACAAAAGCAAAAAAAAAAAAACGACAGAGACAAAAAAGGGCAAATTGCAATGGGTCACACTTTGACTGTCACAACGATACAAAAAGGTGTGAATTTGACAATTATGTTTATTATTTTCTTAAACAGTAAAAATATGCACAGTGATGTAAATAGGATCAGTGCTCACATCAACCAATCAAATTCTTGCTATTGAAAGTAGCAGTGAAAAAAATAAGCAATACAAATAACTATATACATGATTCCCCCTCAAATAAAAAAAAAATAAAAAAATACACAATATAAACATGAAATAGAAATATTAATGCTTCCAACAATCTATCCAAAAAAAAAAAAATCCTACACACGTACATATGTTGTACAAAAAGACATTTGCTTTTGCTTTGGCAGCATTAGCATGGTAGTCTTTAGCATATTGAAAAACCATACACAAAACTGTTTCTCCAAATTCAATTGTTTTTAACCTCATTGAAAGACATTTTGATGGTTACATTCATAGTTTCAACATTTTTCTTTGAGTGCTTTTGATTTTTAGGTGATCAAAAAAGAATTTTCTTTTAACATTAAATGGGAAATGTAACTGAAGTTTATTTTGAGAACAAAGTGAATTGTAGCTAAATTATTTCAAAAGCATGCCTTCTTTTAGAAAAAAATATATATACAATAAAGTGCATATTTGTGAAACTCTAATGCAAAAAGTAGAAAAATATATTTTTTTGCATAAAACGGATTAGTCGTACTTGTACCTTTTTTACATAAATCTTTTGAGGGCTTTCCAAAATTGGAGGCTAAAGACACACATCTTGACTTCACCAAACAATACATATGGCATCCGATTAAAGGTAAACACCTATAGTGGGTTTTTAGATTTAGTGTGCAAGGCACAATAACAATTTCTTAGGCACTTCAGATAAAAAGACTAATTACAGTTACTATGGGGTTTACTTACTAAAGCTGGAGAGTGCAAAATCAGGCTCACTTCTGCGTAGAAACCCCAGCTTGTTTAGTTAAGCTTTGGCAATACAACATGGAAACTGGTTACTATGCAAAAGTGATCCTAATTTTGCACTCTACAGCTTTAGTAAATAAACCCCATTACATCCATTTTTACTATTGTTAGAACCTGATTTGTGATCCGCCTCTGATTGCCTGTACATTGGCACTCAGACTGGACATGATAGGGAAAATGCTCTGCACAAATCAGGGCTATGCTGCAGTGCATATGTGTGTACTGAACAGGGAACATGTTAATATTACGAGATAGCAGAGTGGGTGAGGTAATGATTTGGCAGCTTACGGCTGCTGTTTCTCCTTCTACCTTAATCAGCAGGCTGGGGGGAACTTGATGGACCTGTGCCACAGAAAATGTTCTGGCTACACTTTTTTGGCAGACCTGCCTGGATTACCAGAATGCTTGAACTGAATTGAAGATCCATCAGCAAGTAAAATAGTTCCATCCTATATACATGGCCGTCTTTAACACAGGGCACAGGGGGCAGCTGCCCCAGGCCCAGTCATTGTTGTGGGGCCTAAGGCAGCTTCTCCTTGAGTCCCCACTGCCCACAAATAGTTGATAAGTGGATTGGGGAAAGCCCAAGAAAATGTTTGCCCAGGGTCCAATCAATATTAAAGCGGAGTTCCACACAAAAATGGAACTTCCGCTTTTCGGAACCCTCCCCCCCTCCGGTGTTACATTTGGCACCTTTCAGGGGGGAGGGGGGGTGCAGATACCTGTCTAAGACAGGTATTTGCACCCACTTCCGGCATAGACTCCCATGGGAGTCTATGCCTCTTCCTGTCCCCACCGCGCTGTCTCCTGGGAACACACAGCTCCCAGGAGAGAGCGGGGACCACTCGGGACGCGCAGCACGACTCACGCATGCGCAGTAGGGAACCGGGAAGTGAAGCCGCAATGCTTAACTTCCTGATTCCCTCACCTAGGATGGCGGCGGCAGCTGCCGAGAACCGAGCGGGTTCTCGGCGTCCCCTGCCGACATCGCTGGACCCTGGGACAGGTAAGTGGCCATGTATTAAAAGTCAGCAGCTGCAGTATTTGTAGCTGCTGGCTTTTAATATTTTTTTTTTTTTTGGCGGTGTGGGTGAACCCCCGCTTTAAAGATGGCCCTGCCTATATATGTATTTCAACTACTTATTTATCTTCTTGCCTAGAACTCAGCTTAAAAAGCAAGGGTTGTATAGCACCCTACCCAAAACTCAGAACTTTTATCACATTAAAAGCAAGTAGGATGTCCACATTCCTAATCCTCTTTGGAGCATAGCATTTTTAGCCAAGGCTACGTGTGACCATTCTGCAGGCATTGTAGTTGTGTACAGTAATCCATAGCAAAATCAGGTTTCAGCGGATACAAAAGTCAGACTAATTCAAGGTTTTTGACCATAATATCTGGCTGTTATAAATACTGCACTTAACATATTGCTCTTTAAAATTAAATAAAGGCCACTAAGAATCCAAACATAAAGTGTTCTTATATCAAATTCAATAAACACTGATTCTAATCTATTTTGTTTAAATTACATATTGAGACATTCAGGTGCAGTGGAGATTTTGGACTGCAGGGAGATACAGTACTATGAAAAATGTCCATGCGTCGCCTCCCATGTACATACAGTGCTGTGCTCTATTTATTGAGATTTACAGAGATTATTTCTTCTACACAGAATAAATAATGTCTGACCTATGCTGGCTGGCAAATTTTGGGACATTTACAGCACTTGTAACTTGACACAGCTTAATTTTTGTACAATAGCACGCATCATTCACTTCTGTAGAATCCATGTTATGCCTGTTCCAGTATTAAGAAAATAAATAAAATGATGTGGGACCTGATATACAAACATGTTTTGGAACACAATGCTGGCATTATTTGAAAACCCTGTGCTTAAAGAAAATAAAAACAGGAAAATATTATAGCAACTCTGGCACAGGTGTCATCAAATGTGCCTGCACATACCTGCAGTAGGCTTCATGTCTCTCCCATTACACCCAATCATTGGGCTGTTCTGAAGAACATAATTCTGACACTTCCAGAATAGTGCCCAATTTGCCCACACCCTACCACCCTCCAAACATTCCTTGGTGGTTAGCAGTCCTAACTTGCAGCACTAGGGTCCTTGGTTCGAGTCCTGGTCAGGAAACTATCTGCTTGGAGTTTGCATATTCTCCCTGTGCTTGTGTGGGTTTCCACTGTGTAACCCAGGTTCCTCCCACACTCCAAACAGACATACTTGTAGGTTAACTGGCTCCTGTCTATAAAAAGGCCCTGGTGTGCCCAAGATGGCCACCTCACCATCCACCCCAAACAGCAGACGAAGTGCTTAGAGACCCAAGTGAAAAAAGCACTACAGATATAATAATATTGGATGATCACTATGATTAGTGGCCTCATTGTCCAATAGGAAGCTACATAAAGCTGGAAGGCTTTTCGCATGTTTGGCAGGTGACAGCATAGGCCAGCCCATTTATTTGAATAGGCTGCTCTATGTGCGATATTCGTGCCAAAGAAGCTCCTGCACCTTTTTATGGCAGTGAGCCATGCACGTTTTTGCAAAACGTGGTTTGATGCATGACGGAATGCATATCAGCAAGCTATGTTTGGGGTGCCATTACAAAATAATGTGACCACAAATGCAATGCACATTTTACATTTCTGCATAAATTCCCAGAATTCCCAGATTTGTACCTGAAAAGCAGATTTTAGGTTGTTTTGATTTTTTTTTTTTTGGGTTGTTTTATACCCAAGGTTTTAGATTGCAAAATTATTGGTAAAATAATTTTGATAGCATAACACAGTAGGAAGTACAACAAAAAAAACACGTTAAAGTGTTACTAAACCCACAACAGTAAAATCAGTGTGTATATGCAGTAAAGCATGCTTGTTATACTCGCTGTGGAACCTAAGGGGTTAATCCTCTGCATTGTGTAAAAAGGTTGTTTGATCTTATCTTCTCTGATCCTTCCCTCCTTCCACTGTCCCCTGATAACATCCTGATAACACAGAGTCTATGGAGTCAGGCTGCACATGCTCAGTTTGGTGTGTATTGCTAGAGAGGTTTTTTTTGTCTTGGGAGTGTGCATGTGATCAGCACAGGGCCAATCAGCACTGTCCAGATAGAGGGTCAAGGATCTTGCAGCCTCACAGGATATTCAAAAAACTCATCCTACAAGCTTTAACCAGTGTTTGGCTGGACACTGATAGAAGTCACAAGACTGCTATATACTGCTGATGAGAAAAGGTATTTAGCAGTTTATAATTACTAAAATAATTGCATTTACATGTTCTGTGTACTGTGTTAGATATAGTAAATACATGGTCCTGCGTTTAGTAACACTTTAAATTTGAGTACTTATGTTATAAGCTGCAATATTTTTTATAACTACATTAGAAATGTTAGTGATTTTGTAGATATATTAAGAGTCTGGTATGCATTTTCTCTCTCTTGCTTTATTATTATTATTATTGAAAATCAGAATAAATAATTTAATAATCTTAATAAAAAAATAATTGTACAAAAGCGATTCATACTAAATATACAAACAGATTTGTATGCATGACCTCCTTATTTTAACAAATATTACAGCACAGATGAACTAAAAATGAAATATTTCTGAGATTTTGTAGAAGGTGTCTCACTTTTCTGGTACCATTGAGAACTGCCTGCACAAAACATCAAGTGAAAACCGCATCAGAAAAGAAATTAGCAGAGTTAAAGGTTGCTGTTTCTTACTATTAACATAAGGAAACAAAGAATGCTTAACAGTGGGGAGCTATCTATTTCCAAGGTGCTAAATTGCTAAATTAAAAAATTTGTAACATTGAAAATTTAGGATGGGATAATTCTTTCTGAAGTGCTACAATTAACTTTTCAATATGTTATAAAGGGCATATAGCAAATTTTATATTGCAGTGTATTTATCGCAAAAGCATGGTTTTATATAAAAGGAACCCTTTTCTTGCTAAAAGGATCACTAAATCGTGAAGTGAATAAAGTGACAGCACCCTCAGGTGCAAATTTGCACATTTCAATAATTTTATACTCTCCCCACAACACTCAAAATCCGGGTCGCTTTGATTCACAAACCTTGACTTAGGCTGGCCATAAATTGTATTTTTTTCTTTCCTTCAACCATGGGTTGAAAGAAAGAAAACCACTTGATTTTCAATTGTTGGATTTTTCTTCCTTCCGAACCAGGCACATTTCAAATGTTCTATGGCCAGCTTTACTTTGCCAAAGAATAAAAGCTGGACTAAGCCCCTTTGATGCCCCACAAGTTTTTATTGGACACTGAGGCTGCCCATTAATCGTAACCCAGTGGGGAGTTGATGGCTAGCCCTTTTTTTGCCAAGAAAGTCAAAATCTGCATACCAAAGCATCCTTGGTTTCTGGGGTTTTGGGGGCTTGTGAAATAATAACAAAGCCTGTGCAGGAACTTTAAGAAGCTTGCACTTCATTTACACTTTTATCAGTTAGTGTAAATTAAGTGCAATCCTTTTAAAACTGAAAAAGGTTGCTTTCAGATAGTTATTAACAGGTTGTGTTTTTCAGCATACAAAATGGTTGCATTTCTAATCCAATAGCAACTTACTTTATTGTTACCTTCCTTCTTTGACTACTTCCATTATCATGCTATCAATATTTACAAATGTAAATACACCTATGGCTTCCACTTTTTCAAACTACTTTGTATTTTAAAAGCATAGTTAGTTTCCACGTAGAAAGGGGGTTAAATGCATACTGCAGTCATGATGGAGACATAACAGTTAATGGCCAGGTTGTGTTTCATTTTATCATATCCACTTCCTTTAAAATGCACAGGGAAGTGATTTTGTAAGTAGCCATGCTGATAAGGCACTGCTGAGCTAGTCACTAGTTAAAATGATTCCCTAAGAAACATGGATGAAACAGGTATGTAACAATAAAATGCTATCCCAGTTATGTTTTACTGTGCCACCAAGGAGTCACTGTGGCATGCATTTTCCAGGTCCCCATCTTGGTACAGCTCACAGCTCTCTTGGAGTGCAGTGAATAGGCTGTGGCTGATAATTGGCTAAATCAACTTTAAAAACCCTACCAACCTACTCTACAGTTCATGGTGGTCAACTTTTCTTGTAGACTGCCACAAAGCTACTTCCTGTGTTGCATTAGATCAACAAAACACTGTCCCTATCAAAATAGAATTTAGGTTAAGACTACTAACCACTTCCCCCAGATGGACATCGAATGATGTCCTTGACTTTGAGTGAAGATGTCTGGATGATGCCTACAGCTACAGACATCATCCTGATATCTTTTTTTCAGCCGGTGATTCCCTCTGTAGAAAAAGCTATCCTAGAGGCTGTTTAGCTGCTGGATTGCTTTTACAGGCTGGTTTGGTGCCATTCCACAAGTGTGCGCAATTTTAAAGTGTGACATGTTTGGTATCTATTTACTTAGTGTAACATTATTTTTTATATATTACCAAAAAAGTTAAGTTACATATTGTGCTTTTTTTTTCTTTAAAATTCATTAAAGTGTATTTAAAAATAAATAAATAAATAAAAATTACTATGCAATTACCGTGTGACATAAAAATATTGCAATGACCACCATTTTATTCTCTAGGGTGCCTGCTAAAAAAAAACATACATAATGTTTGGGGCTTCTGTGTAATTTTCAGGCAAAAAAAATATGATTTTTACATGTAGGAAAGAAATTGGCCTGGGCTAAAAGTAGTTAAAAAAGTTTCTCTCCCCCTTGTTATCACTGAGGCCTATAGGTCAATAAAGTGCAAGTTTGCTTGACTGCCTTTAATTAGAAAACCTTTACTAAACTGATTGTGTGGCTTAATCCAGCCTTGATCTAAGGAAATGTGATTCAGTCCTTGGATATTATACTCTCCTATTCATCTCATATTTATATATATATGCACTTCATTTTAAGATTTTCAATACACGTAAGTCTATGTGGTAAGACTATAATTAAAGATGCTCTTTGAATAAAGGTATTAAAAAAAATAGACTATCCAGGAGTACCTGTGTATAAATATAATAGGTTGGTCTATCCCTTAACAATGGTGAAGAATGAATAGGTAAACGTATTCAACTAAGCTCTGTATGCATTCTTCCACTGATTTTATGTTTACATTGCTGGTATCAGTTGGATATTCGATTACATATATAGATACGACAATCATGAAATCCAATTCTTGGGAAGAAGGCATAATTACACTGGCTTTTTAGCACTGCCTACATTCCATGATGAAAATGTTTGACAAACAGATCACTTGTTCTCTCCTCTTAGTTCTAAAAGAGCACTTAAATTACTAAGGTAAAAAGATTTTTTTGGCTGTTTGACTATTATCTGGCATTGCCTATGAGTACCTTGTGATGAATAAAATGTTTGCAAGCATGTTTCAATGTGCATAGAAATCTTTATTTGAGATGACATGCAAGGTACTTACTCAGATATGGTGGCTTGTAAGGCGCTCTGGTGCCAGAGAGTAGGCCATCCAGCTCCTTCCTCTCCTGCGTACTACCTCCTCCATTTCCATTGCCCACTCCCGACAGCCCTTGTAATGCCTTCTCTTTGCCGAATGTGGAAAAAGATCTCTCCCCTCCTGGAGGCACCTCGGGTGCTTCAAACACTTCAGTGTCTGGAACTGAGTCCATGCCGGGCACATGAAGGTTACTGCGGTAATCTGCCGCCTGGCGGCCATCACCGGAAGGTACAAAAGAAGGCATCCAGCAGCGATCCGAGTGGCCTAAAGCTTTGCACTCTTCTGTGCAGTTGGAAAACAAGTCAGCACCTGTAACAGTTATAAAACATGGCATCAGTTGGCACCAACCAAGAATAGGTTTGCAATTAGAATGTTCTTACATAGTCAATTAAATTACAAATGTGGAACTCTGGTAATTATATTTTCAATATGTTCTTAAGTTGAAAGGGAAAAAAAACTTGCACGTTGTGAATTTTTACAAATAATTGCTTTACGTTGTATTAAACCCCTTTGGATGTCATGGCTTCGCAATGGATTACAAAGTGCTGGTAGGGAAAATGTACAATTGGATAACATGGGAATTCCAAGAGCACTGGCTTTGTACTAGACATCAGGTTCATGATTGCTGTGTAGTAATCTTTAATTAACTGATTTTCCACTGTATGTCACCAAATCAGATAATGCTAATTTTTGCCCAGTGCAGCAGTGTCTTAATTAATTGTAAATAAAAGGAAGAATACAGTGTGCCAAAATGCATTTTCATTTTAAGGTCTTGGTTAAGTCTAGAATAAATACAACATGATGAAAACTCAATCTTTAGGCCTCCAGAAAGGTGACAGTGAAAATCAATTAATGAATGGCAGTTTCTGAGTGTTTAACACATATACTTAGCAACTAGAGTATTGATATACATGAATAAAGAGTTCTCATTATGTGATTGCCCATAATCTTTACTTTGATGATATTTTTTTATGGCTTGAGCAAGAAAATTAGCAATTAGCTTTTGCATCTGCTGTATTCAAGTTATATTCATCACATTCTGTATATGTCTCATTGCATGACGAGTATTGTTATATAACATGTTGAGCTTGAAAATTGTAATTAGCGTGTTTTACACTGCTGTCTTGAACAAGGTGTCATGGGATGGCATAATTCAGTATAGATAACTAGAGCCATGCTCTCTTGAAAGTGTTCTCGCTGGGCCGGTGCCTCAGTGCACCAGAGAGGTCAAAGCTAAAAGCTGATGTATTCATATTTACAGCAGACGTCTGGTGTGTCCATATGGGGGGAACAATGTGTAAAATACCAAGGACGGGACGTCTGCAGAATAGTCTATACAGCATGTCTGTGGGAAAATGCAAATATGTTAAAGAGACTCATTTTGATTTTTTTTTTTGTCTAAATTACATGATGAATAGCAAAATGACTGAAATGACCACAGGCAGCTGTTAAACTGCTCATTTGCAATTTGGTGTCATTTGATAGCATCTATTTATAACTGCAGCTAGCATATATTTAAGTAGATCTCTTTCTTTCTTTTATGTTCTCTTTTCTTTTTTTTCTTTCTTGTTACTGCCTTACTTTTTCTTTTTTCTTTCTTTTTCTTTCTTTCTTTCTTTCTTTCTTTCTTTCTTTCTTTCTTTCTTTCTTTCTTTCTTTCTCTTTCTTTCTTTTATTCTCTCTTGCTTTCTTTCTCCTTACTTTCATTTCCTTTCTTTCTCCTTACTTTTTCTTCTTTCTTTCTTTCTTTCTTTCTTTCTTTCTTTCTTTCTTTCTTTCTTTCTTTCTTTCTTTCTTTCTCTCTTTCTTTCTTTCTCCTTACTGTCTTACTTTTTTCTCTTTCCTGTCCTTTGTTCTATTTTATTTTCTTTCTCCTTACTGCCTAACCTTTTCTTTCTTTCTTTCTTTCTTTCTTTCTTTCTTTCTTTCTTTCTTTCTTTCTTTCTTTCTTTCTTTCTTTCTTTCTTTCTTTCTCTCTTGCTTTCTTTCTCCTTACTTTCCTTTCCTTTCTTTCTCCTTACTGCCTTACTTTTTCTCCTTTCTTTATTTCTCTCTTTCTTTCTTTCTTTCTCCTTACTGTCTTACGTTTTCTCTTTCCTGTCCTTTCTTTTTTTTTATTTTCTTTCTCCTTACTGCCTAACTTTTTCTTCTTTATTTCGTTCTTCCTTTCTCTCGTTCCTTTTTTCCTTTCCTATCCTTTCTTTCTCCTTACTGCCTTATTTTTTCTCCTTTCTTTCTGTCCTTTTTTCTTTTTTTTTCTTTCTCCTTGCTGTCTTACTTTTTCCCTTTTCTTTAAATTTCCTTTCCTTTCTTTCCCTTTACTGTCTTACTTTTTCTCCTTTCTTTCTTTCTCCTTGCTGATTTACTTTTTCTCTTTCCTTTTCTTTCTTTCTTTCCTTTCTTTTTTTCTTACTTTTCTTTCTTTCTTTCTTTCTTTCTTTCTTTCTTTCTTTCTTTCTTTCTTTCTTTCTTTCTTTCTTTCTTTCTTTCTCTCTCTCTTTCTTTCTTTCCTCCTCCTTACGGCCTTACTTTTTCTTCTTTCTTTCTTTCTTTCTTTCTTTCTTGCTTTCTTTCTTGCTTTCTTTCTTTCATTTTATGTATGATTGTATATACTGTATATATTATCTGTCTTTCATTCCCCTTTTTTTATTTCTTATATTTCTGAAGTATGCATATCCTGTAAGTTTCTTTCCTACAGACTGACACTAACCAAAGTGCTAAAATTCTAGAAGCCAACCACCAACCCATCTGACTTTCCTAGGGAAGGATTCATACATTGTTTTTTTGTGCTGTGCATCTAACCTTTGCAGCACCTCTTCTGTTATTGTGATTGAGTGAGTTCCTGTTGCAAATGACCATGATTAGCTAAACTGAGTGTTCATGTAAGGTGAGATGTTGATGCAGATACTATTGACAGATCTCTAGATCTCTTCCTGCAAACACTTGTGCTTAGCAGCTCCTGGCAGCTGTTCTCCCCCATGTCCTTTAAACCTATTAAGACATTTTAAGCGACAAGCTGCATTCTGAATGATTGATTTCATTCTGCCTTATATAATTTGAACAATGTGTCTATTAAAGACTACAGACAGTGTATTATTCCACTGTGGTGCAGATACATACTCATTTGTCCTATCTTCCTAATGATGTTTGCGTATACTGATGCAATATACTATGTATCTGGAGGAAAACACAGACAATGCACCCAGGAGTTTGTTTTTCACATATCTAACCTCAATTTGTCACTGGCTTCAAACATTTGCTAGCTGAAAGAACAGTGATGAGATGTTGGGAGTGCTGAGGCTTATGGCTGCTGATTGATTTGCACAAAGACATGCACTGTGGGGTTGTTTATAAATCGGGACTGTGCAGTAATGCTTGTGTACACAATACCATATGTATGCTAATGCGCCTTCCCATGCCAACTGTGTATACAGAGCTTTACATAAATATTATACAAGGCACAGTACAAGGTAGGAGAACCACAAACAAACATTGTTTTGTTTGCTTCAAATAGGAAAAGTGGAAATAGATTGAAAGACCTTTATTTCTTATTTTTAATCTGCATTTAGATTTTCAATTTATTAAGCATTAACTTGCTGCTTTTTATCACTAGTTATCTATTTTATCTTCCCGCAAATAGTTTGATGTATTCTAACATACATTGCTAGCTTCCTTATGTCAACAAAGTTTTCATATTTATGAGGGGTGCATGAGGAATAATATATTTCAATTCAGTTACATTCCTGTCCAGGAATCCCATGCAGTACTGTTGTCACAATCATGTTTCGGCATCAAAATAATACGTTTTTTTTGTACTTTTAAATGCTATGACTTTTGTTTTTTGCAAACCCATTAGTTACAATTTTAGCTTCTTGAAACAAAATAATCCTCCCTAGTTGTGCGTTAAGCAATGTCTTTCTAGCTGTTTTCTCATGATACCTACTTAGTATTCCACCGGTGCACCTTTTTATAATTAGATTCATAATGTTAACTGTCCTGTGTCATCCGTGTGCCATAAATGCACTATGTAAAAATAAAAAAATAAAAAGAGCAGAATCATCAACAAGTGGTAAAGGGCAGCAAATGGAAGAGCTTTTATTACAGATTAATCTCACTTTGTAATGACTTTTATTTTAAATTAAGCAATGTAGCACATAGTAAGTCTGCCTTGAATTCTAACCTTCCATTGATAATAAGTATTCAGAAGTCTGGAAATAAATTACTGATCAGTGAGCTGTTGAAGAATGCAGACGTGAACTGCAGCTGGGATTAAAGAATTGGAGAGGAGTGGGGAGGGGGGAGCATACAAGGAACATAAAGCGTTTTATACAGAAACCGACAAGTTCAATCTTTTATACTTTGTGGTGCAAATAAAAATAATAAGGAGAGAAGGTATAAAATAATTGGAGAGGTTTTCTTTCCCATCTAATCCTTTCTTATAAATGATCATTGACTGTGCTTCAAGAGTTTTCTGACAATTTAGACATGTGCTTGAAAGAAATATCAGTATGAATTATTAGGAGCAGAGGGTTACAATTAAAATAAAAAGATAACTAGACCTCCACATCTGAGAGATGCAACGAGGTACATTATGTATTCTAGATAATTAGGATATACCGTATAAGCATTATGGAAAGAAAGAAAGAAAGAAAGAGAGAGAGAGAGAGAGAGAGAGAGAGGGAGAGAGAGAAAGAAAGAAAGAAAGAAAGAAAGAAAGAAAGAAAGAAAGAAAGAAAGAAAGAAAGAAAGAAAGAAAGAAAGAAAGAAAGAAAGAAAGAAAGAAAGAAAGAAAGAGAGAGAATAGATAGATAGATAGATAGATAGATAGATAGATAGATAGATAGATAGATAGATAGATAGATAGATAGATAGATAGATTATGATTACCAGCTGTCAGGGTTTATTAGTTTAACAGCAATGGAAACAGGGTCTTTAAAATAAATTACAGATTTTAAATCAACTACTGCAGAATAGAACTGTATGCAACCAGTGACATCTATTCATGAGACATTGTTCCTGCACCCTGAGAGAAGGGCAAAGGGCTTGAATCTGCTGGTAGGGAGAGGGTGGGAAAAGTGGCTTGCGAACAGACTGAGAGATGCATCAGCTATACATCGGGTGGCTGCCGTCTAGATACTAATCTAGAATCTAGCTACTTGAAAGGCTTCATTTATTTAATTTATTACCTTGATCCAAAGAATATGGATGCCATAATGCACAAGCAACTAGCCAGGACATGGCTACACAACCTAAGTTGCACTAACCTAGTAAAAGGTGATTTGTAATTGATTGCTTTGGTTAGCAACACATTAGTGTTTATTGCCTTGTAAAAATGAATAAGCCTATTAGCCCACATATGCCAATAAAGTATAATTATATCAAAACTGAAATATCTAATACTATTAGATCGAATTGTTTCACTGCTGTACAGCCAGCTTTAGAGACAGATGCCAACACTGATGCAATGCCAAGGGGTCATGACCTATAGTCAAAGGGTCAGACCATGGTCTCATAGGCATAAGATGCATAAGGCTATGTAGTTTAAATCTTGACCAATCTTATAGTGCCAGATTCAGCTACTATACTGATATAAGTCACAGTAGTGTAAAGTAAATTGGGTGCTGACATTTCACTAAGCTCATTAATAAGAGAACTAACAATTACCAATCAGTAATGAGTTCATTGTCATTTATTTGTCTTTAATTTATATCACACACTTATGTGGACTACGGAGTTAAGAAGGGAATTAAATAATCATAGAAAGTCAGCGGAGTAGCTTAGCAACTGCTATTTTATAATTAATTCCCCCAAATTATCTTTCCCTCAGTGCAATTCACTTTACTGCCTACAGATAACTAACCATGTCTGTTAGAGATTGCCATCAAATGTGTTTTGGTTTCCTCATTGATAAATGATTGATATTATGGCTTTATGGCCTTGCAATTCATAAACTCTGATACCACATTATGGAAATCACTTGCGTGAGCCTGCGTGGCAGAGCAGGGCCGATCAGGCTGCTAAGCTCAGCCTAAATTATTTCCAAATGAGTTGTCTAACTCAATCATTTCATTACGGTGAAGGTATTTAAACTGAAACTCTATTCCCTCCTTATCACAAGGAGATAGCTCTAGTCATACTCAACATTCCTGAAATCTAGTTTCCAGTACACCGTGTGGGCCTGAAAGCATGTCTGATTCAAAAATCACACACCATGATGCTTAATAAGCCACTGCAATGTTGAACATATTAAACCAGAGCTTTAGACCAGTGGCCAGAGAAATTGAGAGACTACCATAGACAAGTTATAAATTAATGTCCACTCACTAAACGGACCATAAAATTGCCAAGAAGAGCAAATTATCTGAGATCAATGTCAATATATGCACCATATTTCTGTATAGATATAAATGCTAAGTTGAAGCAAACATCACTGCTTCTGTAGAAGCTATAAGTCAGATATTTTACAAAGCATTGACAGCACCAACCACAGCTGGGGATATAGTAGACTGTATGCAATAAAACAGAAGAGCAGCTAGGCTAATATCACTTGTACCCACTTAACGCAACTGGTATACCACGTTACTGGTACTTCCTACAATAACCTGTAAGGGAGCAGAGACAAAGCACCTGTAGCTCTCTCTGCTCACTCAAAGTAATAAATATGTTAGGTATTATACATTTACTGATCTCCAAATGCTTCATAGGTAATGTATTAACCACTTGTATTCCGGAAAGGGAAAGAACAAAAAGGGAAGACGTATGCAAAGCTCATTAGTGGCTGCCTAAAGGTTATCACTTGCTTATATAAACAAGAAGCAACAAATGACTGGCCACAGGCGATGCTTGCACTGATTATTCACCATTTGGCCTCATTTTACCTTTTAACTTTTTCTTTTAAACTAAAGGCAACAAAAAGCAGGCAACCTCAATGGCTTATCTTTGTTTTTTTTCTTTATCTCACTATTTATATACTGATCTCAACTTGGCTTTCTAAATCTCTTTATAGCACCTTTCCTTTCTATTTTTCTTTCTTTCTTTCTTTCTTTCTTTCTTTCTTTTTCTTTCTTTCTTTTTCTTTTTTTCTGTCTTCTTTCTTTCTTTCCTTTTCTTTTTTTTTTTTTCTTTTCAGTCTTCTCCTTTATTTTTACTTCCCTCCTTTCCATATCAAAAGTACCAGACAACATAAAGACAACAATTTATTAAAACTTGCAATGAACATAATAGTTCCAATGAATAGCAATATAAAAAATCTGCTAATACCAATAAACACATGAGGTTTAATTTCCATCATAACAAATCTGTTTACAAGACGTGTGTCGTTCTTTTGTCTGGGTAAGATTCAAATAATTATACACTGTCTACAGGTAAGTAAAAACACAGAATACATCTAAAGTATCTGCTCAGAGGCTGTTAATGGTTATTCTGCTGTTTATTAGCGTTGCCCTCAGGGAGTTTTAACATGAATAAATAACACCTATATTCAGCTTCAATGGGGTGTTAACATCCTCCCTAGTGTCTTCTTCCACTTCATTTCTCGTCTGATGAGTCTGCAGTTTCTATTTGCATACACTAATCTGTTGATTACATTTTCTTATATTTTAAGTTATTTTAATATCTCTATCCATGTACTACCTTTATAATGACTTGTTGCCTATTAAGGCATCTGGGAGCCAGGCCTGCTTAAGTTTAATTGCACCTTTTTTTAATTAGTCGTCTGCATATATTTTCTGTGTATTGTTGATCTGCATAACAGATGCCAATTAAATATTGTACGCTCCTTAATTACAAACTATTATTCTGGTAAACTAACCCCTTTTAAGCTTCACTGGGTTACCAGCTTTGAAAACCTGAGAGAAAAAAAAAACGCAACAAAGTCCGACTACTGTCTGCTGCTAAATCCTATTCAAGCGCTTACATTAATAACCGGCTTTATAATAAAATAGGTCGAGACAGATCTCTTTAAGTCAAGACAACAATAAATCAGAGCCCCACATATAGGGCCCAAATAAAGGATTCTCTGTGCTGAATGTAAACTTCTGGCAAGCCTTAGTTAGTGTGCAGTTTCCCAGACACTAAATAGACGCTCTGTTCACTTTAGCATGAAGTCCCACAAGGAGCAGCGACCTCCAGGGATTCTTGGCTCTCCTGAACTCTCATTAGGCCTGCATATTAATGACTTGTAAAAATAGAAAGGGGCCTGGAGTGTAGCCTTTTCTATTCAAAGGATTTCCCATCATTGGAGCTCACATACAATGCAGCAAACTGCACACAAGGCAAAGGCCAAGACACAGGCTCTCATATCTCCAGCAACGTCTGCTTCATAAACTCAGCCTGGTGTCTGCTACTAGCCAGGGGTAATAGTGTGTATAACACTGCACTCAGTGGAAAGGGAGGCGAGAAAGGGGACAGCTGGAGAGTGCATTTCTATAGACACTGGCTGCAATTATCAGACACATTCAGGATCATGGGAGAGAAGGATTCGGAGCCATAATCCTCAAAAGCACCATATCAAGAGTGCACACAAGACAAGCAAACCTGTTACGCTATTGTTGAAATGACAGCCACTAATTATTTGACATTGTCCTAGCTAAATATAGTGTCAAATGTGCATACAGCTGACATCTATCTATCTATCTATCTATCTATCTATCTATCTATCTATTGTATCTCTCTATAGGCACACACAGATTGATATATAGAGATGCATACGTAGATACCGAGACATATCACCAAAATAATTAGGACGTGGAGCAGGTGAAATTCTTCATAGTATACTCTGACAGATCTGCATATGACTCTGTTAAAGAATGACTGGCTAATCCAAGATTAGCTGGATAATGTGGATAATGCCAAATCAATCTTACGGTATTAGCATTAGCATTAATGCATCAAATTCAGGAATCACTTATTTGTGCGTGCTTACCTAAAATATTACATCTGATTTGTTATAACTGGGAAAAAAAAGTGATGCTGTTGCTCAGGGAAACCAACATATTAATATTTCTCAAATTCAAGGTAAAGCTAAGACATGAAAGATTACATTTTTTGATACCCAGTGTTCTGTTTTATTTGATGACTTTTGTTGATGTGATGTATGTTGATTTTGTTTTTTTTGTATGTATACAAAACTTCAAAAGGTATAACATATGTATTTATGACACTTGATGTGTGTAAGTCTTGCAATAGTGGGGATAAAGAACCAATTTTGATTTGTACTCTCATCAGACTTACCAGAGGATTGACCTCGATTAGTGGCGTCATGATCACTGTCTCCTTGCTCACTGTCTCCGTGCCCACTATCCTTAGAGCTTACTATGTCTGCTTCCTGGAATGCAGAACTGCAAACACAAACAGCACAGCATTGAGAAGAATGAACAAATCAGATATTCTTCTGCCATCCTATGGACATTTTGGGAGCTGCACTCAATAGCTGGATAGATCTACAGTATGCTAGCAATACAAGTGTTACTTTCCCCCTCAACAGGATGACACAGACAGGATATATCACAAACAGCAAGGCAGGTGAGGGCAAAACAGCAGAGGAAGTGTAATATTTCACACAGCTTGTCTGTTATTCTCTCTGTCACTTCTAAACCTCCACGCCACCAACTCAGAAATCTGTAGAAGTTCTTTGGGGGCAGCACTGAAATATTTCTCCTTGAATCTCTGACTCATTAACCTTGGTGTTCTGGGGACAAACCTATATAAATGGGATTTTTTTTTTCATTGACAAAATGTTTAATACCATGTTACTATCCACACTAATGGGTACTGTGCAGAAATAACACAAATGAAAGAAAAAAAAAAATGACACGCCCAAGTACATTCCATACCTGTTTACCCGTCGTGGTCTGTCAACTAGATAACTGAGTTCAGTGCGTTGATGTTTATTCTAAAAAATAAATGAGACACAATTGGACTCTAAATGTCACTGCAATATGGAATATGAAACAGCTCGGAGCTACTGGGTTGGATGATTGATTAAAGAGTATACAGGGATGTCTGGGCCCCCAGCATATAAAATATTGAAAGTGCTTCTTTATTCAGCGAGCTGGGTTCAATGGCAGAATATATACAAACATAAAAGGGCAGCTGCATCACCTAACGTCCCCCTCTTCTTTTCCCTCCCCTTCTGGAATAACCAGAAGTAATGGCATTTCTTGAGCCCATGATAGACACATGCACTTATTACTGTGCTCAGAAACTGGGTGGGGATTACGGCAGACATACTGTACAACTCTCCATGTACCAATATCAATGATTGCAGAAGATGAAAGGTTTCCATATATAGCATCAATGCTATAGGCTTACAGAATCAGAATAACTCTATTGCTTTCATTTCTCCGACATATGATGCAATCATTAAATAAAAACGTTTTAACTTTTCTTTTTACATTTTTATGATGCTCATACACTATTTACGTGCCACAGAGTAATAACAGTTTATGTCAGTGATCTGCTGCATAAATATGCGCACAGGATTTTTACAGACATTACTTATAAGCAGCAAGGAAAAAAAAAAGATTTCCAATAAATCAATATACAGATGAATTCAGAAATGGTGATCAGTTTAAGGTGTCTCTGCGCAGACAGATAGCTCTCTAATTTCTCAATGCCAGACCGGGCTCATTCACATTCAAGCAGTGTGATCTGCGCCTGCAACAGTTTTCTAAGGGAATTCTAATGGCAGATCCTGATGGAACAAGAAATCATATACTACAATCCAAGCAGATTCCAGCCATACCAAGCCATGGATACTGCTAATATAGGATTATTATCATCAAATGGGCACATTTAAGAGCAGTAAAGGCTGCGGGGATTTAAATGGAACAGCCTTCAGGATTATGCAGGGGTTTCTAGAATAAATCAACAGAGCAACAACATATAAAAAAAAGGCAAAGTATGACAGAAACAAGCCATAAAACAAGCAGATTTAGAGGATTTCTAAGAACGCAGATGATGGGACTCTAGACAGGGATGTCAGGGATTTCATCTGGGTTAAGGTGATTTGCAGATAACCAGGGATAACTAACATTTAGTTACAAGAGGGAAAAGTTCTGTAAAGCTGGGTACACATTATACAATTGTTGTTGTTCAATTTCCTATAGATTTACCTTCAACTATGTAATGCAAGGGCATGCCTGATTGCATACAATTTGAAAGTGTTTAGGTTTGATCTCATGTATTGAATTTTATTGTAGCTGCCCTCATGTTGTAAACTGTTGGCGGTAAAAAAAAATCTAATAATAATATTATATGGTTTTGGTAAATCGAAAGGAAAGTTGTACAAGAAAATTGTATAAAAATGGTATAATGTGTAGCCAGCTTAAGGTGTTAACCTTTTAGGAAGAGAGGGAAAGCAATGGGTGCAGAAGAAATGAATGGACGTGACATAAATAGGAATGTGACTTACCTCACTGGACAGGATGCTGCCATTGGAGATAATATCAGGCTGTTGGTCAGCGTAGCCGGTAACTATGGCACCGCAGGGGTTGTGCTCGGTGTCTGTGCTCCTGGATGGGCTGCAGGGCTTGAGGAACATGAGGTCGGTTTTGGCAGACTCTGGGGTCAGGCAGACCTGATAGCAGTAGTTCTGGTTATGATGGTGAGAGCCGAAGCTGCCAGACTCCTCCACTGGCACTTGGGTAGCACTGGGCACATTGGAGCTCTGCACCAGCATGATGTCTGACTTGCTGAGCTTCTTCTTGCGGGCTCTGGCTTGCCTGCTGCAACAAGAGCAGCAGCACATACAGCAGTCGCTTGCCAGGCAGCTGTAGATGTTGAGTTTCTTCTCCTTCTGACACCTGATGGCCAGCACTATCATGGCCAGGAGGAAGATAAAGGAGACTGAGCCTAGGGCGATGATGAGGATGAGGGTGAGGTCTAAGGCTGTGTCATTGGAGCGGCTGCTGGGCCTTTGCTCCCCTCCTTGTCTCTCTACGGAGCTGTCCACTATCTGGACCTGAATGAGAGCGGTGGAGGAGAGCGGCGGCTGTCCATGGTCCCGAACCTCCACCACCAGCTCAAAGGGTCTATGGGGATCTCTTTTACTGGTGATCTTCCTAGCAGTCCTTAGTTCCCCGGTTCTCCAGTCCATGCGGAACAGACTCATGTCATTGCCCCTTAAGATGCTGTAGGTCAGCCGGGCGTTCTCCCCTTCATCGGAGTCTACAGCCACCACACGGGTGAACAGGTAGCCGGGCTCGGCAGTCCTTGGAAGGAGCTCCTTGGCAGTGCCATTGCGACCTTGTGGAGAGACTATAGAAGGGGCATTGTCGTTCTGGTCTACAATGACTATATTGACGGTGGCATTGCTAGCCAGTGGAGGGCTCCCCCCATCTCGTGCCTCCACCATGAAGCTGAACTCCTTGAGCTGTTCATAGTCAAAGGTGCGCAGGGCATAGAGGTAGCCGTTCTCCGAGTTGATGGAGACATAGGTGAAGACGGACATGCCTTGGATGTCACATTCCAGGATGTAGTAGGAGATGTCAGCGTTGTCTTCTTCATCCTTGTCGGTAGCGCTGACCGCTGAGATGTAAGCTCCCGGGACGTTGTTCTCGGTGACATAGACGTTATAGACCGCCTGGGTGAAGCGCGGGGCATTGTCATTGACATCAGCCACCTGCACCTGGATTGACTTGGTGGAACTTAGCGGTGGCGAGCCCTTGTCCCTGGCCATCACTGTCACCGTGTAAGAAGACACAAGCTCCCGGTCCAAGGTGCCATCGGTAACGATGGTGTAATAGTTCTTATAGGACAGCTTGAGCCGGAACGGCACGTCCCCTAAGATCTCACAGTGGATCTGACCGTTCTCCTCCGAGTCCTTGTCGATGACGCTAAAAAGGGCCACCACCGTGCCCGGAGGGGCCCCCTCGCTCACCGCCTCCTTCACCGTGCTGAAGGTGATCTCGGGAGGGTTGTCGTTGAGGTCCAGCACCTTGACTAGCACCTTGCAGTGAGCGGGCACAGCGTTTGGCCCCAGGTCCTTGGCTTGGACATACACCTGGTACATGCTGCTTTCCTCGTAGTCCAGCTCTCCGGTGACCTCCATCCGACCCGTCCTGGGGTCCACGCTGAAGATCTCCCTCACCCTGGGGCTGTTGTGGCTGCTAAACGAGTAGACCACCTCCCCGTTCTGACCTTCGTCCAGGTCGGTGGCGTTGAGCTGGATGACCAAGGTGCCCGGGGGCGAGTTCTCGGGCAGGGAGACGGTGTAGACGGGTTGCTCGAAGACCGGCACGTTGTCGTTGGAGTCCAGGACTTTGATGGTGAGAAGAGCGGTGCCGGTCCTCTGCGGGATGCCACCATCCATGGCCGTCAGGACGTACCTGTGTAGGGCTTGCTGCTCCCGGTCCAGCTGCTTCTTCAGGACCAGCTCGGCGAACTTGTTGCCGTCTCCTTGGGTCTGCACGTCCAGGGCAAAGTAGCTGTTAGCGGTCATCTCATAGGTTCTCAGGGAGTTGTTGCCCACGTCCGGGTCGTAGGCGCTCTCCAGGGGGAAGCGGGTCCCCGGGGTGGCGCTCTCTGAGATCTCCACCTGGATGTCTATCTCGGGAAAAGCCGGTGGGTTGTCATTAATGTCCAGCACCTCGATCTCCACTCGGAAGAACTCCAGAGGGTTCTCCAAGAAGACCTCCAGGTGGAGCAGGCAGCTTGGGTTCTGCTTGCAGATCTGCTCCCTATCGATCTTCTCCTTGACATAGAGCACCCCGTTCTCCAGGTTCAGCTCCAGGTAGGGGCTCCTGGAGTTGGGCGCCGTCTGGAAGCGCCTACTGGCCAGCTTTGTAATGTCCAAGCCCAGGTCCTCAGCGATATTCCCCACGAAAGTGCCATGGTCCCTTTCCTCCTGAACCTTATAGGCGAGCTGGCACAGCACTCCATCCACCATGCACGCCAGCAACAAGATAACAATCATCTCCAGGACCAACAAAACGAAATAAAAAATAGATGAATGAAGAAGAAAAAAGAAAAGTGCACTTGTTTTATTCCTCCCACATCCAGCTTGTGGTCAGTGTACAGCAGATGAAGTGAGACATCCCCTCATCAAGATTCAGTACAATCCCCCTTGTTTTATTCTCCTCTGCCAACCATAAATCCCAAGTCAACAGTCCCGGGCTTAATGTCCTCACATAGTCCTTCCCATGACAGATCCGCACATGGTGTCTCTGATAACACTCAATTCACTGATAAAAATAGGAGACCAAAAAAAAAAAAAAAAAAATAAAGATTTTTTTTTGGAATAAAAAAAAACTTAAAGGGTGCCCCCCCTTTTAATTCCTGTAGTCCCCCAACTCCATGGACTCCATAGTGATCCTGGTGACTTTTCTGTTTTTATTTCTCTAGCTTGGGACTGTACTGAGCTGTCCCTGCTCCAGCTTCTGTCATCTCTGCTGGCACTGTCTGAGCGCACAGCTCCCAGTTTAGCTGTTTTTGCGCAGCGCCCTCCTTCTGCCAACCAATGGGAGGCCGGAGATGACCGGGAGGTGTGGTCTGCTCCCGGCACGTCAGTCTATTAGCGGCGTCATCCGAAGGAGAGTGTGCGGGGAGAGAGAGAGAGGGAGAGGGAGAGAGGCGACTCTTTCCTTGCAGGCGCTCCGTGCCTTCACCTCCAGGGAGAGCGGGCTGGAATTACCAGGATGAGATGGGGACCCCCTGATTACCAGGATGGGATGGGGCGCCTCTGATTACCAGGATGGGATGGGGCGCCTCTGATTACCAGGATGGGATGGGGCGCCTCTGATTACCAGGATGGGATGGGGAGCCCCGATTACCAGGGTGAGATGGGGACCCCCTGATTACCAGGATGAGATGGGGACCCCCTGATTACCAGGATGGGATGGGGCGCCTCTGATTACCAGGATGGGATGGGGGCCTCTGATTACCAGGATGGGATGGGGAGCCCTGATTACCAGGATGAGATGGGGACCCCCTGATTACCAGAATGAGATGGGGACCCCCTGGTTACCAGGATGAGATGGGGAGCCCCTGATTACCAGGATGAGATGGGGACCCCCTGATTACCAGAATGAGATGGGGACCCCCTGGTTACCAGGATGAGATGGGGAGCCCCTGATTACCAGGATGAGATGGGGACCCCCTGGTTACCAGGATGAGATGGGGAGCCCCTGATTACCAGGATGAGATGGGGACCCCCTGATTACCAGGATGGGATGGGGCGCCTCTGATTACCAGTATGGGATGGGGCGCCTCTGATTACCAGGATGGGATGGGGAGCCCTGATTACCAGGATGAGATGGGGACCCCCTGATTACCAGGATGAGATGGGGACCCCCTGATTACCAGGATGAGATGGGGACCCCCTGGTTACCAGGATGAGATGGGGACCCCCTGATTACCAGGATGAGATGGGGACCCCCTGGTTACCAGGATGAGATGGGGAGCCCCTGATTACCAGGATGAGATGGGGAGCCCCTGATTACCAGGATGAGATGGGGAGCCCCTGATTACCAGGATGAGATGGGGAGCCCCTGATTACCAGGATGAGATGGGGAGCCCCTGATTACCAGGATGGGATGGGGACCCCCTGATTACCAGGATGGAGAGCAGGGAGATCGAAGCCCCCCGTCTCTGATCACTTAGATAAGGAGAAGAGGGGGAATCCAGGACCTGTCTGCGGTCAGGGATGCTCACATACACCGTAGCCAGGTACTCTGAAAGTTAGAAGGCAGCCAGGCTTCCATTCCCTGCACGCTGTAATTACAGACACAGGCTGGTGTCACTGTACACGCCATGGTCTATGTTACCGCTACTCCTCTACAGACACGATGCTTAGTCTGATACCTTATCTGATGAGGAGACTTCACTATGGAAAGTCACTGACATCACTCACTGCTCAACCCTTCCTCATCATCGCTAAACTTACTTCATTTATCATCTGTGGGAGCATAGCGATCTCTACCTATCCATCCATCCATTCTTTATTCATTGCCTGTGGGAGCATAGCGATCTCTACCTGTCTGTCCTATCTATCCATCCGTCCATCCATCCATTCTTCATTCATCATCTGTGGGAGCATAACGATCTCTACCTGTCTGTCCCATCCATCCATCCATCCATCCTTTATTCATTATCTGTGGGAGCATAGTGATCTCTACCTGTCTGTCCCATCCATCCATCCATCCATCCATCCATCCATGAATCCATCCTTTATTCATTATCTGTGGGAGCATAGTGATCTCTACCTGTCCATCCCATCCATCCATCCATCCATCCGTCCGTCCATCCATCCATTCTTCATTCATCATCTGTGGGAGCATAACGATCTCTACCTGTCTGTCCCATCCATCCATCCATCCATCCATCCATCCATCCATCCATCATCTGTGGGAGCATAGCGATCTCTACCTGTCTGTCCCATCCATCCATTCTTCATTAATCGTCTGTGGGAGCATAACGATCTCTACCTGTCTGTCCTATCCATCCATCCATCCATCCATCCATCCGTCCATCCATCCATTCTTCATTCATCATCTGTGGGAGCATAACGATCTCTACCTGTCTGTCCTATCTATCCATCCATCCGTCCATCCATCCATCCGTCCATCCGTCCATCCATCCATCCTTCCATTCTTCATCATCTGTGGGAGCATAACGATCTCTACCTGTCTGTCCTATCTATCCATCCATCCATCCGTCCATCCATCCATCCTTCATTCATCATCTGTGGGAGCATAACGATCTCTACCTGTCTGTCCCCTCCCACCCGTCCATCCATCCATCCATCCATCCATCCATCCATCCATCCATCCATCCTTTATTCATCATCTTTGGGAGCATAGTGATCTATTTATCTAGCTGCCTGTCATACCCATCTATCCATCCATCCATCTATCGTATCTAACTTTCCTACATTCATCATCTAAGACACTGTGTATGTGGAGGCATAGTGATCTCTGCCTGTCATATCAATCCATCCATCCACCCATCCTACATTCATCCACTAAGACACAGTGTATGTGGGAGCATACCGAACTATTTATCTACCTGTCTGTCCCATCCATCCATCCATCCATCCTTTATTCATCATCTGTGGGAGCATAGCGATCTCTACCTGCCTGTCCTATCCATCCATCCATCTGTCCTATCCATCCATCCATCCATCCTTCCATAATAGCTAACTTTCCTACATTCATCATCTAAGTTACAGCATATGTGGGAATATACCGTTCTGTTTATCTGCCTGTCTGTCATACCGATCCATTCATCCATCCATCCATCCGTCCGTCCATCCATCCATCCATCCATCCATCCAATCTAACTTATTCATCATCTAAGACACAGTGTATGTGGGGGCATACCAATCTATTTATCTACCTATCTGTCATATCGATCCATCCATCCTTCCATCCATCCAATCTAACTTTCGTACATTCTCATTCAAGATTCAGCATATGTGGAAATATATGGCTCTGTCTAACTACCTGCCTATCACATCCTCCCATCCTGTCTAATTTTCATACATTCATCATCTTAGATACAGTATATGTGGAAATATACCAAACTATTTATTTACCTGTCTATCACATCCATCCATCCTTCCTTCATATCAACTTGTTCTACATGCATCATCTAAGATACAGCATATATGGGAATATAGGGCTCTGTTAATCTACCTGTCTATCACATCCATCCATCCATCCATCCATCCATCCATCCATCCATCCTATCTAAATCTTCTTACATTCACCATCTAAGATGCAGTATAATCTGTCTGTCTGTCTGTCTATCTATCTATCTATCTATCTATCTATCTATCTATCTATCTATCTATCTATCTATCTATCTATCTATCTATAATCTACAGTCTTTCTTTCTTTCTTTCTTTCTTTCTTTCTTTCTTTCTTTCTTTCTTTCTTTCTTTCTTTCTTTCTTTCTTTCTTTCTTTCTTTCTTTCTTTCTTTCTTTCTTTCTTTCTTTCTTTCTTTCTTTCTTCCTTCCTTCCTTCCTTCCTTCCTTCCTTCCTTCCTTCCTTCCTTCCTTCCTTCCTTCCTTCCTCCTCTCCTCCTCTTTCCGTATATATATTTAGAGAAATAGCTAGAGGCAGATCATATTTATCTTGCGGAAAGCACATGAAGGCAGCCCAGGACTCTGAGGACATTGCAGGCTTTCCTCAGCACCATGGTGACATTGCACTTAGGACATTAATAGGTGTAACACTGTCACTTGTTGATGTGAGAACATCCTCTGAGGACACATGTGAAATAGAGAGCTGGGAGAGCCCAGCTGAGATGTTACATCATGGCAGAGAAGCCTTGCACTCCTCCTGGGGATAATGGTTGGCACATCACACGGGGAAGCACCTAGTACCAGCACAGGGTCATGGAACACACAACACACGTCATCCAGAAGGGCACAGGGCTATACCTGGCACTAGAGACTAGGGAACCCTCTAATGCCAGGGGAGAGCTGAATGACACTGATACAGGTGGAAAGCCCTACTCACAATCTATATATATGTATTTATTTATTACAGATACTTTTATTGCACCATCAATTTACGCAGCCCTTTACATATATTTTGTACATTCACATCAGTCCCTGCATTCAAGGAGCTTACACTCTAAGGTATATATATTGCTAATTGTAGTAGCACCATAAAGTTGGCTATACACTATGCAATCTGACTGTACAATCTCCTTTATGCAATAGGTGGACACACTTGAACAATCCAATCAATTCGTATCCTGGCAGGCTCTAGCACTATGTTTTTATTTATTCTTTATTTTCAATATTTACAAAACATTTTGTTACAAGCAAAGCCTCTTAGTAACAAACACAGAAAAGAGCACAGCGTTCCTTGCACTACATAGCTCAGAAGAAGATTGTACAATCAGATTGTACAGCATATGACCACCTTTAGATGTAAAGTCTTCTATGATCTAGATTTGGGGTCTCCAAACTATGGTCCTCCAGTTGTTCAGGAACTACAATTCCCATCATGCCTAGTCATGTCTGTGATTGTCAGAGTTTTACAATGCCTCATGGGACATGTAGTTCCACAACAGCTAGAGGGCCGTAGTTTGGAGATCCCTGATTGGTTCATGTCATGAGCGGCACCTGATAAGTGCACATCCTCTATACACAGACAATAAGCTGTGATGGTAATGGCACACATGCTGTATAAATCAGTGACAGCACAGAGGAAGTCTAGGGCTCTCCTGTTGTGCTGTGCTGCTAAGAATCCCACCCATGTCACTTTACCTGCAGGGGGCCATAGGAATCCCTGTGTGCCAGTGCCCTGAGTATTATGGGATGTCAGTGGCAGGCAGGGAGGAGGTATAACCCAGCCTGCAATGATCTGTATGATGGTGACTCAGAAGGAGCCCTTGGTTGCTGTTCTCACCAATGCCACCCAGTAAAACAAATAGATGTGTTTAAGGCAAGTTAATCGGTGGGCGTCGTTTTCTCCGCATCAAAAATCTGTCTTGAGCTGAATAGAAATGCACTCGGTAATATCTGAAATTCCGCAGAAAGGACTAGTTATTTATAGAATGCACTTTGTTAAATATATAATAATACAGTAATACTGGGCTGAGCTGCTGTCACCCAACCATACCCCACATGGGAAAGTCTGATTACATTCATACATACCTGGCTTTTATTACGCTGGCCCATTTGGTATCAATAGGGAGCAGCAGGGACACAGCTTGCATTATTCCACATTCTTTACAACATTGAGTAAAATAGAAGGCATGTCTGTCAAGTGAAATCACATTGTGTGCTTGGTTTTCTCCACCACCCTGGCAGCAGCAGGAATGGCATTGATATGAATAACCCCCCCCCCGGTGCAGTCATTAGGAAAGGGGGACAGAGCTGGGAAAAAAAACTCCACGCGGGAGTGATATTAAACCCTCAGGTTTTTTTTATGCAGCTGATTTAATCACATAGGTTAGGTTCACATTATTGAGTGGGGGGAACAAGCGCACAATCGGGTGCGCTCCTCGACATGCACGTGGAAAGCCGCTGCTCCTTAGCAGATATGTGGAGCGTATTTCATTCTTAATGGCACCCCTACGCATCGGCAAAGCATCATGCGGTTCCATACGGCACAATTTAAACAAAGAGTCCGGGGACTTCTTTCCCTGCATTCTGCTGGAAGGGCAGTCCACTGAAATGAATGGTCTGCTATGCAGGTGGAATGCAGCCCACAAAGGTGTGAACCAAGCCTCACTGGGTATGCAACTTCTTTATCCTTTAATACTTGCCTATATTCCAGTTTAAAGAAGAACTCCATCTTTCCACACACTTTACATAGTTTGGGCCAAAGCTTCCTCTGATTGGCCGAATCAGAGAGGCGGGCTGATGATGTCACGTCTCGGCTCGCACCTGGAACACAGTGCGTTATGCTGTATGTACCAGACCCAAAAACGCACAGGACCCTTTTTTCAAACCGCACCGCAGACACCCCAGACATGTGTGAACCAGTTCCATTGAAAGCCGTTAACATTCCCATAATATGCAAATTGGATGCCGTTTAAAACACATCCAACTCGCATATACACTATACTGGCAAAAGTATTGGGACACCTGCCTTTACTCATAGCAACCCATCACCAGTCATCTTTCAATACTGCAGCTGCTGAAATGTAATATCTGATGGTTGCTAGCTGTGAGTTATCATAGTTTGATTTACTAAGTAACCCTGTGCCACTGGGCATTTTAGTGCACCTGGTACAGGTGTAGCATTTATCCCTGCTGCCTGCAGCCTATTAAGCTGAGTTTACATACACTATATTGTCAAAAGTATTGGGACGCCTGCCTTTACATGCACATGAACTTTAATGGCATCCCAGTCTTAGTCCGTAGGGTTAAATATTAAGTTGGCCCACCCGTTGCAGCTATAACAGCTTCCGCTCTTCTGGGAAGGCTGTCCACAAGGTTTAGGAGTGTGTCTATGGGAATGTTTGACAATTCTTCCAGAAGCGCATTTGTGAGGTCAGGCACTGATGTTGGATGAGAAGGCCTGGCTCACAGTCTCCGCTCTAATTCATCCCAAAGGTGTTCTATTGGGTTGAGGTCAGGATTCGACCCAATAGAACTGTGCAGGTTAAAAACTGGGCAAGTTAAAATAAATCACAAAAGTTGCACCGCTCCAGATGAAATATGAGATCTCTCCTGCTATAGCAATTGCTGGGTGCCAGCCTTGGTCTACAGTCAGAGCATAAGTAGAGAAAAAAGGGAATGGTGGCACTAACCAGCATAAAAAAATATTAGTTTTGTTTTAGATCCATTAAAAACGAGGACACAGCCTGCACACACATCTCCTGTAAACACATTTCACACACTTGTGCTTATTCCACCCCAAACTCATCCATGTCTTTATGGACCTTGCTTTGTGCACTGATCAAAATCATTTGGTGTTGGGGGATTATGATGTGGGGTTGTTTTTCAGGCGTTGGGCTTGGCCCCTTAGTTCCAGTGAAGGGAACTCTTATGCGTCAGCATACCGAGACATTTTGGACAATTTTGTGCTCCCAACTTTGTGGGAAGAGTTTGGAGATGGTCCCTTTCTGTTCCAACATCACTGCGCACCAGTGCACAAGGCAAGGTCTCTAAAGAGATGAATGAGCGAATTTGGGGTGGAGGAACATGACTGGTCTGCACAGTCCTGACCTCAACCCGATAGAATACCTTTGGGATGAATTAGAGCGGAGACTGCGAGCCAGGCCTTCTCGTCCAACATCAGTGCCTGACCTCACAAATGCTCTTCTGGAAGAATGGTCAAACATTCCCATAGATACACTCCTAAACCTTGTGGGCAGCCTTCCCAGAAGAGTTGAAGCTGTTATAGCTGCGAAGCGTGTAAAGGCAGGCATCCCAATACTTTTGACAATATAGTGTATGTAAACCCAGCTTAACAGGCTGCAGGCAGCAGGGCTAAATGCTACACCTGTACCCCGCCCCCCCCCCCCCCGGTGCACTAAAATGCCCAGAGGCAAAGGGTTACTTAGTAAATCAAACTATGATAACTCATAGCAACCATCAGATATTGCATTTCAGCAGCTGCAGTAATGAAAGATGACTGGTGATGGGTTGCTATGAGTAACTGCATTTTGCATATCACTCATTGCTCTTCCTTACTAAATAAGTAATAATGTACATGGCCTTCTGGGATTTGTAGTTCAGCAAAACCCAGAGAGCACAAGTTTATTTAATAGGGTAACAGAAGGAGACATAATGAGACATAAGCCGCACATCGAAGCAGACCCACTATGGAGTAGTGTGTGCCAACCTCAGCCTGGGCTCCAACCAGGCCACACCTCAGCATGTTTTGCAATCACCAGGCCACCAGTGGCCTGGTGGGAGCCCAGGCTGAGGTTGCCACACGCTACACCATAGTGGGTCTCCTTCGATGTGCGGCTTATGGTACATCAACTTCACCACACACTGGCATTTGGAGCCGGGATGAGCTTCCTCCCCAGCCTGCACTCACAGCAGTGGACATAAGACTAGCACCCCTTCAAAGCCTGAGTGGCTCACATACATTTTTCTTTGGTTCACAAGGAGATTTAATGCTATGCAAACTGCACTAACTCATTGCAATCATCAAAGTCATTTGTCCTTAGTATTTAGTTGCTGGCACAATGAAATAAGACTGCTGATTGGTTGCTCTGGATCACTGAAGTTTGTACTTCAGTCAATGCTTCTTTCTCTTACTGAATAGACCAGAATGCATAAGATCCTCTGGGGTTTTAACTCATTACTACTTAGTAAGTACAGGTGTCTTTAATGAATGGAACTGCAGTAATCCATAGCAACCACCAGATTGTATTTCCCTAGCTGAAAAATGATTGTTAATTGGGTGCAGTGGGTTACTGCACTTTGCAGATAACTCATTGCTCTTGGTTACTTAATAGGCAAGACTGTATAAGACTTTCTAGAGCCAGTTCTTTTGAACCAGAGACCATAGGCTTACCTAATAAGAAAGTGCAAAGGGACTTCATGCTATAAAAGCTGCACTGACTGATAGCAAGCATCAGATTTCATTTTCCTTCGTTTCCAGCAGTTGGAACAATTGAAAATAATGGCCAGTTGGTTTCTGTGGTCACTGCACTTTGCACATCACTTATCACCCTTGGTTACAGAATTAAGCTGCATAGTGTATGGTCATCCTGAACAATACTATAGAAGACTTTCTGGGCTCAGTTCTTGAAAGGATTATAAGCACAAGCTTAGTTTGTAAGAAAATAAAAAGAGATACAATACTATAAAAGTCAAGTGTCTCAAGAAAAATGTAAATAACACTGCACTAACCCAATATGCAAAAAGCAGCTACATAAAATATGACCAATATTATAAACACAAATAAAAATAAAATGTAGCGCTAATGAAAATACCAAATGGTGAAAAACACATCAGTGATGGTGGCCATTAGAAAAGGCCCATGGATGAAACACATATGACGTGATATAAGAGTAAGTGATGAGTGAGATACAGTAATGTCCCAATCTGTAGCCATAAACCAGACAACGAAAAATCCCAGAATAAACTGTATACGAAATGTTGCACTGGTGCAGGAATCTTCTCCTCTGTATGTCATAGATTGTACGATCATATAATGGGAATGGATGAAATACGCTTACCAGAGGAAGTGGATTTGGATGCCGGTGACACCGAATCAAACAGGCTCAGAGATCCTTGATGGACGGTGGTTGGTCCCAGAAACCCCGGATTTCAAGGGGGATCTTTCCTCTGTAATCAAAGTCGCGGCTGCCAGTTCCGATGACCGAGGAAGGGTCACGACCATAGGAGAGTCTCCAGAGTGTGAGTGGTTCCCAAAAAGATATATAGAAACGCCAATAGTGCAAATCAAATGACGTATTTTTATTGGATATCACCAATAATCAACAAGCA
Organism: Aquarana catesbeiana; assembly: GCF_042186555.1. Taxonomy (NCBI): domain Eukaryota; kingdom Metazoa; phylum Chordata; class Amphibia; order Anura; family Ranidae; genus Aquarana; species Aquarana catesbeiana. Next base: position 704,444,444 of record NC_133324.1, on the reverse strand, counting down.
ATATAAAAAGCGTGATCACGTAAAAAACGATAAAATCAAGTGTAGGGAAGAGTAAGGCTACTATAGGGTTATAAGGCTACTATTGGTTACTATAAAAACTGTAGTAACCAATAACAGCTATCATTTTTATTGTTTCTAGCTTCCAGAAGTGGAAAATGATTGGAAAACGGTTGCTAAGGGTTACTGCACTTTGTACTTCACCCAAAACTGGAGGAGACAGAATCTGGAGCAGTTGTGCATGGCAACCGATTAGCATTAATCTTTTATGTTCAGTTCGTTTTTGAAAATCAATGATAGAAGCTCGTTGGTTGCTATGCACATGTGTTCCAGATTATGATGTCAAATATTGCACATGGTGAGATGGGGCTCCACACTACACAATCACATCCAAGGTGCTCTCCACCAGAGCAATCAATCATACCGACAACATACACCAAGATCAAAAAATATATTCTTCCTTTATTAGAATATCCTGCAGGAACAGGTTCTCTTCTAACAAGTTTTGCATTAGGTACATTGCTCCAGATTCTGGCTGCTCCAGTGTTGAGAAATGCCTCAATGTTCTTTGTTAAAAGCATGTATAAGGTTTCATAGAATTGGTACTTTGGGTGAAAAGCTGAAGTATAGGTATGACATTTTATAGCATAGTTACATTGGTCTAACTTGGTGCCATACAGTTGCGGCTGGTGGTTTATTATTTGGGGGGGGGGCCGCAAACAACCAACCCCCCCCCGCGCAGCAAATCAACCCCCCCCCGCTGTCTGCCAGTCAGTCCACTTACACTTACCCCATCTAGGCGGCGGGCATCAGCCGGCATCCAAGGAGCAGCGGCAGGGATCGGGCATTCGAGGAGCGGCGGGGATCGCGGCATCCAGGCATTGGCGAGGACTGGGTATCCAGGCATCAGTGGGGACCGGACATCCATGGCATCGGTGGGGACCAGGCATCCAGGCATTGGCAGTGACCGGGCATCCAGGCATCGGCCTGCGGGGACCGGGCATCCAGGCATCGGCTAGCGGGGACCGGGCATCCATGCATCGGCGGGGACCGGCATCCAGGCATCGGCCAGAGGGAACCAGGCATCCAGGCATCGGCCAGCGGCTCTCCTCCTCCTCCTCCTAGGCATCCAATATAATCACCTGTCCTTTCTGACGGGTATCAGGTCCGCTTCCTGACTGGTCGGGAGGAGGATCAATGTTGCAACAGCGAATATTCATTCGCTGTTGCAACACACCTGGGTGGGCTCCGGTCTGCATTCTGAGCCCACCCTATTTTGAAGCCTATTAGAGCCTCTGGCTCTAATCAGGTGCTTAAAAAAAAAAAACACAGCTGTAATTCATGCCCCCGGTGCCCTGAAATGGGCCAGATGCATGAATAGGGGGGTGGTTGTGGCGGCCATGGATAAATTTATGCTATGAATTAATCTATCCATTGCATATATGGGGGTGGCCTGGAGAGAGAGGGCAGTGCCTGGGCACCCCTAATGGACAGGCCACCCCTGGTGCCATACTTGTGGAATCTGTGTGAAAGCTGAAAGTCACTGTAGAAGGCACCACTACTAGAGTCATTGCTGCTGCCTGCCGGGTCCCATGCCACTCGCTCAGCATTGGCACCATTCACAGAATGCCCTGCAATTTTCTTAATGAATGCAAGGTTTTCTCTGATTGGGTTGAGGTGGAGAGACAGGGTGATGACAGCTTGATCGTCACTTAATCCAAGCAGAAACACCTTGCTTTCATAGAGAAAAAATCAAGGTGTTCTGCGAATGGTGCCCAAGAACAAGTGACTCTTTGTGTTCTCTATGCAGCAGGGCAGAGACTCAGGACCCGGGAGTGGTGGCTACTCCAGTGATTTCCGATTCCACAGGGAACAGCCAATTATGGTACAGCTGAACCATTGTAATTATGTTATAAAATGTATATCTAAACTTCAGCTTAAAGTGGACCTACACCCTCAGCCAGAGGAGCTCTATCTCAGCCAGTGTTTGATCTCCAGTTACCATGGTGCTACACAGGGCCATCTTTAATATTGACTGGACCCTGGGCAAACATTTATTCGGGCCCCCTCTTCTGTGCAATTTCGCTCTCCACATGGTTTGAGACATACAATAAATAGCAGCTAGACTCAAAATCTGTTTACTGAATCAGATCAGGCAGCAATTGTGATTGGTTGACAGAGGTTACAGTGTATCATTACCGCTCACTGACTGGCTGCTAGAAGTTACAGCACACATTATGGCTCACTGTTTATTTTCTAGAGGTTATGGCACATGACTTCTGCTTGTTGATTGGTTGCTAGAGATTACTGTACATCAATACTGTTCACTTATTGATTGCTAGAGGTTACTGGACATCTATACCACTCACTAAATGGTTCCTAGAGGTTATTGCATATTCTTACCATTCAGTGATTGGTTACAAGAGGTTAGTGCACAGCATTACTGCTCACTGATTTTTTGTCAAAGGTTACAGCACATCATCTACTCACTGCCTGCACACTATGGACTGGGGTGGTGAGGGGACCCATCAATAGACAAATAGGCGGCAAATTCAAAGAGACGTACAGGTGTGCAGTGGTCAGCAAGCGGTTAATAAAGGACTTGTCCCAAAGTGTCTCCTGTCATTTTTACTATTTTTGACACTTTTTTTGTGAAATGGTAGGGGTACAATGTACCCGTTACAAATTCACATGGGGGGGAGGCCGGGATCTGAGGGTCCCCTTGTTAAAGGGGGCTTCCAGATTCCGATAAGCCCCCCTGCCCACAGACCCCCACAACCACCGGAGAAGGGTTGTGGGGATGAGGCCCTTGCCCCCATCAACATGGGGACAAGGTGCTTTGGGGGGCTACTCCAAAGCACACTCCTCATGTTGAGGGCATGTGGCCTGGTACGGTTCAGGAGGGGGGGGTGCGCTCTCATCCCCCCTCTTTTCTAGTGGCCTGCCAGATTGCGTGCTCGGATAAGGGTTTGGTATGGATTTTGGGGGGGCCCCCTACGCCATTTTTCTTAAATTTTGGCGCAGGGTTCCCCTTAAAATCCATACCAGACCTGAAGGGTTTTGGGGGGACCCCTACGCCATTTTTTTAAAATTTGGCGCAGGGTTCCCCTTAATTTCCATGCCAGACCTGAAGGGCCTGGTATGGATTTTGGGGTCGCCCCATGCAATTTTTTTTTAATTTTTGGTTCGGGGTTCCCTTTAATATTCATACCAGACCCACAGGGCATGGTAATGGACTGGGGGGGGGGAACCCATGCCGTTCTTTTCAATGAGTTTTATTTATATTGCCGAGACCCGACAATTCATTACAGCCGCAATCAGTTTTAAATGACAATTTTTCCTTTAGAAATGTCATTTAGCTGTGGTACTGTTCTAAACATGGGAAAAATGCGCCACTTTACAGGCATACTATAGACACCCCCCAGGCACAATATTTAAAGGGATATTTCATTTTTATTATTTCACTTTAAGAATTATTAAAATCACTGCCCCCGAAAAAACGGCAGTTTTTAAAACTTTTTTTTGCGTTGATACATGATAATTTGCATATAAGCCTTTAAAATGAGCACTACTGATTTTTCATGTTCATGTCCCATAGACTTTAACGGTGTTCGCGTGTTCGTCCAAATTTTTTGCCTGTTCACATGTTCTGGTGTGAACCAAACCGAGGGGGTGTTCGGCTCATCCTTACTGACCATCAATGTGAGGGGGAATTTGCACTGACCACCATGTAACAGGGGATTTTACGCCACCCATCAATAGAAAAGAGGAATTTCTACACTGACACAAATGTATACAATGACCTCCATGTAAGGGGGAATTTGCACTGACAACCATTGTTGAGGAGATTTGTACTGACCACCAATGTAAGATGACACTTCTACACCGACCACCAATGTTAGGGGGAATTTACACTGACTACCAATGTAAAGGGGGATTTACACTGACCACCAGTATGAGGACAATTCTGCACTTACCACCAATGTAAAGGGAAATGTACATTGATCACCAATGTTATGAAGAATTTACACTGACAAACAATGTAATGGGGGATTTTACATCAACAGCCAATTAATTATTTATACACAGGCTTCTACATGGACCACCAATGTAAGGGAGCATTTAAAACTGACCAAAAATGCATGTTTGGATTTTTTCAATTACCAATATAAAGAGGAGTTTCTACACTGGCCACCAATGTAATGGGGATTTACACTGACCACTAATGTAACAGGAGCATTCACAGTAACCACCAATGTAAAGAGGGATTTAAACTGACCACCAATGTAAGAGGGATGTTCACACTGGTCACTAGTGTGAATGAAAAGATTATACAGCAAGCCCCAATATAATGAGAAGATTTACACTGACCACCAATGTAGCTGAATCACTTTCCTGACACCACAGAATCATGCTGCCCTTTAGCAGATACACAGCAGTGCCATTAATTGTTAATGATACTCTCATGCATCAGCTGAGATGTGTGTATTCACATGCACCAAAATTCAGTGTGCTGTGGCACCATGTTATTTTGAAGAAGGGTTCCACCTTTAATTTGCTTACCTTTGCTGAACAGGCTGATGTTAGGCTTAATGACTATAGTTGTAGGCGGGACTCCTTGTGGGCAGCATTCAGCAGAAGTGATGGTAGATATGACCTCGGGGGGACATAATATATATATGAATGCCGCCTCTATTTACATATCAATGCAGGTTATTTACATGTTAACACAGGGTCTGCAGGTGAGTGGTCTGTACATGGCAAAAGGACAGAGTGAGCAGCAGCAACAGAACTTTACACTGAGATATCGGGACAGAGTACGGGACTAAAACTTCAAGGTATAAGGGAATTTAAACTGGCATAGTTGGCAAGCAATTCTGAGGCCCAGGGCAGCTGCCGCTTTTGCCCTGCCTTAAAAATGGTCCTGGTGCTACACATAAGTTTGCAACCTTTTCTTCAAGCCAAACCCGAACACCTTAGTGGTGATTGTGATAGTGGCAGGCAGATCCTCGCTGGGAGGTACACTAACTGACACTGACATCACTAGTGACACTAATACAGTGATAATACTGTACACTGTCACTGTACTAATGACACTGGCAGAGGAGGGTGGGTGCCACGGGGGGGAGACATCAGAGAGAACACAGCACAGGCTGGCGCGACAGGAATCATCACTGGGTTCTACGATACCCCTGCTGAGTTCCCGCACTGGCTGGCTACATCCCAGTGCAGGAGCTCAAGCACGTACCCCCCTCCTTCTTCCAAAATATTCCACATTAAATAGTGGGTTTGGCTAAAGTGCGGTGGGAGGGTCTTAAAGTGTGCAGAGATCAGGAGAGTGCTATAAAATGAGTGCAGAGTTCAGGAGTGCATTACATACAGAGTGCAGGGTTCAGGCATGCATTACATAAAGAATGTAGGGTTCAGGGCGCGGTATATACAGAGTGCAAGGATCAGGGCACGGTATATACAGAGTGCAGGAATCAGATCATGGTATATACAGAGTGCAGGTTTCAGGACACAATATATAGAGAGTGCAGGGATCAGGGCACGGTATATAGAGAGTGCAGGGTTCATCAGGGCACCGTATATAGAGTGCAGGGTTCATCAGGGCACGGTATATAGAGAGTGCAGGGTTCATTAGGGCACAGTATATAGAGGGTGCAGGGTTCAGGGCACGGTATATAGAGAGTGCAGGTTTCATTAGGGCACAGTATATAGAGAGTGCAGGGTTCATTAGGACATGGTTTATAGAGAGTGCAGGGTTCCTCAGGGCACTGTATATAGAGTGGAGAGTTCATCAGGGTACAGTATATAGAGAGTGCAGGGTTCATCGGGGTACAGTATATAGAGAGTGCAGGGTTCATCAGGGTACAGTATATAGAGAGTGCAGAGATCATCAGGGTATAGTATATAAAGAGTGCAGGGATCAGTTCTCTCCCACTACTCCTTTCCATTGCATTCTCATCCACATGAACCCAACTCCCCAACCACCCCTCCTCAGCTCTGAGCCATGTTTACATCCCCACTACTGCCTTCAGTAAAACTTCTCCCCCTCCCTTAAAAGCTTCACCATCTTCACCATCCTGCACAAGTGCACATGCCTTACCATTGCTGTACTAAAGTGAAGTTCTTGGCCGGTGTCTTGTCAAATACAGTCCCCTATCATATAGTGTCCGCCCTGTACTGCGCAGGCACAGTACGGAGGACAAACGAGACGCCGAAAGTCTCAGAAGTTTAACAGCTGATCATTAGCTGTACACGGCGCCTGCGCTGTTATTCTCACCCTATGTCCAGGTTCATTCCCTACTATCCAAGTGGACATAGAGTGAGAATAAATAGTTGCCGAGCGCAGCGAGGCCGTGCCCGAAGCGTGGCGAGCGAAGCGAGCCCGCGAGGGGCCCTCTTACACAGCCATCGCTAACAAGTGCCGAAGCGCCGTGTACAGCTGATGGTCACCTGATCAACTTCGGACACTTTTGGCATCTCCTTCTGCTCCGTACTGCGCAAGCGCTGCGCATGCGCAGTACGGAGCGGACACTATCCGATAGGAGGACAGTATATGTCAGAACACCGGCACATCCCCCACACTACAAACGTTGCCTCTCTGCAGCCAGATCGTCCGGGGATGTCGGGATCCAGGCACCAGGATCAAAGAAGGTGCAGTCTACCTCCAGCCCCCCCCCCCTCCATGACAGTACTGCACTCAGGGAGACAAGCTGGTAAAAAGCTTTGATCCTAGGAGGACAGATCTGACAGGTTGGCAGGGACTGACTGATGTTGTGTCTGGGTGTCAGATGAACAGAAACCCGGGCAGAAGTGTCAAAAACCGGACTGTCCGGGTCATTCACATACAGGTGGCAACCCTAGCTACACATGTGATCAGTTACGACACAGGCCATTTAATGACTTGAGAGTTTGACTGAGAGCACAAGCACCTGTGACCGTTATCATTCACAGCATGCCATGAACTTGTTTTAGAAAACAACTAAAGTGGTTCTTTTTTTTTTTTACCTTAAAAGAGAAGTGCAGGATTAAAAAATAACAAACATTTGTACTCCCCTACATAGCTGCATCGATCCCATGCTGCAGCTGTCCCCCATGGGCTTTACACGGAGAACTAAGGGTCAATGACCGCTGATTGCTGACTTCCCAAATCCACTCTGAGCAGAGAGCAGTGACTGTCAGTAACTGTTCTCTGTTCTGCCCCTCCAGCACTCACTGGAGCACCAGATGGTGTGTGTGTGTGTGTGTGTGTGTGTGTGGTTGGGGGGGTGGTGGGCAAGGGGGGAGGGCTCAGGGGCAGGAGCTGTTGAGCCAGCTGCCAGTCAGGAATCTGGGCAGATCCTGACATTATTGTCAGTATTCCTGCAGAGCCTTGACCGGCTCTGTGATGTCAGCTGACAGTGGACTTTAGCCCGATCTCAGCTGAATCTGGGTCACTGGAGTGCAGAACTAAGTGCCCTCCTGTGACCCACAGGATAAATATGGCCAACAGAGGAATCTAACAGTGGGATAACAGGTAGTAGAGAAGAACGGCAGGCACAAAATAAAATATTAATATTAAAGCTCAAAAGAACCTCTTGCACTAGTTGCCCCCCCAAACACTTACTTGAGTCCTACATCGATCCAGCTCTGTGCCCATCTGCAGCTCCTCTTTCTCCCTACTCTTTCAGGCAGTGGGAACCATTAGCTGCTGTGCTGTGCATGTCTATGGATGCACACAGCCTGGCTCCGCAGCGTGCCCACACGTCAACTCTCATAACACACATCTTGCAATAGGGGCACATGCAGGAGATAACGAGTGAACAACACTTGTGAGGCACCAAAAAAAAAGAGGTAAGGTCCCTTTTATACCAGCGGACTGATCAATAGAAAACAATGCGTGACCTGATGGGTCCCCCTGAAAAATATATAGGCAGACCCGATCAGATCACCCATTGTCCTCTATGGAGTGGCGGATTTCAGTGGACATGTGTCCGCTGACACCCACCGGCATCAGATCCGGTATACTAAAACATTGGATTGGATGACAGTTGGATGGAAACAGGCAGACAGTCCGTTTTCATCCGACAACCCCATAGAGACCAACGGGCTGTGTCCGTGTCCACTCTGCATGAGTGGAGCAGACACGGACCTGTCACCCGCCTACTCAGCGGGGATCAGTGGAGAGATCCACCGCTGAGCAAGCTGATCTGCTCGACTGATTCTGCTCTGTTTAAAATGGGTCTTAGGGGCAACTCTGCGCAATACCACTGCACATAGCAGGCAAGTAAAAATCTCTTATCTCATTTTAATTTAAAAAAATTACTTTACAACTGTTTTAACCCCTTCCTACCCACCATGGCATTCCTTTAAGTAGTCCAGAATGCCTGGGAGGTGGCAAGGATCAACAATCTTGTGACCACTGTCTAAGACCCCTTTCACACTGAGCCAGTTTTCAGGCGTTTTAGCGATAGAAATAGCGACTGTAAAGCATCTGAAAACTGCCTCGCATTCATTACAATGGATGCTTTCACATTGGGGCGGTGTGCTTGCGGGACGTTAGAAAAAGTCCTGCAAGCAGCATCTTTGGGGCAGTTTGTCTGTATACAGCGCTCCCAAAACGCCCCTGCCCATTGCAATGAATGGGCAGCGCTTCCGAAGCACCTGAAGATCGCTTTCGAAGCACCGCAACACAGGGGTTTTTAACCCCTTCTTTGGGGTTAAAAGCACCCCGATAGCAGCCAAAAAAATGCCACTTAAACAGTGCTAAAGCGCCGCTAAAACAAGCGGCACTTTAGCACTAACGCGGCCCCAGTGTGAAAGGGGTCTAAGTGGTCCCATAATCGAAAGCCAGACTCGCTGGCTAACGATCTGTAGCCTGGCCCGAGAGCTGTGCTGAGAGCGTTGCACATAATTGGTGATAGTGATATTAGATGAACCCTTCACAGGGCAATCTGCAGGCAGCCAAAAAGAACATACTATAGCGCTGGGTCCCATTGCCCTATATGTGCTGTGAGCATGCAGCGAGTAAGCTTTCAGCACATACACACCTGCATTAGTGCGGTGTGCGGGCAATAAAGTCCACATCTGCCAACGCACATATGTGACGGGCAGTCGTAAAGGGGTTAAACGGGTGGCTTTAATGTCACTTTAAGGGCCAGCAACCAAAGGTTGATGTGACAAGACATTGGATAGGGGATCCATTCTACAAGCTGTATTAACTCATAGCAATCATCACATTCCTTTGGCTCTCAATTAAAGTTGGTAGTTCTTCTTTCCATCCCCCATATCCAATGTCCCCAGGCAGAGGGGTGAAGAGGAGTCGGTGTGTGTATGCTGCCATCTGACGATCAGACCTGATTGGAAGCAAGCTTGGTGACAGATATGGTTTATTTTGGATCCCAGTAGATAATGGATGTGATGATCCGAGGTCCAGGAATTGCCATGGGGAAGTTTCATTATAAAGCTGCTCGGTGGGGACACTTCACATAACAATTTACAGACATTGCGACATTTAAGTAAACAAGATTGAATCAATTCCTTGATATTAAAAAAAAGTCACGCTTTATGAACGCAATATGCTGTGAAATCTCCCTTCTCTGCCTTCTCCCTCTAGTGAGTATCTCATATTGGCTCCAAATTCATACAATACATTCAATTGATTGGAGATTATCATTGGATCTGCTCGAGCACAAATATAAGCAAGGAGTTCGCGTGCGGCTTTTGCAATCGTGGATTAAAAGCGCCCTCTAGCGTCCGCACGAGCGCACTGCAGCAGTTTTTTTATTTTTTATTTTTATTCTTCTCCATTTTTCATTCTAGAGATCATTTTTACTGCTGCTTCTCTTCCAGCCTTCCTCTAGGGCTTATGTAAATGCATTAATCGGTTCAGGTGAGCTTTATCAGCTATAAATCCACCTTTCTTTTTTACTGTAAAATGTATGGGCTGCCTAGGAATATCATAGATCTTTTTTTTTTTTTTTTTTGTATCATCTGTCAGTAGAATGGATTATTTTCTTGGAACGTACAATGCAATAGGGCTAATTTACTAAAACTGGAGCAGACAGAATCTGGAACAGCTGTGTATAGCAACCAATCAGCTTCTATCTTCATCTTACTCATTTAAGCTTTGAAAATGACAGCTAGAAGCTCATTGGCTGATTCCCTTAATGCATGTTTTTCTACATCGCCGTTGTTGTAAGCATTTAACTATCGCATTGCCTTTGTGCTAGGGAATACGTGGTCGGTGAGTACATTAGTGCTTGAAATAGCTTTTTTTTTTGTTTTCTCTTGCTTGTTCCTTTCGACATTGGTGTTGATTGTGCATGTCTGTAATTAACTCTACAATCGATCAGTGGTTTGATACATTGTTTTAACAGCTTCTTGCTAGGATTACACTAAAGGCTGTCTGAAAAAAAAAAAAAAGGCAAATGAGAAGAGTCTTATTCACGCTCTGCTGAGAGCTGAGATCTCAGCTGAAAGGCACAATACTGCTGGTAACAGGAGGCAATGATACTGATGAAGCTCGTTATATCTGCGCCATACCCAACCATCTCACTGTCCACCCACATACCAGAAGTGACCCAGCAAATGCTTGGCCTCTTTTCTCAGCATTAAACTAATATTCTGGCACACACACAACTGATCCCTCTCTAGTGATGCTTGTTTGTTCCATATTTTACAAGCTGAACTATAGTATACGTGAATCTGTTCGTGTATGAGAACACAGTTCTGGCATCAGGTGTTATTTAATCAGTTGCAGCTAGATAGCTGGCAATTATCTGATAGCTAGTACTTGTGAATATACCAGCGATTTAAAAAAAAAAAAAAACAATTTCAGTTTATTTCCGTTTTCTACACATTTCACTAAATCCGTGTATATCCCTATAACAGGCATTGGGTTATCACTAAAAGTGCATACACCATCCAACAGCAAACCTATTTTGGGGGCTCAATTTACTAAAGGCGTAGAGCATGCTCAGTTTACAGAATGAATTTAAACTTAAAGCGGTATTAAACCCAAAAACAAAACAAAAAAAAGGTTATATATTGCAGCTTACATTCCTTAGATGTGGTCGCTGCATTCACTTTCTATTTTTTGCTTTTTTGCCTTTATTTCACCTGCTGATCTAACCAATAAGTCTGTTATTTTAAAACTTACTTTAACAGATCAAGCTGTCTAGATCAAGGTTCAGCAAACAATTTACCACTGACACTGACTGGTGCTTACAATAGTCAGCTTTTATTTATTTATGTAACATATTTATCTTAAAGGAAAAAAAATACTGTTTGCTGTAACTGCTTATAAATTGCTAGCTGGAGTTTGGCTTTCATTTATTAGCCAAGTCCATCTAAATCTGCTAGTGCCTCTAACAATACTCTCTCCCCAGACTGACAATGCTGCTGTCTAAAGGGCTCTCTGTTGCTCCTCCATACAGAGTGGAGACACATTAGGACAGGAAGTGTGTTGCTGGTTGGATTACCAGGTGAAAAAATGAAAAAAAAAGTCTAAAAAAGAAAACAAATGAGTCTAAGGATTGGTAAGCTTCAGTATATTACACTTTTGTTGTTCAATTTAAAGTGTTTGTTAACCTAAAAAAAAGTTCCAGTTCCTTTAAAGCATGTTATACAGCACAGTGCTTATGCTGTGTCATTTGGCCCCCTGTATCACCTGAAATACCTGGTTGATCCTGCCAGTGTCTGCCCTCCCCTTTGTAAACTGACCACAATATATCATGGCTGCTGAGCGGTCAGTTTACGTGCCTCCATCATCCGCTGTGTCTCCTGTCTCTCCTCTGTGCTCTCCTCCACTTCCTTCCCTGCCTGTCAGCTCTGTGTCCGTGCCCGCCACCCTCCCCTCCTGCTGCTCAAATTAGGGTTAAATTTACATTAAACTCTTGGTTGATTTATGTAATGTCCTCCATGACTGTGCTGTATAGATGTAGCACCCTGATGTTTAGGCAGGGTTGCTATCAAATTTAGTAGCCAGTCGAGTGTTGCCTTGGCCAATTGTTAGGAGATCAATTGATTTCCCCCTAAATCTGGAATTGCTGCACTTCTCTCTTCTGTCACTAGGTGGCATTGCAGTTGGTGACATTAGATAAGACAAGGGCATAGCAACGACAGATTATGAGTGGATGGGGTGTTTCAGCCAATTGGCAGAGGTTTCTTTAAGTTCCTTGGCCACCTGGGAGAGCCTATTTGGGTGGAGTTAGATGATCGGGGTTCTGTGCCACCTGGATGGCTCTCTGGGTGGACGTGTGTTATGCTGCCCCTAAGCCTGGGGCCTATCCCGGGGGCATCTGGCTGCTAGACTGTCTGAGGGCCTATCCGGAAGCAGGAGAGCAGTGCAGGGTTGGGACTGTGGGCTTGTAGTCCAACCAGAGGTAGCAGTTCAGCCGGACGGGGAACCAACTGTGGTCGAAAGGGGAAGCTGTCGCCACTAAGGGACCATCCACTTGTTTACCAGTGACCACTGTGAGTAAGCAGAGGCCAGTACCAGAGCAGACTTCTCACCAGTCGGGGACAGTGAAGTAGAAAACCTCAGCAAGTGCCAAGTCAGGGGACCCGGCGGGACAACAAAGGTGACGGTTGCGGAGCATCAATGAGTGCCAAGCCAGGGACCTAGTGTGTCAGCGGGGGGTGACGCTTGAAGAGTATCTGTGAGTGCCAAGCCAGGGACCCAGCAGGGAAGTGAGGGTGACGCTTGAGGAAGATACTGAGTACTAGAAGTGGAAGAGCTCAGGGGATCCAATGGCTATTGGATCAGAAGTCTAGTGAAAGACTGGGCGTTCGTTGAGTGAAAACCCACAGTGAGTGATTGTGGAGTATGTTGAGAACTGTTCGTGTTGCAAATAGTTGAATACAATTGTCGTTAGTAACTGCTACAAGATTGTTGCCATAGGAGACAGCGGTCCTACCTATACAGAAGTGGTGTCTGGCTTGAGGCCTTCATCTGTATAGCTGTCTACCTATAGAAGTCTTGGAGTCTGTCAATTGTCATTACATCTACTTAAGGGTGTCCTGGCCAGAACCCTCTCTCCCCCAGTTCTGTTCAAGAGACAATAAATCTCTTTGCATTCTAAAAGTGTCTGGCGCCTACCATTTCATCTTGCAGTACATCCACCATACCTTGTAACCCACTCTACTCAGAAGAAAATCAGCTGTCCCTAACTCTGGAGGTCACCATTAGGCCTCAAGGAACCTTTCCTGATTTCGGTGTTGCCACCCAGGGGCTGCACACAGAGTGAATATCTGAATCAGATAAAATTCTCTGCATGTATGTCCAGCTTTAGCTTAGTGAATGAGGTGAAGCTGTGCTGACTTCACTCATCCTATCATGTATAGGCAAAAATTCTACGTTAAAATTTTCTTTCCACACGACTGTGAAGTGAATTTTAACTTAGCTTCCACTCATTCACTAAGCTAGGTGAAAATTCCCTCCCCGTGAACAGACTATACATTTTTAATAATTAAAATATCAATATTTAAAAAATAGGGAGCATTACAGAATCTGGTCAGTAGAAACTCCTGTGCCATAGGTTGGAGTAATGTGCTTAAAAGAAAACTTTAGAGGTTTGGGATAAAATTCCATCAGTGCATAGCGATTCATGTACTTGTCAGGACACTTGTTCCTCAGTGCACTCCTACCCACGCTTCCTGACCATTGCACCCGTTTGCCGTCAAATTAGACCTGGTGAGTTCCCTGACATACAGTATATATATATATATATATATATATATATATATGTGTGTGTGCGTGTCTGTAATAAAAGTAAAGAGGCAGTTTATTAAAAAAAAAAAGTTTGCCAGCAAGGATGGCAAAGCAGAAGCTGTTTCCTTTCAGACATTCTGTCTCTGGAGAAGGACATGTGAAACAGAAAAAAAAGGAATTTTTCTTGCATATGACTGGATGATTGAAGGGAACACAGCTCACTATTAGTAAATCAACCCCATCATCTTCTAGTTGTAAAGATCCATTCACCATCTTCTAGGAATCAGGACAACCCTTAACACCTTCATGACAGAGCGTAAAACAAATCTTAAAGAGGAGTTACAGTCAGATTTCCAAAAATAAAAGTCAGCAACTACAAAAACTGCAGGAACTTGCTAGTTTAGGAATCTAATGCAGTCCTCACCCGGGCCAGTTCTTCGACGGTCTTCTCCTCCAGTGCTTTGCCTCAATGCTAGCTTTGGGAAGTTGGCTATAACTCCTTGCAGCTTCACAGCCGGCTCCCCACTGCACATACGCAAGCCATGCTGCACTATCTGAATGGACAGAAAGGAAAGGGCTGAACTTCAGCTCAGATTGCTTAGGCCACTTATGTCAAACAAAAGCCCTGCGGGCTAAATCCGGTCTGTCAGGCTATATCGTGTGGCCCTCGCACCCAGGGATTACTTTGCAGCCAGAACGTGGAGGAACTCCATTTTGCCACCTCCGGCTCTCACCATCCGCTCACCACTGTCACTTGTAAACACAGAAACCAGGATAGCTTTCCCCTCGGCCGCTCTCACAGATCCCTGCCTGTCCTGCACTTACGGTGGAGACAAGGGAGATGCAGGTGCAGTGTGGGATAGGGCATTGCACGGTAAGCTGCACTATGATCCCCATTTGTGCTGGGGTTGCACGGATGCCGACCACTGATCTCCCTGCAAGTGAGAGAGAGAGGCAGAGCCACCTTCACTGCTGGGAGGTACTGGAGCCGGACAGGGTAGGTGAGATGCGAGGAAGCTTTTTGGGGGGTGTCGTTAACTTAACATTGACACCCGCTGCAGATCACAACTGCAGTACATTTTAAACGCGGTGAGGGAAACATGCACAAAACATGTGTTTCCGGCACCGCATTCTGGTATGAATGGGCCCTTAAAGTTTGCTCTGCCTTTTTGTGCACTTTAGATCAGAGTTCTGCAACTACCTTGTACTCAATTTGGTTTGCTCTGTGCTTAAAAAAGTTAGCCCAAAATGACCCACCCATGCTGCTTTATATGCCATTATCATTTTTTCCTTGGAATTACAAAGGCTGGCAAATGTTCTGTGAATTCATTACCACAAATAAGATAATGCAATTGCTGTTCTTTATGCCCTGTGATAAGAAAACGGTTTGTTAACCTATCTACGCATGGATAACTGACTGCTTGCAGTGGTTTAAATGACTTGAAAGCAATCTAACTCTAAATCCTCTTATTATTACACTGTGTGCACAGAGCTTGGAAACAGGAGGCTTTTTCTCTCTGCTTTTGCAAGAAATAGGAGGTAAAATGGAGGTTTGGATCTTGAACAGTTTTTTCCTTGCTGCAAACGCTCAGCCATCCTAACGATCTTGACATGAAGTGAAGCAGCCATGCTGTGTTCACATATCAGACAAGCAGGGGGCAGCGACAACAAACATAGATATTTCAATTAGAATCCACCTTCAGGGGCCATACCCACACACTCTAATCCTTCACAAGGTATCGTCTCTGCAGGCACATTTAGTAGGAGAGGTGTTAAAAACAGGACCATTTCACAACGGAGCAATTATTCATATGTATTCATCGGGTGTTTTCTAAGTTTTTCAAGAACTGCCTTTAAATACAGTTATTACATCTTTTCTTCTTTCCTCCTATCTCTGCCCTTCATTCTTCTCATGTCTGTCTTTAACTTTCTTTCTCTTTCTATCTATCTATCTATCTATCTATCTATCTATCTATCTATCTATCTATCTATCTATCTATCTATCTATCTATCTATCTATCTATCTATCTTTATTCTATTCTATATTCAAATATTTCTTTCTTTTTTTCTCTTTTTTATTTCATCTATTTTTTTTTTTAATTTTGCTTGCTTTTTGCATTAAACAATGTTCTTTTTTGTCAGTTATAGCAGTGTATGAATGGAGTCTGAGAAAGGAAATAAAAATTGACGCCTGTATTTTTTTCATGTCATTTGCTTGGTAAGAAGGATAAGGGAATTGACAGTTGTGGATTTGAGAAGGTAACTGCTGCTTCACAGAGAGTAACTATAGCTTAAATGACTGTAGATAAATGAATCCTGTAGGTGTACATCAGGATCTCACATTGCTGTAGAAGTATACTGCCCTGCTACTATATGCAAAACAGCTTATAGCAGACCTTGAAAAAGAGGATCTCATTATCTCAGGGCCCCCTCTCCTTTATAATTTGCTGTATCATAGTAGTACAAAAACATGCTTATGGGGAAAAAAATACTTTCCTGACCACTGTCTTCCACATTTCTGGAGTGGAATCACTATTCTTTGAGCAAGATTCTCAGGGAACAACCAGTACCCCGATATCTCATGAAATACAAGATTTTCTCATGGCATTTGGAATTCTAGGGGAATATGAAATCCCAGAGGTCTGTACTGTGGTACCATTACCTAAACTCTTCTAGACCCTGAATATCACGCTGCACAGTGCATTCTAAGCCCTAATTGAGCAAAGCTTTGCCCAATCAGGGCGCAGCGAATAGCGGGTTGTTAAGAAGCAGGGCTGGGAAGCAGGCTGCCACGTCCTTAACAAAGAATGAGTCATCAGCTGTCAATGGGTTTCCCCGATCTGAATTTAAAAAAACATTGCTGACAATGAAAAAGGGGGAAAAATGGCATGCCCCACAATCCATACCAGGCCCTTTGGGACTGTTATGAATTTTAAGGTGAACCCCATGCTAAAAATTAAAAAAAAATGGTGTGGGGTCCTCCCCCAAAATCCTTATCCAAGCATGCAGCCTGGCAGGCCATGAAGGGGCCCCCCTCCTGAACCATACCAGGCCACATGCCCTCAACATGGAGACTTCATCCCCACAACCCTGGACGGTGGTTTTGGGGGTCTGCAGACAGGGGGCTTATCAGAATCTGGAAGCCCCCTTTAACCACGCTTCAATCACGCCGTTGTTGGCAAAGTGGCACCGCTGCGCAAATCGCCGTACCCGTACAGCCGCTCCTTTAAGAGCGCCGCCGGAGGCACCCACTGCCTAGCGGTGGACCCAATGCGCATGGCCAACTGGCGCAATCGCCGCAGGCCACCCGCTACTGCGGGCATGAGAGCCAGAACTGGGATTCATGTGTGTAAACACACAAATCCCTGTTCTGACAGGGGAGGAGAGACAGATTATCTGTTCCTACTAAGTAGGAACAACGGTCTGGCTCCTCCTCTTGTCAGTCCCATCCCCTCACAGTTAGAAACACACCTAATCGCAGTCCCAATAAAAATCGCTGATCGCCGCCATTACTAGTAAAAAATAAATATATAATAAAAATGCCATAAAAATGCCATAAATCTATTCCCTATTTTGTAGACGCTATAACTTTTGCACAAACCAATTAATATATGCTTATTGCTGTTTTTTTTTTACCAAAAATATATAGAAGAATACATATCGGCCTAAACTAATGAAGAAATTTTTTTTTTTTTTTTTTTTTTCAATTTGGGGAAATTTATTATAGCAAAAAGTAAAAAATATTTTTTTTAAAATTGTCTGTCTTTTTTTGTTTATAGAGCAAAAAATAAAAAAATGCAGAGGTGATCAAATACCACCAAAAGAAAGCTCTATTTGTGGAAAAGAAAGGACGTCAATTTTATTTGGGTACAATGTCCCACAACCGCGCAATTGTCAGTTAAAGCGACGCAGTGCCATAGCGCAAAAATTGCCCGGTCAAGAAGGGGGTAAATCTATTCGGGGCTGAAGTGGTTAACAAGGGGGTCCCCAGATCCTGCCCCCCCATGTGAACAAGTATGGGGTACATAGTACCCCTACCCATTCACCAAAAAAGTGTAAAAATAAATAAAAACAGGAGGCAGTTTTTGACAATTCCTTTATTAAAAATAAAAACAGTGTCCCCTGATGTAAATCCATGACAATCACAACGTTGCCGCCTCCACTGGACACGAAAAAGAAAAAAAGGTTCCGCCATCAACTAAGGCAAATCGCTGAATGCCTGGCTTGCTGTTTAACAGTTCTTATATAAGTAAGAGGCAGAGCCACCTGGTGACATCACCTGATGGCACCACCACCCCATGTGATGTCACCAACCGGTGCATACTGGGTCAGTGACATCACAAGGGGGCAGTGCCACCAGGTGATGTCGCCAGGTGGCCCCACCCTTACCTATATAAGAACTGTCAAATGGCAAGCCAGGCATTGCCTTAGTTGGTGGAGCTTTTTTTTTTTCTGGGTCCAGGGGTGGCATCGTCATCATGATTGATAATTGATTTACATCAGGGGACACTGTTTTTTTATTTTTAATAAAGGAATTGTCAAAAACTGCCTCCTGTTTTATTTATTTTTACATTTTTTGATGAATGGATAGGGGTACTATGTAAACATCATTAAAATCACTGCTTCTGTAATAACAATCTTTTTATTTATTTTTTTTTGCATTGATACATTTCCCCCAGGGCAGTACCTGGACACCCATACCCTTTTTATGGCTGATAATTTGCATATAAGTCTTCAAAATGGGGACTTTTGATTTTTTAAGGTCGGGTCCCATAGACTTCAATGGAGTTCGCTGTTCGGGTCAGAACTTATACTCTGTTCGGGAGTTCTGGTGTGAACCGAACAGGGGGGTGTTTGGCCCATCTCTACTCTTTATCTTTCAAATAGCACCATAGAGATAAAGGTATAGTTACCTCCTAGAGCAGTGGTCCCCAACCACCCAGGTACCAGGCACTAGGGACTGGCCACGCCAAAGATAGCCCCTCCACAGACCAGGGTAGGGTGGGGGAGACATGGTTGGAGGGGTTCACTGGTCTACTTTGACTGGGACATGAATTGATTGTCCTAGACAAATACGTTTGAATAGACTCTGTATATGTGTTAGCTCACACTGTGGATGAGCCAAACAGTCAAGGAGTAGGAGTGATATTTCCAGGAACTAAATCAGAGCAATGAGCATGTCTGCTGGATAGAGTGATTTGACTGGCCATATTACATGCAACAATATGAGTGTCTGTTAGAGCGTAACAGTGCTTGCAGCGAGGCACCATGACCACCTAGATAATAAAAAAAAGGATCAAGGAGAGAGTAAGCAGTTCAGACTTGTTCCACATATTCACCAACATGGCTGATCCAGAAATACAAGATCTGAGCAAAAGCATGAAGACACCAGATGGGTTTTTGGCTGCAGCCTGTCACCTCAGGAGGGGGTGCAAACTGGGTCTCACCAGTGCTTCATGAGATCCTGTCCCCATCCGGCTCTCCTCCCTTCCCTATTTTTTTATGACCAAAGAGAGGGAAGGGAGCAGTGGTGCTGGCAGAAGGGGAGTGAGTGCCCCCTGGTGATCAGAGGGTTGCAGTGCAGGTTCTGCTGGTTTGCTCGCCTGCCACATGGCCTGGCCACCAGAAGGCTATGGACTGGAACTGGTCCACGGCCCGGTGGTTGGGGAGCCTGTCCTAGAGAACTTAAATAAATATGCCCAATTGAAATTAAGGGGTTGGTTTACCAAAACTGGAGAGTGCAAAATCTGGAACAGCTGTGTATTGTAGCCATTCAGATTCTAACTTCAGCTTGTTCAACTAAGCTTTGACAAAAAAAAAACTGGAAGCTGATTGGTTTCTATGCATAGTTACACCAGATTTTGCACTCTCCAGTTTTAGTAAATTCCTAAATGTTGTAAAAAAAGACAAACATTCTTCATTGCCAATATACAATGCTGGTTTTGACAATCTGGATTCAAATTGATTAATGGACTGCAAAACTCAATTGGGAAACCACCATTAGACCAAAATGCAACAGTCGAAGTAGAAATGTCCATGTGTAAAAAAAAAATAAAAAAGGAAAAGAAAACAAAATGCTCACATTTTTCACATGCATATTATGCAGGGTTGGCTAAATCCCAGAAAACGTACACCACTTAAAGTGGAGGGCCACCCTGAAATTAAAAATGACATTAACATTCTACAAAAAAAAATTTTAAAAATTTGAAAAAAAAATTTTTTTTTAACTTACCAGAAATGCCTGTTGCTAGGCAGTCTTCCTAATCTGCCTCTTCCTATTCCGCGGCGCTGCTCCTTCACTTCCTCCTCTTCGGCGAGCTGCCTCGTTGTCTTCTGGGACTTGTGTGTGTTCCAGAAAACCACAGGGCCATTCACAAAGCGCTGCGCTACTCGTGCATGCGCAGTAGGAAACGGGCAGTGGAGCTGCAAGGTTCCACTGCCTGTTTCCCTTAGTTAGGATGGTGGCACCGGCATCCAATCCAATGGATGGATCGGCTTCGGGGGGCCAACATTGCAGGCTTGCTGGACAGGTAAGTGCCCTTATTAAAAGTCAGCAGCTACAGTGTTTGTAGTTGCTGATTTTTTTTTTTTTTTTAAACGGCCGGACCTCCGCTTTAATAGCTGAATGAAATTCTGTTTACTGATCTGTAGCAGTTCAGTCAAGAAATGCATGGGCTCGCTGATTGCCATGAAGATCACAAAAAAGAATCGCTCTATTGTTGAGTTTTATGAGGTGTAATGGACTCAAGTAGTTTCCTCATCTTTCCTTATGTCATTGACCTAATTAGGAAGCAATAATATTTCCTTGTTAGTACAAGAACTAATAAGGGAGTACAATGGATTACTTTCTTAGGTCAGTTACACACAGCAAGGCAGTCAGTGAAAAGGGGATTGCTATTAGGCACAACGCACTTGTTTGTTTGCCATTTTAATTTCTTTCAGTAAGGAAATGTTCAGGTTCTGGGACACTGGCAAAAGAGGAACACATGGGGGTTGATTTACTAAAAGAAAATAGACTGTGCACTCTGCAAGTCATCCAATCATCAAATCATGTGCAAGCATGCTATTTTTTTCCTTGCATGTGATTGGGTATTCTTTGTAAAGTGAAGCTGTACCTCATGTACTAACCTCTGGAGCAACTGTACTTGCAAAGTTCACAGTCTATTTGCCTTTAAATCAACCCCAAGGTCTGTTACAAAGTTTCCTGTGACTCACTAAGACAATAAACACATTAAACCATAGAAAAGAGTTGTTAAATCCTATGTCACAGAACTCTAAGGAAGCTCTAATTTAATTTTGTGGCTGAAAGCTCCAGAATGAAGACATGACGGAGTCAATGAGTAGGTGTAGGATATTTTTAAAAATTTCTTCCTATATTAGTAAATAAATTCCAGTGAGCTATTTTGCTGTCACCAGGATAGGGGGTAGCAACTGCCTGTACCCACCATGGGCAGGTGAATTGTACATGATTTCCCAATTTTCTTTAATTTACCTTTTCCCACTAATGATGCTGAAGTGTCTGGTTCCAATGAGAAATAGACCAGGGGAGGGCATTGGGCCCCCATTCTAAAGCAACAAAAAAGTACTGAAAGGTACATACTGCCAGGTAATAACATGTTAGGTAGCCCACACACTCACGGTCCTCTTGCTACATCTGGTGCTCTGGTGTTGTTATTCATGACTAGAAAAGGGGGCAGGTTTTTTTTTTTTTTTTTTTTTTAATAATAAATAAACTTTAGAAGGAGGATAACAAATACAATGTAGATCAGACTGGGTTCTGCAGATCAAACAGGTTATTGGCGAATATCTACAAATTAATCCAATCTCAGCAACCTGGTTTTCTTTTCTAAAGTCTAACCTATAGGTCGAGCAGTAGAGTATTGTCCAATGAGATCTCTGCCTAAAAAGAAAATAGTAATGTGGCTGGTGACAAAACATGTAAATAGGCATGTGACCTATTTGAAAGGATCATAATGTTTGTATCCAGACAAATATGTTTTTAATACTTGCTTTCATGCCTTGAAAGTTTAACCTTACTTTATCTTGAGTGGAATTTTCCTTTAAAAAATATGAGCTTTTTCACTTTTTTTTTCAGAATTTTACAATGCAATATGAAAGTTATTTTATAAAATCAATCAGTGGGTAACATTTATGACAAGTGTTGTTGAGACATTCTGTGTCAAGTGCCTTTCAAAATTCCTATAATGCTTTTTATCTAATTAACCATCTTGTTAAAAGAATTCAGTTTGACTTTCAAAAAATACTTTTCTTCACTTTTATAATTACGTTTATAATGTGTCGTATATCTTTCCTTGATCGATTGTAATGATTGCACTAACGTGGTCCTATGTACTTTTAACATTATGTACTTTTTACAGTTACAAGGACACTGACGCTAATATATTTTACTTCTATATTCTCTCTTCCTTCCTTACAACTGCCAAGTTGTGATTCAACTTGGCAGTAATTTTACTTTATTTGTTTTTCTTTCATTTGATTTTGATTTTTTAGGAACAACAATAAAAAATGGTGCAAAAGTTTTAAAAACTAGTAATTTTTATTTTTTTATTTTTTTTACATCAGGTGGCTGGATTTTTGGAATTCTTAAAGCCCAACTCCAGGATCCTACTAAGTTTGCACTTGCATATGCTCTCCTCAAGCTTTAATAAAATGATGACACATTGTAAATCAGAATGTCTTACTTTTCTTGTGATTCTGGATTTTCACCCTCAGCTGATGTCATCAAGCCTCTCTGAAATAAGCATACTTCCGTATGCCAGGAAGAGGGCTTTCTGTCCTCTCACACATTACATTCATGCAGGGAAACAGCACTACATTTCCCATAATGCAATGGGATATGCAGGAAGTTGTGTCCTTGGTGTGTAGGTGGAGCTTGCGGTTGAGATGAAGGTGGAGATGGGGCTAAGATGAGGGTGGGGACATGGCTTACTCACAGTCAGACACTTATGTAATGGGTGAGAGATTGAGACTCCCAGTTCTGTCCACTTGAGGGAGTGGTGAGGTAAATGTTTTCTGTTTGCTTTAGCAGAACTCCCAAGTTACAAGACTGGTGGCCAGGAGGATAGAAGGCACAGGCCAGAAGGGATAAGAAGGGATGTAGAATAAAAATGGATATCTCATGTTCTAAGTAACTATTAATGCATGCACCACATTTCTTCAAGGTAAGAAAGTACAATTATAAACATTTCTGCCCAGCGTTGAACTTTAATCTTATGCGAACATGATCAAATCTCCAGTTGTTTTGAATAAAGATTGTGGTGGCAAAAAGGTAGATCCTAGGGGCTACCATTCCAAAAAAATAAATATTGATTCAATCCTCATAACAAAGGGACTTTCAAAACTAGAAACCAGGAAGCAATACATATCGAACACACTTATAAAAAATTAATTTATTCATCACCTCATTTTCATAAACATACAAGTTATATTGACAAGTAATGATGCTCAATTGCACAAAAATTATTATTACATGAGTATCTTATTTGCATTTTCATAGTAAGTGTCCAATTTCACAGACAACAAATTGCAGTCAACACGTTTCAAAGATAAATCCACGTCATCAGGACCAGCAGTGAAAGGGTTAACAAGACATCTATAACTCCCAATTGAAATTATTACTGTGGTCTCACTTAATCTATAGCACAACAAAATATTGCACAACAAATGATTGCATAATTAAAATGACATATAATAACATATTTTCCTCTGCAGATCGCAAAATGATAGACAAAGAGCAATTCTCACTAAGTACTCACTTAGAATATCATATGATTAAGTCAATTAGTGAGAAAAATTTCCCACCAGCCTGAAGTGTTTTTTTTTTTTCTTTCAGATGATTTGTAGATAATTTTTTTTACAAAGGAAAAACAATGAAAAGAGTAGCAAGACATGATTCCTTTTTTTCTTCTAAGTATTTTTTTTTTTTTAAAGATTTACCTTATCTGTTTGACCATTTAGGTGACTGGATTTGTAGACTCATATGTGCATATGACCAAATAATGTGACATTTTTACAATCTGTAAATTGTAAAAAAATTTTGGTTAATTTAGATGTGGCCTTCGGATTGTCAAATGTTTCACTTAGGCCTTTCTTAAATAGGGCACCCCTGTTATACGCAATGCTAATACTTTAAAACAAAAACACAGCAAAACTATGTTGTCTGCTATTGTAGTTATTATGCCCCTAGTCAATATCATCTTACATATAGGTACTTTAAAGTAGATAAGTCATGGAGAAAAATATACCATATACCAGTGGTCTCCAAACCGTTGCCCCTGGGGCCATATGCGGCCAACTGCTTGCCTTTATCCGGCCCTTGGGGCATATTCATCCCATTGATATGAGATACTATTTTGTCAACTGACATCAACAAAGGAGCACCATTTCTTCCACTGACACCAACAATAGGGCACTATTCTTCCCAATGATACCAACAATGGGGCACTATTCTTTCCAATGTTACCAACAATGGGGCACTATCCCTATTCCTAATACAAAATGAGGTAATGGTTACACTGAGGCCAGGGAAATTTCCACTCTCGCTGGCCACAGTCCAGCCCCCCTAAAGTCTAAAGGATAATAAACTCGCCCTTTGTTTAGAAAGCTCGGAGACCCCTGCCATATACTATGGTAGGTTGAGAGTAACACATACCTAAAGAACAACTCCAGTGTATACCACAATGCAGATAACGCCCTCTGCAACCTCCAGTGATGTACCTTCATTTGATTGTGTATATACTGTATTCCCTTCCAGGGACCTGAGGATCTAATTTCTTTAGAGACCTAACAAGACCTTGTTGAGCCATTTGAAATAAAAAAATGATTGTTAATTACCCCCACCAGTTTAATATGAATTATCGCACATTCGCTTGTCAAGATGGAAATAATCCCATCAGTTTAATGATTTCCCAAAACAGTTATAGTCACAGTTGCTTTTCTGCTATCAAATAGCTGGTGTCATGTCTGATTACATGTGCAGCACTATGGCAACTGTAGGTCAAACAAAAGCTAAGATGGCAGCTACCTTGGCTGTAAAGGATAATTCTGTTTTAACCATTTGTCTACAGGGTACATATATAAATGTCATGGTGGACAAGTGGTTAAACTAAGCTGCTGCTGCAGCTGTGAGCTTGATATTGGCTTTAGGAGACAGTGAAGGGCTTTCCGATAAAGGTGATTAGGTGGCTCTAGAGATGCCCAATCACTTTTGTGGGGCTTTCAAAGAAGTTTGTTTAACTGAGGATTTCAGGACCATGGGAAACTGCTTCCCTAGTACCTCCTGCGACTATTGACCCTGGAAGACATGTCACTTCTGGGGTCTTAGTTGTCATTCCTCGTCTAGTGTATCAGAGGATGTAGAAATAGTTGTACTGGAGTAAAGGGAGACATTGGGAGTCTAATAGAACCTTATTGTCTCTATAAAGAGGACCTGTCATCTGCCCATGCTATCACATAGAGGGCTGTAAAGTTCACGTGATGGTAATAAAGTAAAAAAATAAAAATAAAAAACAATAATAATAATAGTTTAAAATAAATAAGAATAATTTTAAAAAATGTAAAGCACCCCCATCACTCCAGTACACACCTCATAAAAATAGCACAGCGTGGGGAAAGCATGTGCATGTGAAATAAATTATGCCACACATGTAAGGTATTGAGATGAGAGGCATGAGAGCAGTATCTTTAGGGCCATAGTTCATGGTTAACTCTAAACTGATGACCTGTAAAGGCCTTTAAATCGTTGCCTATGACGAGTTTTGGGTACCATGTTTTTTATGATTTGATCATGCTTGATTAGCTGCAAAGGAGAGCAGGGTAAAAATGGTGGGGTCTAAAGAGGAACTGTCACCTGCCTAATGCTGTCACTAAGGGTGCTTGTTAGCCCCCTTGTGATAGCAATAAAGTTAAATACAGAAAAGAGGGTAAAAAATATATACTGTATAAAATAAATAAAAACATTAATAATAAAAATAAAAACAAAGCACCCCCTCTTACCCCTGTACAAACCCACACTCAAATGTCTCTAAACATAAATAGCTGCTCCACACATGTGAGGTATCATCACAAGCATTGGAGTGAGAACAATAAATCTAGAGCCATATTTCATGGATTACGCTAAACTGATAACCTGTAAAGCCTTTTAAAGCATTGCCTATGGACAACTTTGGGTTCTAGAGTTTATTGCGATTTCTTGCACAATTTTAAGGCTTGACATGTTTGATATCAATTTACTCAACACAGAGCCATATTTTATATTTTTTTAAAAAGGGTATAATATTGTGTTTGCATTAAAAGTCATTTTAGTATATTTATCCCTGAAAAAATGCATGGGATAAATAGCTACGCAAATGTTGTGTAACATAAAAAATTGCATCTACCACCATTTTGTTCTCCAGGGTCTATGCTTTCAGAAAAAAAGAATTTGGGGATTTGGAGGGGACTGAGAGCAATAGGTGCTGTAAATTTTCAGTTAATAGTAGATACTTGATTTTTCATTTCTAAAGGTAGAGTTTAGTGTCACTTTAAGTGGGTAAAACCTAATTTAATATTGTATCCAGTTTGTTGCTATGGCAATCAATTGTTATTGGCTAGTATTCATTGAAGGATGCAAACAATAACTGCAGTTGATCATGCAGCTGCTACAAGGGAACAGTACAGGGGTCCCAGCTTAGACTGCTTGCCTTATGAATAATTCAGGCATCAGATGCATTCAATAAATAATACAGATAAAATAAATGCATACACAAGTCAGACAAATGTATCATAGAATAGTCTAATACACTGGATCATCTGCCAACTTAACTTTCAGATTTTTACATGTATTTGAATAATATGCCAGCAATGTGATATCAAAACAACAGCAGTGTTTTCACATCGACTTATGAAACACTGATGGTAATTGTAATCTAATTGAAGCACTTTCTTTTTGCTTTTTTAGAAAAACGTAGTTCAGTTATTCAATGTAATTATGTTATGTAAAGTTTGGTAACCCATAGCAACCAATTGGTATCTTTTAGTCAGGACAGTGAGATAAATTATTATGGTTAAAATGCATTATTATCATTTGCACATTATCATTTGCACATTGCTTTTGTCTTGCTAAGTGTAACCCCAGGCTAAATGGGCTAAATGGGTATTACCAGAGTGGAGCAAGGTTTAAATCCTTTTAGGTTTTAATTGCAATTTGCATGACCCAGCGTTGTCAATAAGAAAATAAGGCCTCAATTACTCTTGTCCCCCCCGAAGTGCAATTCACATTGGATTACTCTTCAGAGGACATATGGCAGGCAGTGAAGGCATTTGGCGAGAGCCTGTTTTAATTCCTTAAACTCTGCACATGGTAGCAGGGTGATTGTGTGTCACTCCCATTCATTTGAATGGATTGCATACAATAGAAGGGTTAATTTTTGCTTGGGGGTTTGGGGATGGTAAAGACTGGGCCCAATTTTACCACCACCTCCTCCTTACCCCAACCACAATTGTACACTAGGCCTTGGGGGGAATCTCCGACAGGGATTCAGACAGCAATAAAAAAAAAAAATCCTGTTACTTGCACCCTTGTGTGTATGTTTAAATGAATAGAAAGTGGATAAAGAAAGAGCATAAAGACATAAGAAAAGGTGACTTATCTCAGGAGCAGCAATGGCAACTATACAAGTTTCGCCTGTTGAAATGGTCAGCTGGTGGGTATTTGCTGCTGCCATGGATATGAGGCTTTGTTTTTCCTGGAGTTCCAGGATACTAAAATTTACCACAGATTTGCATTAGCAAATCCATGGTCCAGTTTTAGTAAACATGGTATATGAGTCATAAAGTTGAAAATTATGTCATAGCTGCCATTTAAAACATCCAGCACACAGATGCATACTATAGTATACAGAGCAGAAAAAAAATGACAATTGGGCAAAGCAAATAAAAAGACGTTTCAATAATTATTTTTCAACCTTTTTCCAATTCACACATCTGGTTAGATTTATGTTTGTTGAAAGCCAAGGGATGCCTTCAACCCACAAAGTCTGTTGGCAGTTACTTAAAGGAAACTATAATGTATGTGATTTTTTTATTTGACTGCTTGTATTTGTATAAACTAATTTGATAACATTTTTAATTACTTTTAAAAATATCTTATCTTTTTTTACATATCATTATTATAGGTAGCTTTCATAACATGCACAGAATACTGGATGTCATTTACCTGTATGTGAAGCTCGAGATGATGAGGATGGCCTCTTGCACAATTTCCCATTCCAGAACCCCAGGAGGTGGAGACAGGACCTGCTAGGGCAGTGGAAAGGTGCAGGTGCCAGGAAGTCAGACCAGCCAACTTGAACTGGGTCCCGATGTCAGATAAGCAGAAGCGTGGAGTCATGTCACATATGAATTTTGGTAACAGCAGGGCAGAGGGGCACCAGATCACAAACAGTCAGAGGTCAGACACAGGCAAGGGTTGGCAGTGTGCTGGCAGCTGTGTTAATTTTGACATCAAATTTTGATTTAGTTATAGTCTTTTGACTAAAATGGCATTTTAGTCGTAATTTGGGCTTTTGACTAAAATGCCATTTTAGTTTTAGTCGTATTTTAGTCACCTGAGTTGTTTTAGTTCTGGTCGTATTATTGTAAATCTTTAATAAATTTTAGTTGACTAAAATCAAAGGGGTTTAGTTAAATTGTATTGCATTATTTCTTTAGAACTGCCAAACACTTACTCCTGGAGTAAATCTAATACCATGTTTATTATTTATGGTATTAAGGTTTGAACATGGACTACAGACACAGATTTAGCCATTGTGATATAAATTCAATTTAGTTTCAGTCATGGTCTTTTGACTAAAATGCCATTTTAGTTTTAGTCGTATTTTAGTCTTTTGACTAAAATGTCATTTTAGTTTTAGTCATGTTTTAGTCATCTGAATTGTTTTAGTTTTACTCGTATTTTTAAATTTTTTCTATTTTAAGGTGTAAGTTGTATTAGTTTTAGTCTTATTTTAGTCGACTAAAATAGTATTAATTCAGTCGACGAAAATATTTTAGTCCACAAATTTAACACTGGCTGGCAGTGAAGTACAGGATAAGAAATAAGAAACTTGGTCAAAAGTCCAGGCCAAGTTCAGTAACATGAATGAACAGCAGACATGAACAGGCAAGGGTAATCCAGAGAAGAGTCAGGTGTAGCTGGGTCAGGAATGAAGTCAAGCAGGTTATTCAGAGCATAAATATATTAATGCAGAAACCATGTAGTCATTAGCAATATGAAGGCTACCATTTTCATGCTTTACATCCTGAAAATGGGAAAAAGAAGATTCCCCCTAAAATGGGACTTTAACCGCTTGCCGACCAGCCACCGCAGTTGTACTGCAGCAATATGGCTCGGCTGTGCGATTTGCTGTTATGTTACGTAGGTAACATAAATGGCCACTAGGGGGCGCTTTCGCGCTGCCAGAAGCGCTTGTGCACCCCCAGCTTGCTCCCCGAGCCGATGCGTGTGCCCGGCGGTCTCGATCACCGCCGTTCTCCCACAATCGCTCGGGGCACATGGAGAGCCGGGAGCTGTGTGTGTAAACACACAGTTTCCGATTTTCTGAGGAGTGAACTGACAGATCGTCTGTTCATACAGAGTTTCCCTGCACAGTCCCATCCCCCTTCAGTTAGAACATGTATTAGGATACACATTAACCCCTTCACTGCCCCCTAGTTTTAACCCCTTCACTGTCAGTGACATTTTTACAATAATCAATGCAATTTTAATCGCACTGGTCGCTGTATTAATGCCAGTGGTCCCAAAAATGTGTCAAAATTGTCCGACGTGTCCGCCATAATGTTGCAGTCATGATAAAAATCCCTGATTGTCGCCATTACTAGTAAAAAAAAAAAAAATATCTTAAATAATAAATAAAATAATAATAATAATAAAAATGCCATAAATCTATCTCCTGTTTTGTAAACGCTATAACTTGTGCGCAAAGCAATCAATATACGCTTATTGCAATTTTTTTTACCAAAAATATGTAGAAGAATGCGTATCGGCCTAAACTGAGGAAAAATTAAAAATTTTTATATATTTTTTGGGGATATTTATTATAGCAAAAAGTAAAAAATAATGCATTTTTTTCAAAATTGTCGCTCTTTTTTGTATATAGTACAAAAAATAAAAAACGCAGAGGTGATCAAATACCACCAAAAGAAAGCTCTATTTGTGGAAAAAAAGGACGCCAAGTTTGTTTGGGAGCCACGTCGAACGACCGCGCAATTGTCATTTAAAACGACGCAGTGCCGAATCGTATAAAGTGGTCTGGTCTTTGGCCAGCCAAATGGTCCTGGGCTTAAGCGGTTAAACGGAAACAACACTACCCAGAGTTGTGTAAAAACTGAATATTTTATTTAAACATGTACAATATGACCAATTACACATGTGATGATCTGTAAAAGCAGAGCAAGAGCAAATGACATAAACATTGCAAACATTACAAAAATGGCATGTTGTACATATCTTGTATATATATATATATATATATATATATATATATATTATAGCCGAGAACAGTCTTCAGTGCCCAGTGCATTTCAGGTTCAAGCCCTTTGTCAGGGGTATTTCTACAGGAGAATCTACATTCAAAAACTTATCAAGTAGGATAAAATATTCAGATGTACAATTGTTCAAGCAAAGACTAACTCGTCACTGCAGCAGATGGCGTGGTTGGAGGTTTTGTGCAGCCCCTGAGCTCAACCAAAGTGCCCCATTGAGGTCCCCACAAAGACAGGTCAAGAAGGGGTCTCACAGTATAGGCCAAACAAGGCCTTCCACACAGTGGCGTCACTAGGGTCGGTGTCACCCGGTGCGATAAAACATGGTGTCACCCCTCCACTCCAACTAAAGTCGCCCCCCAGTACAGACCCTCCTCCACTAACTAAAGACCTCCCCCTGTCAGTGCAGACCCTCCACAAAGTATAAACCCCCTCCATCAGTATAGACCACCCCCCTCGGTACAGACCCCCCTCCCACAGTATAGACCTCCCCCTCCCTCAGTATAGACCCCCCTCAGTATAGACCCCCCTCCATTAGTACAGACCCCCCCAGAACAAACAACCCCCCTTCATTAGTACAGACCCCCCCAGAACACATGGCAGGCAGGGCCGCGGCGCTGGAGGTGTGTCCCGGCTGAAGGAAAAAAAAAAACTGCCAAAGGGAGCCAGGGCTTTCATTACCCTCGGGATGGTGACACCCCTCTAGTGGGTGGCACCTGGTGCGGACCGCACCCCCGCCCCCATCTAGCAACGCCACTGCTTCCACAGTCCTTCAATAAAAAGTGTAATGGATACACATCCTTCAATCGTCACCCTGTTATAAGTTGTCCTGTATAAGCACCGTCCTCCCTGGCAGTGTCTTACATCCCTAAATACATGTTGCCAGGCTGTCACACTGATCCAGTTGTTTTAATATATTTTGTATAACTCACCCATGACAGCCATGCCAATCAAGCGCTTTAGTTTCCCTCTTACTTTCTGGGCTGCATAATTCTTTCATGTCAGTTACTAGAAGGTACTGAATCCAGAAACAGCCTGGTAGCTCACATTTTCAGAAGGAGATCAGTGAGGGTCCCAGACAAAAGTGGCTTTGTGAAAATAAAACAAAAAAAAAACAATAGAACCCTAGAAAACTCTGTAGAGATACGGTTCTTTTTAAAACAATAAAAGTTCTTTTTGGTATATGTACTAGAACCATTTTCTCTAAGGACCTGTCAGAAGTTTGTAAGCAAGGATTGTTAGGACAGCAGTAGGGCAGCCCATATCTAGATATATAAACATTAGGCAGAAAAATAAACTACAAATATGTCTCAGAAGAGGTGGGTAGTAACACAGAGAAGTAATTGAAGTCAAAGGTTTCATGCGCTTTACAGTATAACTATTGAAAAGAATGAGGAAGCCTGAAAAAGAAATAACGACTGGCTGCTCACAAATAAATATGGTCATACAGTGGCATTTTAAATATTTAAAAAAAGTAAATTACATTTTTCTACTAGAGTTGCTTGTCATACATTTACCTGTTATAATAATGTGTATAGCGTGAGAGTTCTAGACATTCAGTGTTTTAATATCTCTACATAACCATTTTCAGCTCTTCATAGATAAAACAAGAAAAGGCAGTAATTAAATTTAGCTACAAAATGCTAACTTTTTATAGCCCTTTATAGCTCTTTATGGCCTTAACTGTAAGAAAAACATGGGTTGTCTCATTCTGCTTTAATCCTGTATGCATTATCACTCAGTGTGAATTCTGGAACTGCTTCTAGGTTTTGAGACTCAGACGTCAGTGATCAGATAAACGATAAACCAGGTGTGCAAATATTTGGGGTAGCATAAAAGTTGTAATCAGCTAAAAACATTTGCCTATTGAAAAAAAAAATTCTATCCAAACCCATTTCGTGTATACCCAATTTTCATGCACACCTCTGCTTTGATGCTTGGGGGTAAGGAGGATTCTATATCAGCATTACCATACGTCAGTGACAATAGGTATCTTTATTGCGAAGCCTGCGCTAAAATGCAAGGTCCACTTATTACCTATTGCCCCACCCCATGTCAAAATAATTTATTTTATCTGTTAATTAAAACTCATGTGAAGATAAGATAGAAAATATACTTACTGGGTATATTTACTTTACATCTGTCTTCAGCACTGGAGTGGGTGGAGTCATAAACCTTTTGCTGATCCTGCAAATTCAAAGGCATTATATACCTGTAAAGGTTTTTGTTGTTTTAATTAGATATTAGTGTAGTTATATTATCTGTGTTTATCTACCTTACCTTGTAATGTTGGGCTCACATGTTGTGGCTGCAGTTTGTACTGTCATGACTAGACATGTGCATTCGTTTTCATCCGAATGCATTTTCATCCGAATTTCAGGTATTTTCTTCATTGTTTTAACAAACGATAACGAAAGTGCAGAATCCGAAAAACGAAAGATCCGACATAAACAAATGCTTTATTTTCCTTTTCATTGCTACAACAGTTCGATATAGATAGGAGATTCGACATGATGCTGACAATAACAATCTGTGTCCATCAAACCTGTGGTCGAATGTGCCTAACCTTAACTCTATTAGTCCAAGATTATTCTACATAGAGAGAAAAGATTCGACGTAGAGAGAAAAGATTTGACATAGAGAGCAAAGATTCGACACAGGGGAGAAAAGATCGCTGCTGGAATTGGGTGGGTGAAGTAAAATAAAAATAATGATGATGATGAATGTTAATGGCTGATTGTAACCAAAGAGGAGGAGCAGTAAAATAGCTAGAACTAAGTACACACGTACTTTGGCTTATGGTGTCTGTTGAAAGTTCTAAGAAGATTCGATGGAGCAGGTAAACTATACAACGTTGTACAGTTTGCTGCTCCATCAAATCTTCTTTGAACATTCGACAGACACCATAAGCCTTCAATGACAGATTCGACCTTAATTAATTTGGATTTTCGGACGAATGCAATTTTTAACGAAAAACTAAATAAATAAAAACAAATTTCGGGAGTAACTAAATAAATGTATTTTTCGGACGAAAACGAAAATCCAAAACAAAATATTTCAGTGTGCACATGTCTAGTCATGACTGATTAGTTCCCCTTTTGTCCATGTATTCATTGACTTAGCTTTCCCCTTTTGCTAAAGGGACATGCAATCTTGTTCTCGGTCATACCGCATGTAATCAATGCCTTGTAATTTCTGTGTTGCATCATGAATGTGGGAGTGCTAATGTGATGAAACACATCTCTTCCCTTCATTGCTCTGGCTGTTTGTGGCTGTGCCAGATCGAATTACTATGTATCTCCCACCTGCAAAGCAGCAGACAGAGAGACCTAGGGGTTGCGGGGTATGTATTTCATTCATAAGAGGCTTCAGTTCTTAGACTGCTGACGGAGTTCTAGCAAATAACCTGTGTATTGCCATACCATTTGCCTCATATTTGAACACAACAAAAACTGCTGACAAAGTAATGTGAACATTTACTCTACTATAGGCTGTTCAGACAGAGAAACAAATGACACCATGCAATTACATGATCAATGCAATCTTATGTTTATAATGCCTTTAATGCATATGATAAGATGCTCTAGTACAGCACAGAAGCATTTTCATGAGATTTGGAATCCTCAGTGTTACAAGAATCCCATTCAAAAGATTGTGATGTCACCCACACCTTGGGGTTGAGGGAAGAAGCTGGGTGTAAGGTAAGTGTATAATTTTCCAAGCAAATTTTGCTTATAAAGACTGCATTGTGAAATTTGGTAATTCCAATTGTGTGGCTAGGTTACTGCACTACTTCACGCTAGGCCATTAAAGCATCTAGCAATAAATTTCTCTTATTTTCTTCCTTTTGGTCGGTCGATAATACTATTCAAAGTGTTTTATCATTTCTGTTCGACAGGTGCATAAAAAGTAGCTATAAAAGTAGTAGCTAGAAATAGTGTGAGCTGATGATATCCTGTGGTTTCTGCTTTTGGGCTGTTATCAGTTAGTTATGTTACCTGGCATTTCTGTGGATCAAAAAACACCTCCCCTGGTTGTGTAGAAGAAAGGGACATTTTATGTAGTTTTAAAAGTGTTATGTAGCCCTAACACACTTCCTATCCTAAGACAGGAAGTGTGTTGTTGGCAAGATTACCAGGTTGAAATAAAGGGAAAAAAAAGAAAAAGAAAGCTAATGCAACCATCACACCTACAAACAGGTAATCTGCATTTTTTGTTCCTGCATTTAGATACACTTTAAGGTTTCTATATATTATACTCGGGAATGTATATTTGGGTTTGGTCCTTTCTTAGTTTCTGATATTTGCAAGTATTAGCAGATGAAAGACAAATATACCTGGATGATGGAGTGAAAGTCTAATGCAAGCAATACACATTATTACAAATGGTATTTTAGGAAAAATGTTAGGATAGGTCATAGTCATAGTCAGGACTGCAAGCATGAGTTAGGAAAAAAAGTTTTTCTTTGTTTCTGTTACAAACTTTGTAAATAAGTAACTTTTCTCCTTCACTGATGGGCACTGATGAGGCAGTACTGATTGGCACTGATGAGGTGGCATTTATATGCAGTACTGATAGGCACTGATAGGTGGCACTGATAAGCAGCACTGATGGGCACAGATAGGTGGCACTGATATTCAGCACTGACGGGCATTGATAGGTGGCACTGATGGGCACTCATAGGAGGCACTGATGCTCACTCATAGGGGGCACTGATGGGTACTGATAGGTGGCACTGATGGGCACTCATAGGTGGCACTGATGGGCACTCATAGGTGGCACTGATAGGTGGCATTAGAGGGCACGTATAGGCGGCACTGAGGGGCACTGGTGGATACTGGTGGGCAGCAGTGATAGATGGCACTGATAGGCAACACTGTTCAGAGGCGCTGGCAGGCATCACTGATGGGCACAGGGTGCCATCTCTAACGGGCAATGTCTGCCATCCCTGGTGGGCTCTAGTTGGTTTACCTAGTGGTCATGGGTGGGCATCCCTGGTGGCCATGGGTGGGCATCACTGGTGGTCCTGGGTGGGCATCCTCGGAGGGCTGCACTGATAGATACACCCTGTCAGGAGAGCAGCCGGTCAGCTCCCCTCTACTCACGTCTGTCAGTGTGAGTAGAGGAAAAGATTATACACGTCATTCTGCTATAGGCCATGTGGGAAGTGGTGAAATGAGAAGTACAGCCAAAGCTTGTCTGGCTGTACTTCTCCTATGGATCAAAGGAGTGCAGTTCGTTTTACACTCCTGCGACCCATTATTCTCTTTTAAATCTACTCTCACCCCCATTCTAAGCCCTATGTCATCTACCTTGTAAGGGTAAGATGTGTATATTTACTTAAGGGCACTCTTGTCTGGTCACACAACTCCCCAGCAGCCGGCTTCAGAAGAGGAGAGGCAGCAACAATGGCTGTAGAACCTTGGTGATGAAGTCACCCATAGACTTAGACCCCTTTCACACTGGGGTGCTTTGCAGGCGCTACAGCGCTAAAAATAGCGCCTGCAAAGTGCCCTGAAAGAGCTGCTCCTCACACTCCAGTGTGAAAGCCCGAGGGCTTTCACACTGGAGCGGTGTGCTGGCAGGACGATTAAAAAAAGTCCTGCTAGCAGCATCTTTGGAGCGGTGAAGGAGCGCTGTGTATACCGCTCCTTCACCGCTCCTGCCCATTGAAATGAATGGGGCAGCGCAACTGTACCGCCGGCAAAGCGCCGCTGCAGCAGTGCTTTGCTGTGGTTTTAACCCTTTCTCGGCCGCTAGCAGGGGGGTAAAACTACCCCGCTAGCGGCCACATACCGCTGTTTTACTGTTGACGCCTCCCCCACCCCAGTGTGAAAGGGGCCTTACTATGGGGCATCTGTTGTCTGCTGTCCCTCCCCGACACTGAAGCCAGCTTTGGGACCCAATCATGTGACCAGACTAGAGTGCCTTAGATTAGGTAAGTATAAGCATCTTCCTTCTACATGGTAGTTAGCATAGGGCTTAGAATGATAGTGGGAGTAGTTTTAAGCTTAGGAAGCTTTTGACTGGACTACTACTTTAAAGCCCAATTTAACTGTATTCATTATTGTGAGGCACTTAAGTTGTATATACAGTAATAAATATGCTACTATTTTAGTTGCTGCATCAAGGGACAAAAGACCCAGTGTTGGCAACAGTTTGGAGAGTCAGATTACTGCTCTCACACAAGCAGTGGTCGACATACCCCACTGCACACTGCTCCAATCAACAACGTTCCAGCTTCCTGAGCAGCATTATTGATGGGAGGAGAGTTTGACAAGGAGGAGGGTTTGACCACTGGATACCTGGACCGCTTCTTGTGGGTGAGAGCTGCTGTATGACTATCAGCACAGGATATTTTAGCCCTTGCAGCAGCACTTAGAGAATGAACAAATAAATAAATACAAAACTAAAGAAACAGCACATTTACTACTGTATATGCAGCCTGAAACATTACAGTATTAAATAAAGAGAGTTAATTTGGTATTTAAGGTCAAGCTACTGTAGAACATCTAGTCAGCAACTCAGCTGCCAGGGAAAATAACTGAAGGACCTTTTTGCTCAGACACTCAAGTACACTGAGCTTTGTCCAAAAGTACTACACAAAGAGAGTAACTTGCTTTACGATGGCTAAGTACATCAACTTCTTATTGAAAGGAATTTATAAATAAAATAGTACAGTTTTCCCACGTAAAAGTGTGTCTTTTTGTACTGTGGTACAAAAACTATATTTATTGAGAGATCTGCTTAAAGGTGTTATTTGTAAATCAGAGATTTTGGGTGCAGATGGCCAGCTTCCCACTACTCTACGAATGAGTTGCACACACGAGTTATTTTAGCAAATCTGACAGTTTATGATATATGAAGAGTTTTTTTTTTTTTTTTTTTGCAAAAGCAAAATAAGATGATTAAGATAATTAATACACAGGGGCTTTTTACTGTTTCTGTGATCCATTGCATTGTGTTGTTTATTTACAGCACAGCATGCACCATTTTTCCTGTCAAATTGGAGGGTTTTTTTTTTTTTATGCTATTGAAACAGAACAATGCAACAATATCAATGACTTTGGGTCATGTTTTTATTTATTTTTTTTTTGCACAAGATTCAGTTAAATTTAAATAAGCATATATATATATATATATATATATATACTGAAAATAAGGACATAATTCGGTAAATTTATTTTAAATAACATCTAATCAGTATGCTAGAATAATGAGTGTCTTTGTATAGGTTAAGAATACAGTCATTGAACTCTTCAAGATAATGTCTACCCATTGTGCTAGAAATGAAAAAATATAATAATACCATGTTTGAATAAATAATATTTATGACAATTGTATGCCTCTTTTATTCACAATAACACATTTTTTTTCTCCACTAACATAGAAGCTAACATTATGTATTAACACTTGTTTTACCCTTTTGTATTTCTATGGCTGACTGTCTACTATGCTACTATAGTGTGCTAAATATAGAAGCAATTATTGAAGGAAGGCAGAGTGTCATTTCAAGACTTGACTGATGAAAAAGAAGTGTCTGAGTGGACTATGATTTTACTGGTTACATGTTATGTTCTTGTTGTCATAGCCTTCCCATATCTTTAGTCCCCCCTTTTCTCTCTTTCCTTTTTTTGAATTCATCAGAGACACATATAAAATGCTTATTGGAAATTCCGGAAAAACCCACAGTGCACATTATTTTTATTTGTGTGATCTTTGTCACTAAAGTTTACAAGGTAGGTCAGCTTCACATGTCCCTAGGGGTAGTTCAATCAGTGCTATCTACACAGGCGCAATCAGCCCATTGATTGAAAGCAAACCTTGAGAACATGCTTTAATACACACATGCACCTTTGAAAAATAAAACCAAGATGATACAGTAGTTGTAGTTTATAGATTGCCTATTTATATATGCTACATAAAAGAAATTAAAAAAAGAAAACATCATTTTGTCACATTAAAACAAGTTATTCATCTCCTAAGTGTTATTATAAGTGCTAGAACCTTATTATTTTTGTAAAGGGTCTACTTATTTGCTTCCCACTGTCACTGTTAAGCTTTTTGGCTTCTTTTTTTTTTTTTTTTTGCTTCATGAGTTCACTAAATGCCGTCTTTTTATTTGTAAATGACTTTTTTTCATTAAAGTAGCATTCATTAATATGAGTAAATTACTTTAAATAATGCCATCCTACCACTCAATTTAATGTATTAGCATGTTATTATCTTTCAAAAGCATTTCTGTATGCCACTTTCATCTTGAAATATTTATCCTAACCAGTTGCCTCTTGTGTTCTCTGTGTGAGGTGAATGATGCTTGTCGCGCATCTCAATTTTCTTGATTACTAAATATGGTCGATTGAAGGTCAACAGTCTTTTATTAATAGAAACTATGTAGCTGTTTGTTCTGTAAGTGTTTTTTTTTCATCAAAGATGTATATAAGCAATTTTGTTTATCAATGTCTTGTTTGCCTTATTTATTTTTTGAGAAATACTTCAATTTGACCCTTACTGTGTTTAGTACTTAAGGTAAACACATCTTAATTTCTAACATATATAAAAGGATATCCAGCTATGCATGTTCAGTTTCATACTAACAGAAACAAATTGCAGTGTCACTCATTTTGGGCTTCTCCAAGGTTTAGCGGCCTAACCACTTGACCTCCGGAAGGTTTAACCCCCTTCCTGACCAGGCCGTTTTTTGCAATACAGCACTGCATTACTTAAACTGATAATTGCACGGTTGTGTGGCACTGTACCTGAATAAAATCCCACAAATAGAGCTTTCTTTTGGTGGTATTTGATCACCTCTGCAGTTTTTATTTTTTGCGCTATAAACAACAACAAAAAAAGTAAATTCTGAAAAAAAAAAACAATAATTTTTACTTTCTGCTTTAAACATACCAAATCAAAAAAAAATTAAAAAATCTGTTTTTTTCATGAATTTAGGCCATTGTGTATTCTGCTACACATTTTTGGTAAATAAAAACCCAATAAGTGTATATTGATTGTTTGGAGAAAAGATATAGCGTCTACAAACTATAGAATATTTTTATATTTTTTTACTAGTAATGGCGGCGATCTTAAAGCAGGACTGCAATTTTTCGGTGGACAAATCGGACATCTAACTGACACTTTTGACACTTTTTGGGGACCAGTGACACTAATACATTGATCAGTGCTAAAAGATATCCACTGTCACTGTACTAATAACACTGTGTCACGGAACGTCCCACACTCCGCTTGAGTGCTTCCATCAGTATACCACTTCCTCCCAGTCTGGATACAGATATCAGATATTCCAACCGCTCCCAAGTATAAAACAAGACGAGACTTGTTTCACTGCTACATGGACTGTTTTATTATCACACGGACACAACAGATAAAATAACTCAGAGACTCTTCCCCCCCACCCTTGGAAAAGAGGGCGGGTTAAACTGTCCAAAGACAATGGACACACAGGTCAGGTGTGTTCAAACTTCTCCTCGGTAAACAATCTTATCAGTAGGGGGCTGCTGGAGGAATCCCCCCTCCCTTCATAAAGATACACTTCCCAAATGATCACAGCAAAGAGTCCACAACAGAATGAGACAATATACAATATATACATATTTACAAGATTGATTCTGATTAGTACAGATCAGACTGGATTTCTCATTCACCTCACAAAGAGTATTGTTCCCTTGAAAATCCAGGGCCCATAATCAAAAGGCAAAAAGCTTGCATTCAGTCCTCTCCAAAAGCATCTGTCCCGGCTAGGTCTGTCACACACTGGCTGGAAGGGAGTTAACATCAGGGGCAATCAAAGGGTTAACAGTGTGCCTAGATTGTGCTTAATCACTGTGGGGGAGGTGCTTTAACTAGGGGAAGGCAAAGATCCGTGTTCCTGCTTTGCAGAAACACAGGATCAGTGCCTTCTCTTTTGACAGAATGAATTTATTCTGCCTGTGTCCTGTGTAATTGGAAGGGTGCCAGCGAACATCAAGTCCATGGTACCCGTCGCTGGGCACCCGTTGTGTATAATCATAGTGAGAGTGGGTTGCCGACTTGGTACGTGAGCTGGCACAGAGCGGCTGACCTGCCGAAGTATATCTGTGGTGGGCAGTCATTAAGTGGTTAATATAGATACGTTTTTCAACAGTGCTTTTACAGTGCTATGTAATTCCAAAATATAACATTAATTTTAATACAAATCATCACAAATCACAATACAAATCATTAATAAGACCTCATCTGGAATATGCAGTTCAGTTTTGGGCACCAGTTCTCAAAAAGGATATCGGGGAACTCGAGAATGTGCAGAGAAGGGCAACCAAACTGATAAAAGGCATGGAGGAGCTCAGCTATGAGGAAAGATTAGAGGAACTGAGTGTATTCTCTTTTGAGAAAAGAAGATTGGGGGGATATGATCAACATGTATAAATACATAAGTGGTCCATATATATATATATAGTGAACTTGCTGTTGAGTTGTTCACTTCAAGGTCATCACAGAGGACATGGGGCACTCTTAACGTCTGGAGGAAAAGAGATTTAATTTCCAAATACGGAAAGGTTTCTTTACAGTAAGAGCTGTGAAAATGTGGAATAGACTCCCTCAGGAGCTGGTTCTGTCCAGCTCAGTAGA
This sequence comes from Aquarana catesbeiana, assembly GCF_042186555.1. Classification (NCBI taxonomy): domain Eukaryota; kingdom Metazoa; phylum Chordata; class Amphibia; order Anura; family Ranidae; genus Aquarana; species Aquarana catesbeiana. Next base: position 704,403,580 of record NC_133324.1, on the reverse strand, counting down.
TTGCTTTAAAAAAAGCTTGGGTTCTTTCCTAGATGTAATAGATGTACTAGTATAATATAACTGGATACTAACATTTATAGGTAAAGTTGACCCAGGGAATATTCAGGAATCCAATTGCCTCTTGGGGGATCAAGAAGGAATTTTTTCCTTTGCCGAAGAAAATTAGATTATGCTTTGTTGGGGTTTTTTTGCAGTTACACAAGCAGTTAACACAACCATTTTTTTCTTTTAGGATAAAGGTTTCACATGAATAAATACAAGTCTATCATTGTAAGCACCCACGTCAGTAGTAAATGGTTTGTCTCAACACTCTAACTGCTACATTAGCAGGAGAGCTTGTTCTGTTGAAAAATAACATACTGGCTGGGTCACCAGATGAAACTAAAGGAAAGTAAGCCTAAAAAAAAATAAATGCAGGCATCACATCTAAGAATTGATAAGCTGCAATATAAATAATTTGTTTTGGGGTTTGATACATCTTTAAGAAAATGCACATTTTTCATATGGAAAAGTGGGTATACCTTTACAAATACCACCATTTCAAATCCATGAACTTGGATTCAGGTGTTGAAGATTAGCCACTTGCCGACCGCCTCACGCAGACATACTGCGGCAGAATGGCACGGTCAGGCATAATCACGTACCTGTACGTGATCTGCCTCCTGCGGGCGGGGGGTCCGATCGCCCCCCCTCCCGGTCCCCGAGGCGGTCGGCTTGTGTCTGGGAGCGATGAGAGGCAAGGGGGAGACCATCCATTCGTGGCCCCTCTCGCGATCGCTCCTAGCCAATCAGATTCTTCCTCTGCTGCTGTTTGCTAAACAGCAGCAAAGGAAATTATGCCATCTCTCCTCGGCTCGGTATTTTCCGTTCCGGCGCAGAGGAGAGAAGACTGCAATGTGAGTGCACAAACACTACACACTCAGTAGAACATGCCAGGCACACATTACACCCCCGATCCGCCCCGATCACCCCCCCCCCGATCACCCCCCAATCACCCCCCCCCCCCCCGTCACACTGACACCAAGCAGTTTTTTTTTTTCTGATTACTGCATTGGTGTCAGTTTGTGACAGTTAGTGTGGTAGGGCAGTTAGTGTTAGCCCCCTTTAGGTCTAGGGTACCCCCCCTAACCCCCCTAATAAAGTATTAACCCCTTGATCACCCCCTGTCGCCAGTGTTGCTAAGCTATCATTTTTCTGATCGCTGTATTAGTGTCACTGGTGACGCTAGTTAGGGAGGTAAATATTTAGGTTCGCCGTCAGCGTTTTATAGCGACAGGGACCCCCATATACTATCTAATAAAGGTTTTAACCCCTTGATTGCCCCCTAGTTAACCCTTTCACCAGTGATCACCGTATAACTGTTACGGGTGACGCTGGTTAGTTAGTTTATTTTTTATAGTGTCAGGGCACCCACCGTTTATTACCGAATAAAGGTTTAGTCCCCTGATCGCCCAGCGGTGATATGTGTTGCCCCAGGCACCGTCAGATTAGCGCCAGTAACCCACGCATGCAGCGTATGCCTCCCTACAGCACTGCAGTAACACTTGGTGACGTGGCGAATCCCATAAGTGCAGTTCAAGCTGGTGAGGTGGCAAGCACAAGTAGTGTCCCGCTGCCACCAAGAAGAAGACAAACACAGGCCCGTCGTGTCCATAGTGCCCTTCCTGCTGCATTCGCCAATCCTAATTGGGAACCCACCACTTCTGCAGCACCCGTACTTCCCCCATTCACATCCCCAACCAATGCAGTCGGCTGCATGAGAGGCATTTTTATGTCCTCCCGAGTACCCCTACCCAACGAACCCCCCCAAAAAAGATGTTGTGTCTGCAGCAAGCGCGGATATAGGCGTGACACCCGGTATTATTGTCCCTCCTGTCCTGACAATCCTGGTCTTTGCATTGGTGAATGTTTTGAACGCTACCATACACAAGTTGAGTATTAGCGTAGCGTACAGCATTGCACAGACTAGGACATGCTTTCACAGGGTCTCCCAAGTAGGGATGAGCTTCGTGTTCGAGTCGAACCCATGTTCGACTCGAACATCGGCTGTTCGATCGTTCGTCGAATTGCGAACGATATGGGCCGTTCGCGCCAAATTCGTGTGGCGCATCACGGCCCATAATTCACTGCGGCATCGCAGTGCATTGCTGGCTGATGATTCGCCAAGCATGCACTATGACCCGCATGCTTGGCCAATCACAGCGCCGCCTGAACAGAGAGCCGTAATTGGCCAAAGCCAAGGAGGCTTTGGCCAATTATGGCTCAGGGGATTTAGTACACACCCCACACTATATAAGGCCGCCTGCACGGCGGCCCTGTGTAGTGTGTGTTCCGGCGTTCATTGAGAGAGAGAGACAGACAGACAGTGACATTTGATTTGAGTTAGATAGATTAGGCAGAACAGTCAGTCAGTTAGCTGCACTTACAGTGTATTGTGTATATATATGCATCCCAGGTGTTGCATATATATATATATATATATATATATATATATATATACACTGTATTCAGTTTAGCTAGATCCGTTCTTGTTATCTTCCTACTGACAGGCAGGCTTGTCTTGTTACAGTATTTACAGCTACCTGAAGAAAATTACTGGTGTTCCTTTGATCCTATTAGTACCACAGTCAGGCAGCTAGACTATTTACAGTTAGTGCAGTGCGTCCTGCTCACAGTGTTCAGCTAAACCTACAAGTTAGTGTGGTGCGTCCACCTCACAGTGTTCAGCTAGATCCGTTCCTGTTATCTTCTTACTGACAGGCAGGCTTGTCTTGTTACAGTATATACAGTTACCTGAAGAAAATTACTGGTGTTCTTTTGATCCTATTAGTACCACAGTCAGGCAGCTAGACTATTTACAGTTAGTGCAGTGCATCCTGCTCACAGTGTTCAGCTAAACCTACAAGTTAGTGGGGTGCGTCCTGCTCACAGTGTTCAGCTAAACCTACAAGTTAGTGTGGTGCATCCACCTCACAGTGTTCAGCTAGATCCGTTCCTGTTATCTTCTTACTGACAGGCAGGCTTGTCTTGTTACAGTATATACAGCTACCTGAAGAAAATTACTGGTGTTCTTTTGATCCTATTAGTACCACAGTCAGGCAGATAGACTATTTACAGTTAGTGCAGTGCGTCCTGCTCACAGTGTTCAGCTAAACCTACAAGTTAGTGTGGTGCGTCCACCTCACAGTGTTCAGCTAGATCCGTTCCTGTTATCTTCTTACTGACAGGCAGGCTTGTCTTGTTACAGTATATACAGCTACCTGAAGAAAATTACTGGTGTTCTTTTGATCCTATTAGTACCACAGTCAGGCAGCTAGACTATTTACAGTTAGTGCAGTGCATCCTGCTCACAGTGTTCAGCTAAACCTACAAGTTATTGGGGTGCGTCCTGCTCACAGTGTTCAGCTAAACCTACAAGTTAATGTGGTGCGTCCACCTCACAGTGTTCAGCTAAACCTACAAGTTAGTGGGGTGCGTCCTGCTCACAGTGTTCAGCTAAACCTACAAGTTAGTGGGGTGCGTCACAGTGTTCAGCTAAAGCTACCTGTAGAAGGTTGGTGGTGTTCTCATACTACAGGCAGGCAGTTGATTTTGCTAGCTGCAGTATCAGTACATATATATATATATATATACATATCCCAGCTTAGTGCAGCTACAGGCCATTAGTATGTCTGGAAGGCCAAGAAGGAGAGGCAGACAGTCACAAGCCAATAAGAGAGGGCAAGCAGGCTCTGTGTCTTGTGCTGGTCATGGAGACGGTGCATCCTCATCAGCATGTGGCCGTGGGACACGCGTGGGCTTTTTTTCGGCAGCTGGCCGTGTTGAGCCACAACATGCGGAAGACTTGGTCGAGTGGATGACCAAGCCGTCCTCATCCTCCTCATCCTCTCTCACCCATGCCCAGGGTACTTTGTCTGGCAAAGCAGCGGCCTCTTCCCTCGGCTCAATGTCATCAGTGACTCCTTCCCTAGCCCCACCATGTCCTCCTGAGGAGTCCCTCGAACTGTTTGACCACAGTGTTGGGCACATGCTCCAGGAGGATGCCCAGCGTTTGGAAGGCTCTGATGATGATACTGAGCTCGATGAAGGCAGTAACATGAGCGCAAACAGAGGGGGTGCCAAAGAAGGACAGCAATCTGGCAGTCATGCTCCCCCTCCTGCAGCATACTGCCAGGTTTGCTCCAGTGATGAGGAGGGAGGGGATGATGAGGTCACTGACTCAACGTGGGTGCCTGATAGGAGAGAGGAGGAGGAGGAGGAGGAGGCGGCACATCACCAATGAGGCAGGATGCCCTCCAGGGGCCAGCCTAAGGGCAGCACATTGACTGCATCACACCCCAAAGCTCCACATGTGCAGGGCGCTGCAGTCTCTGCGCGTTATTCAAAAAGTTCTTTGGTGTGGGCCTTTTTTGAGACGAGTGCATCAGATCACTATCACGATCACTATTTGCAACATATGTCTCAAGCGTATCTCGCGTGGCCAAAACATCTCCCGCTTGGGTACCACATGCTTGACCAGACATATGTTGACCTGCCATGCAGTTCGTTGGCAAGCGTATCTAAAAGACCCACACCAAAGAACAAAGAGGACCTCTCCTTGCTCCTCATCAGCTGAGATCTCCAACCCCACTATACCTTCAGTCCTCTCTGAGACCTGCACTGAGAGGAATGAAGGTGTAGAATTAGGTGTGTCACAGCCAAGTACTTGTGGGCAATCTGCTTTTGGTACACCGACGTCAGATTGTACCAGGCAAATTTCCCTGCCCCAGCTGCTGCACCGCCGAAAGAAGTTTGCTCCCAGCCATCCACATGCGCAGCGGTTGAATGCTAGCTTGGCAAAATTGCTAGCACTTCAACTGCTGCCTTTTCAGTTGGTAGACTCTGCCCCCTTCCGTGAGTTTGTGGAATGTGCGGTTCCTCAGTGGCAGGTACCTAAACGCCATTTTTTCTCACGGAAGGCGATTCCGGCTCTCTACCGGCATGTGGAAGGCAATGTCCATGCCTCGCTGGACAGGGCGGTCAGCGGTAAGGTGCATATTACCGCTGACTCATGGTCCAGCAGGCATGGACAGGGACGTTACCTAAGTTTCACGGCGCATTGGGTGACTCTGCTGGCAGCTGGGAAGGATGCAGGACAAGGTGCAGTAGTGTTGGAGGTTGTTCCGCCACCACGCCTCCAAAATGCTAATGATTGTGACACACCTCTCTCCTCCACCCCCTCCTCTTCTTCTTCCTCCATGGCCTCTTCCTGTGCTTTGTCCTCGGAACCAGCGGTGCTCTGTAGCCATTCAAGGGGCTACGCAAGTACGCAGGCCAAAAGATGCCATGCGGTGCTTGAGCTGGTGTGCTTGGGGGACAGGAGCCACACTGGGGCAGAGGTTCTGTCAGCTCTGCAGGGGCAGGTTCAGAGGTGGTTGACGCCACGCCAACTTAAGGCAGGAATGGTGGTTTGCGACAATGGCACCAACCTCCTCTCTGCCCTCCGACATGGTCTAATGACCCATGTGCCCTGTTTGGCTCACGTCCTTAACTTGGTGGTGCAGCGGTTCTTGGGCAGGTACCCGGGCTTACAGGATGTCCTGAGGCAGGCCAGGAAAGTCTGTGTGCATTTCCATCGGTCATATAATGCCAGTGCTCGGCTGACGGACCTCCAAAAGGAGTTTAACCTGCCCAAGAACCGCCTAATCTGTGACATGCCCACCAGGTGGAACTCAACGTTGGCCATGCTGCAGCGGCTGCACACGCAGCAGAGGGCCATCAATGAGTACCTGTGCGACTATGGCACCAGGACAGGGTCAGGGGAGCTTGTTTTTTTTCCCCACGCCAGTGGGCCATGATCAGGGATGCATGCACTGTCCTGTCACCATTTGAGGAGGCCACGAGGATGGTGAGCAGTGACAGTGCATGCATCAGTGACACTGTCCCCCTTGTCCACCTGTTGGAGCACACGCTGCGTGGAATAATGGACAGGGCACTTGAGGCAGAACAGAGGCAGGAAGAGGAGGACTTCCTTAGCTCTCAAGGCCCCCTTTATCCAGACAGTGTTTCTGCATGCCCGCCGATCACACAGGAAGAGGACGAGGAGGAGGAAGATTGTGTCAGTATGGAGGTGGAGCCTGGCACTCAGCATCAGCAGCAGTCTTTAAGGGATCAGTCCCAAGAAACACATGGACTTGTACGTGGCTGGGAGGAGGTGGCTGCGGACCATGTCGTCCTTAGTGACCCAGAGGACTCCGGACCGAATGCCTCAGCAAAGCTACGCTGCATGGCCTCCCTGATCCTGCAAAGCCTGCGTAAGGATCCTCGTATTCGTGGTATCAAGGAGAAGGACCAATACTGGCTGGCAACCCTCCTTGATCCACGTTACAAGGGTAAGGTTGCGGACCTTATCTTGCCATCGCAGAGGGAGCAGAGGATGAAACATCTTCGGGAGGCCTTGCAGAAAGGTCTGTGCAACGCGTTCCCAGAGACTGGGAGGTTACAAACTCCTGTTTCTGGACAACGTGTTGCTGAGGCTTCGGTCAGTCAAAGAAGGAGCGGTGGAGAAGGTGGCCGTCTGACCGATGCGTTCAGACAATTTTTTGGTCCGCAGCCCCAAGGTATGATCGGTTCCAGCGACCATCGCCAGCGTCTGTTTTACATGGTGCAGGAATACCTAGGGGCAAGATCAGACTTGGACACCTTTCCCACCGAAAATCCTCTGGGTTACTGGGTCTTGAGGATGGATCACTGGCCAGAGCTTGCACAGTATGCAATTGAGCTACTGGCCTGTCCTGTATCCAGCGTTCTTTCGGAACGCACATTCAGTGCTGCTGGAGGCTTTGTAACCGATCACAGGGTGCGTCTGTCCACCGACTCGGTCGATCGACTGACCTTCATAAAAATGAATCAGTCTTGGATCACCACCAGCTACCAAGCACCTGATGCTGATGTAACCGAATAATTTTTTTTTAAATCTCAGATCCCTTCAAAGACTGCCTATGCTGATGCTGAGTGACTATCCCTGAGTAATTATCCTCTTCCTCCTCAATCATCACGCTGATAGCTTGAAAGAACATTTTTGGTTCTGTGCGCCACCACCAATGCCTAAGGCACAATTTTTCAGCCCCTGTTTAACAGGGGCATGTGATTACAATTTTTGATGCAATACTTTGCAGCAGGGCTCATTCCTGCGTTCCAACTAGAGTGTCTGTGAGGGGTTGCAGTGTTGTGGCACCAGCACCAGTGCCTAAAGCCCAATTTTTCTGCCCCTGTTTAACAGGGGCGTGTAATTACAATTTTTGATGCAATACTTTGCAGCAAGGCTCGTTCCTGCGTTCCAACTAGAGTGTCTGTGAGGGGTTGCAGTGTTGTAGCACCAGCACCAGTGCCTAAGGCCCAATTTTTCTGCCCCTGTTTAACAGGGGCGTGTAATTACAATTTTTGATGCAATACTTTGCAGCAGGGCTCGTTCCTGCGTTCCAACTAGAGTGTCTGTGAGGGGTTGCAGTGTTGTAGCACCAGTGCCTAAGGCCCAATTTTTCTACCCCTGTTTAACAGGGGCGTGTAATTACAATTTTTGATGCAATACTTTGCAGCAGGGCTCGTTCCTGCGTTCCAACTAGAGTGTATGTGAGGGGTTGCAGTGTTGTGGCACCAGCACCACCACCACCACCACCACCAAAGGCCCAATTTTTCTGTCCCTGTTCAACAGGGGCATGTAATTACAATTCTTGATCTAATATTTCACAGCAGGGCCCATTTCTGCACCCACCAAGAGCGAGTGAGGACTTACAGTGTTGTGGCACCAGCACCACCACCACCACCACCAAAGGCCCAGTTTTTCTGCCCCTGTTCAACAGGGGCATGTAATTACAATTCTTGATCTAATATTTCACAGCAGGGCCCTGTGAGGGCTTACGTTGTTGTGGCCACAACAACACCTAAGGCCCAAATTTATGCTGAGTATATAGGGCAGGCCCCTACTTTCAAACATCTAACTTACAAACGACTCCTACTTGCAAACGGAAGGAGACAACAGGAAGTAAGATGAAATCTACCCCTAGGAAGGGAAATTCTCTCCTGTAAGTGTTAATATGGGAAAAACATTTCTCCTTTCCACTGATGCTTTCCAATCCTTGTTCCACAAAAAAACCCAAATTTTCAAAAAACATTTGTCATTGGGACAAAAAGTGAGGTGAAATCTGCTAAAGAGGAGGAAAGACAGCAAAACAAATGTCACAGGGGTGATAACCCTTCCCTATGTTTTCCAAAATGCTTAAAAAAGATTTTTTGGCTGGAGCTAAACACGTTAAAAATGTACCCGTTCAAAATGACAAACAGATTCTACTTAACAACAAACCTACAGTCCCTGTCTTGTTTGCACCGCCTGTATACTGCTGTTCAGAGTATATAGAGCCTTATGGCCCCACACCTTTCCTTATTTTAATTTGGGTGCGGGGTTCCCCTTAATATCCATACAAGACCCAAAGGGTCTAGTAATGGACTGGGGGGTACCCATGCCGTTTGTCTCACTGATTTTCATCCATATTGCCAGGACCCGACATTACATTAAACCCACAAGCAGTTTTAAATGAGATTTTTTCCTTTAAAAATGACATTTGGTGCAGGGACTGTTCTAAACACGGGAAACACGCGCCACTTTACAGGCATACTATAGACACCCCCCAGGTACGATATTTAAAGGAATATTTCACTTTTTATTTTTTTACTTTAACCATCATTAAAATCACTGCTCCCGAAAAAACGGCCGTTTTTAAAAGTTTTTTTTGCATTGATACATGTCCCCTGGGGTAGGACCCGGGTCCCCAAATCCTTTTTAGGACAATACCATGCAAATTAGCCTTTAAAATGAGCACTTTTGATTTCGAACGTTCGAGTCCCATAGACGTCAATGGGGTTCTAACGCTCGTGCGAATTTTCGGTCCGTTCGCAGGTTCTGGTGCGAACCGAACCGGGGGGTGTTCGGCTCATCCCTACTCCCAAGATGCCATCGCATTTTGAGAGACCCGAACCTGGAAGCGGTTACAGTTATAAAAGTTACAGTTACAAAAAAAAGTGTAAAAAAAAAAAAAAACACAAAAAATATATAAAATAAAAAAAATAGTTGTCGTTTTATTGTTCTCTCTCTCTCTATTCTCTCTCTATTGTTCTGCTCTTTTTTACTGTATTCTATTCTGCAATGTTTTATTGTTATTATGTTTTATCACGTTTACTTTTCAGGTATGCAATTTTTTATACTTTACCGTTTACTGTGTTTTATTGTTAACCATTTTTTTGTCTTCAGGTACGCAATTCACCACTTTGAGTGGTTATACCAGAATGATGCCTGCAGGTTTAGGTATCATCTTGGTATCATTCTTTTCAGTCAGCGGTCAGCTTTCATGTAAAAGCAATCCTAGCGGCTAATTAGCCTCTAGACTGCTTTTGCAAGCAGTGGGAGGAAATGCCCCCCCCCCACCATCTTCCGTGTTTTTCTCTGGCTCTCCTGTCTCAACAGGGAACCTGAGAATGCAGCCGGTGATTCAGTCAGCTGACCATAGAGCTGATCAGAGACCAGAGTGGTTCCAAACATCTCTATGGCCTAAGAAACCGGAAGCTACGAGCATTTCATTGCTTAGATTTCGCCAGATGTAAACAGCGCCATTGGGAAATTGGGAAAGCATTTTATCACACTGATCTTGGTGTGGTCAGATGCTTTGAGGGCAGAGGAGAGATCTAGGCTCTAATAGACCCCAATTTTTTCAAAAAAGAGTACCTGTCACTACCTATTGCTATCATAGGGGATATTTACATTCCCTGGGATAACAATAAAAATAATTTAAAAAAAAATGAAAGGAACAGTTTAAAAATAAGATAAAAAAGCAAAAAAATAATACAGGAAAAAAAAAAAAAAAGCACCCCTGTCCCCCTCCTGCTCTCGCGCTAAGGCGAATGCAAGCGTCGGTCTGACGTCAAATGTAAACAGCACCATGCATGTGAGGTATCACCGCGAAGGTCAGATCGAGGGCAGTAATTTTAGCAGTAGACCTCCTCTGTAAATCTAAAGTGGTAACCTGTAAAGGCTTTTAAAGGCTTTTAAAAATGTATTTATTTTGTTGCCACTGCACGTTTGTGCGCAATTTTAAGATCATCTTTTTTATTTCATCAAACATTTGGGCAATATACTGTGTTTTAGTGCATTAAAATGTAAAAAAGTGTGTTTTTTCCCCAAAAAATGCATTTGAAAAATCGCTGCGCAAATACTGTGTGAAAAAAAAATGAAACACCCACCATTTTAATCTGTAGGGCATTTGCTTTAAAAAAATATATAATGTTTGGGGGTTCAAAGTAATTTTCTTGCAAAAAAAAATAATTTTTTCATGTAAACAAAAAGTGTCAGAAAGGGCTTTGCCTTCAAGTGGTTAGAAGAGTGGGTAATGTGTGACATAAGCTTCTAAATGTTGTGCATAAAATGCCAGGACAGTTCAAACCCTCCCCAAATGACCCCATTTTGGAAAGCAGACACCCCAAGCTATTTGCTGAAAGGCATGTCGAGTCCATGGAATATTTTATATTGTGACACAAGTTGCAGGAAAAAGACAATTTTTTTTTTTTTTTGCACAAAGTTGTCACTAAATGATATATTGCTCAAACATGCCATGGGAATATGTGAAATTACACCCCAAAATACATTCTGTTGCTTCTCCTGAGTATGGGGATACCACATGTGTAAGACTTTTTGGGAGCCTAGCCGCGCATGGGACCCCAAAAACCAAGCACCGCCTTCAGGCTTTCTAAGGGCGTAAATTTTTGATTTCACTCTTCACTGCCTATCACAGTTTCGGAGGCCATGGAATGCCCAGGTGGCACAAACCCCCCCCAAATGACCCTATTTTGGAAAGTAGACACCCCAAGCTGTGATAAAAAGGGGAAGGGGGGAAGAGGAAGAGGAAGGGGCTAGCTCAAATGTATAGAGAGGTGAGTGAAAAAATAAAAATAAAATTATCTAAAAAAGTATAATAAGCATGAGGGCTAGTATCATACTAGCACATGAAAAATATTGTAAATACTGAAACAAAAGAAAAGAAAGTTCTCAGTGCAAAAGGGCTAGTATCATACTAGCACATGTGTGGTAACTCAGCAAATACTTATTGGTGACTCCAATAAGAGAGGTTCCTCTGATGAAGTCACGTGACGTGACGATACATGTCAGGATTGGAGCACGGGAACTGTCACAGACTGACGATAGGATACAAGCTCGGTGCTCGTGGATGTTTTTTACTATAGCCTTCTGCTAAATGTAAGTGTACCATGTTGTTTTTAACCTAATAAACTGATTTATATACGGGATCATGCTATGTGCACTCTCTTCCAACACTCCACATATATTCATCCCATTGTGACGAACATTGAGGAAACGGGGACGGTTTGAAGACAACCTTTTGAGGTATACGAAGTCGGCGTTCGTTGGATTGACACCCACACTCATTTTATAAAAGTGAGTGCATCCCCCTTCTCTGTCCTGTCCCTTTTTTCACTCTGGCAGCCACGGAGTTATACTATATACTGTCTGCTTATGTTTTTTATATACCATCCTGCACACCCACCACCTGAATCGTCTGAACTACTGGATGGGACCCTTGCCTGCTGGTGATTTGTTATTTGATTACAAGCTGTTGTCTTGCAGCAGTAAGGTGAGTTGCTTGCGAGCACAGAGGTGTCCCCACTGAAGACTTTTTTTCCCTTTCCTGTGGCTTGTGGACTTGCCTTTTTGGAACTGATGACTCATTGTTTGAGCACTTTGTACTACAAGGTGGTGGGACTGTTCACCATTTATTTATTTACTTGGAGTCACTAATAAGAATTTGCTGAGTTACCACATATGTGCTATGATACTAGCCCTTTTGCACTGAGATTTTTTTTTTCGTTTCAGTATTTACAATATTTTTTATGTGCTAGTATGATACTAGCCCTCATGCACATGGACTTTTTTTTATTTATATATTTTTATTTGGTTCAATATATATATATATATATATATATATATATATATATTTTTTTTTTTTTTTTTTTTTTGTACCCACACTGTATTTGTCACTCATTTTATAGCTTTTTATACATTTTAGGCAATTTTGTTTCCTCAGTCTATTCGGATTTAGTGCCCATGAGACCGCACTTTATTACATTTCATTATACTGTTATATTTTGTATAATTTTTTCATTTTGCCTTTTTGGAACTGATGACTCATTGTTTGAGCACTTTGTACTACTAGGTGGTGGGATTGTTCACCATTTATTTATTTACTTGGCGTCACCAATAAGTATTTTCTGAGTTACCACACATGTGCTAATATGATACTAGCCCTTTTGCACTGAGAACTTTCTTTTCTTTTGTTTCAGTATTTACAATATTTTTCATGTGCTAGTATTATACTAGCCCTCATGCTTATTATACTTTTTAAAATATTTTTTTTTAATTTTTTCACTCACATCTCTATACATTTGAGCTAGCCCCTTTCCCTTCCTCTTCCCCCCTTCCCCTTTTTATCACAGCACAATCACCACTCACTTTATTCATACCACTTTTGTCTGTTTGGATCAGCCATTTAGGTGTTGCAGCAGTGCCCCTTAGCATAGGTATAGGCATAGCACAGGTATTTCTGACAGCGCAGGAGTTTCTTCATCATTTATCTAGACACCCCAAGCTATTTGCTGAGAGGTATAATGAGTATTTTGCAGACCTCACTTTTTGTCACAAAGTTTTGAAAATTGAAAAAAGAAAAAAAATTTTTTTTCTTGTCTTTCTTTATTTTCAAATATAAATGAGAGCTGCAAAATACTCACCATGCCTCTCAGCAAATAGCTTGGGGTGTCTACTTTCCAAAATGGGGTCATTTGGGGGGGGGGGGGGGTTGTGCCACCTGGGCATTCCATGGCCTCCGAAACTGTGATAGGCAGTGAAGAGTGAAATAAAAAATTTACACCCTTAAAAAGCCTGAAGGCGGTGCTTGGTTTTCGGGGTCCCATACGCGGTTAGGCTCCCAAAAAGTCCCACACATGTGGTATCCCCATACTCAGGAGAAGCAGCTAAATGTATTTTGGGGTGCAATTCCACATATGCCCATGGCCTGTGTGAGCAATATATCATTTAGTGACAACTTTGTCCAAAAAAAAAAAAAAAAATGTGTCACTTTCCCGCAACTTGTGTCAAAATATAAAATATTCCATGGACTCAACATGCCTCTCAGCAAATAGTTTGGGATGTCTACTTTCCAAAATGGGGTCATTTGGGGGGGGGGGTTGTGCCATCTGGGCATTTTATGGCCTTCAAAACTGTGATAGATAGTGAAGAGTGAAATCAAAAATTTACGCCCTTAGAAATCTTGAAGGCGGTGATTGGTTTTCGGGGCCCCGTACGCAGCTAGGCTCCCAAAAAGTCCCACACATGTGGTATCCCAGTACTCAGGAGAAGCAGCTGAATGTATTTTGGGGTGCAATTCCACATATGCCCATGGCCTGTGTGAGCAATATATCATTTAGTGACAACTTTGTGCAAAAAAAAAAAAAATGTGTCACTTTCCCGCAACTTGTATCAAAATATAAAATATTCCATGGACTCAACATGCCTCTCAGCAAATAGTTTGGGATGTCTACTTTCCAAAATGAGGTCATTTGGGGGGGGGGGGGTTTGTGCCATCTGGGCATTTTATGGCCTTCAAAACTGTGATAGATAGTGAGGAGTGAAATCAAAAATTTACGCCCTTAGAAATCCTGAAGGCAGTGATTGGTTTTCGGGGCCCCGTACGCGGCTAGGCTCCCAAAAAGTCCCACACATGTGGTATCCCCGTACTCAGGAGAAGCAGCTGAATGTATTTTGGGGTGCAATGCCACATATGCCCATGGCCTGTGTGAGCAATATATCATTTAGTGACAACTTTTTGTAATTTTGTTTTTTTGTCATTATTCAATCACTTGGGGCAAAAAAAAATAATATTTAATCGGCTCAACATGCCTCTTAGCAATTTCCTTGGGGTGTCTACTTTCCGAAATGGGGTCATTTGGGGGGGGTTGTACTGCCCTGCCATTTTAGCACCTCAAGAAATGACATAGGCAGTCATAAACTAAAAGCTGTGTAAATTACAGAAAATGTACCCTAGTTTTTAGACGCTATAACTTTTGTGCAAACCAATAAATACACGCTTATTGACATTTTTTTAACAAATACATGTGGCCGAAAACATTTTGGCCTAAATGTATGACTAAAATTGAGTTTATTGGATTTTTTTATAACAAAAAGTAGAAAATGTCATTTTTTTTCAAAATTTTCGGTCTTTTTCCGTTTATAGCGCAAAAAATAAAAACCGCAGAGGTGATCAAATAACATCAAAAGAAAGCTCTATTTGTGGGAAGAAAAGGAAGCAAATTTCATTTGGGTACAGCATTGCATGACCGCTCAATTAGCAGTTAAAGCGACACAGTGCCAAATTGTAAAAAGTGCTCTGGTCAGGAAGGGGGTAAATCCTTCCAGGGCTGAAGTGGTTAAGTACCATTGATTAGAATCTTCTTAACTGTGTAGAACCTCAGATGTCCAGTGTCTGGTGTTTTCTTTGGTTTGGACGTGTGTGGTGTCATCATACTAAGATCAATAGAGCTTTCTAAGGGCCTCAGAAAGAAAATAGTGGATGGCTATAAAACTGGCAAGAGGTTTAAAAAATTGTCAAATGATTTGAAATCAATAATTTCACAGTAGAAAATAATCTGCATTTAAAATGACTAACTTTTGTCCAGAACTAGCTGGCCCAGCAAATTCAGATCAAGAGCTAACCATTTCATGCTAAAATAAATCTCCAAGAAACCCAAAATCTAATGGCAGGGTGTTCAGATATTTCTGGCAACAGTTGTGGTCAAAGTGCATGCATCTACAAGAGATTGTACATATTTAATGTGCATGAGAGGGTTAAGAAAAAGCCTTTGCTGTCCCAAAAGAACATTAGAGCAATGCTATGCTTTGTCATTTAAACTATATGGATCCACAGCCAATAGAAAAGAGGTCCATTAGTGATCCAAATGGCTTAGGTTTCTTGGCTCTCCACAAAAAAGGAATCACACACAAAGGACGGGTGGCACCTATATTAAAAAGTAGTTGAGCCAGAAAAAGCACCAAACAAATGTCCAGAGAGTCTAAAGATATTTTGTTGTGTCAGTGACAGACAGGGGAAAAAAAGCAGCCAATGCATTTTGGGGGTCAGACAATTGGGGCTAGAAAAGATACAAAAATTAATCCATTACATTATAAACCCCACCCATTGAGCCTGTTCTGTGAAATTACCATACCAGACCCTTATCTGAGCATGCAACCTGGCAGGCTGCAGGAAAAGGGGGGCGACGAGAGAGCGCCCCCCTCCTGAACCGTACCAGGCCACATGCCCTCAACATAGAGAGGGTGTTTTGGGGTCCCCCAAAACACCTTGTCCCCATGTTGATGGGGACAAGGACCTCTTCCCCACAACACTTCCCTGGTTTTTGTGGGGGTCTGCAGGTGGGGGGCCTATCAAGGGGATCCCAGCCATCCTATGTGAAAGGGTATCGTGTACATTATACCCCTACACATTCACCCAAAAAAGTGTCAAAAAAGTATGTAAGTAAAAATTACAGTAGACAGTTTGGGACAAGTCCTTTACTAAAAAAAAAAATGCCATTTTTTTTTATTTTGGCGTGGGGCTCCCCTTAATATCCATACCAGACCTGAAGGACCTGGTAATGGACTGGGGGGGGACTCATGCCATTGTTTTCAATGATTTGTATGTATTTTGCTGGGATCCGGCAATACATTACAACCACGAGCATTTTTTAAATTACATTTTTTCCTTTACAAATGTCATTTTGCTGCTCTCGTTCATAAAACTATGTACGGCTGCTATGTAAGCAGCCTAACATAGTGTGGGGTGTGGACTCAGCCCCTGAGCCATGATTGGCCAAAAGCACCCTGCCTTTGGTCAATCATGGCTCTCACAGCAGAGCGCGCTGTGATTGGCCAAAGCATGCAGGTCAGGTGCATGCTTTGGCCAATCAGTAGCTGTCAATGCACTGCGATCTCCCAGTGCATTGACGGTCTCGCCATTCATTATGGGACATTCTGCGGGCACTCGAATTTCCAGTGAACGCCCCATAATGTTCTAAATTCAGCGAACGGGGCGAACACCCGATATTTGGGTCGAACTTGCGCTCGACTCGAACATTGGGCCCATCCCTACTGTCGAGTCCACATGACAGAACATACAGGAAACAATAATGCCCCGTACACACGGTCGGATTTTCCGACGGAAAATGTGTGATAGGACCTTGTTGTCGGAAATTCCGACCATGTGTAGGCTCCATCACACATTTTCCATCGGATTTTCCGACACACAAAGTTTGAGAGCAGGCTATAAAATTTTACGTCAACAAAATCCGTTGTCGGAATTTCCGATCGTGTGTACACAAATCCGACGCACAAAGTGCCACGCATGCTCAGAATAAATAAAGAGAAAGCTATTGAAAGCTATTGGCTACTGCCCCGTTTAGAGTCCCGACATACGTGTTTTACATCACCGCGTTCAGAACGATCGGATTTTCCGACAACTTTGTGTGACCGTGTGTATGCAAGACAAGTTTGAGCCAACATCCGTCGGAAAAAATCCTAGGATTTTGTTGTCGGAATGTCCGATCAATGTCCGACCGTGTGTACGGGGCATAACTCTACCTACTGTGACTGGGACTTCAAGCTTTCTCCCCTCTCTTCCTGGTACCAACCTTAACTTACAGTACCAATATCCATGCCGCTCAGCCGCTGATTACAGGCACTCATTCGCTGATTACTCTTCTGGCCCCAAAAAGTGTTTATCAGTCTTATTATTGCTGTTATATTTCAGAAATGATTCATGCTTCAATCCTTAGTTATTGGCGTGCTAATGGGCTATATTTTTTCTTATCTTTTTACACATACAGATGAGTATACCCAGGATTTTTATTCCATATCCATAAAACACTTGGATAATTGCTAAAGGTAAACCAATCCATTACCTCTGGCAAGGTTATGTTTTTATTCATCAACTATGCTATTAACAGAGAGCAGGATTTTTCTTCTGTTTATAACTTTGCAACAATATATGTTTTTATGTTACATTTAGCTTGATAACCATTAGTTTATTAATATTTGATGTCAACTAGTTTTGCTTTTATTTATTTTTTTATATCTCATTGTAGTCAATTTCTTCACAGAATGTATAACGCTGATCTAAATATTTTTTGGCCTTTGTTTTAAACCTAAATGTTCATTAGGTGCTACTTTTTATTTTATTTTTTCAGTAATTAAAATGGTTGTAAAGTCTAACATTTTTTTAGCTTAATACATTCTTTGCCTTAAGGTAAAAAAGCCTTCAGTGGTCAGCTCCCCCCAGCCCCCTGAATACTTACCTGAGATATATCTTGAATCAGCGATGTGCCCAAGAGCAGCAGAGCTATCTCTCTCCCTCCTCACAGGACATGGAGGCAGCAGTGGAAGCCATTGGCTCCTGCTGCTGTCAATGAAAACCTGTGAGGCGGGAGTGGGAGATGGGGCCGAGCTGTGTGGTCTGTGTCAATAGAAGTACACAGCCCGGCTTGGGATTAAGTATGAGTGCCCCTGTATCAAGTGGGTTGCTATGGGGGCACTTGGAAGGGAAGAGGAATAGAGAGGGCCAGCTGGGGACCCCAGAAGAGAAGGATTGGGCCACTCTCTGCAGCATCATTGCACAGAGCAGATAAGTATGATATTTTTGTTATTTAAAAACAATTATACCTTTACAATCACTTTAATCTTGACACTGGTAAATCACTTTTTTTACCTATGACATTGTGCTTCATTGGTGTGGCATGTTTTGCATAGCTATATACCTCCAATCTGGGTTGTGTTGTGGCCAGATTTTATATGTAAATGTTATCTCATACCTATCATAGACAATTACAATTTCTATCCTATTTTTAGCAATGTTTTTGAATCAATGCGATTCTCATGTATAACTTTCATTCTAGTATCTTTTGTATTTTTTTTTGTAGTTTTGATCCTTCAAATCGCATTAGCTGTCTTTTGTTTTTTCCTGTTTGTCACTTACGGAACAAATAAAATATATTTGATCTACCAGAACATTTCTTTTGGTACCTCTTCAGGATTAGCTACACATATGCTGCAAACAATGGGCAGCTTTGCCTGTCAGAAGCAAGTGTCAAAACAAAACCATCTTGTGGAAGGCCTATGCCTTTAGGGTTTCCCCCTGCATAGTCTAGAGTGCGTTAGATCAAGCCCCCATCAGGAAATGCAGAAAATCGTTTTTTTGCACAGCATCCTTAGAGTGGGACATTTTGGGCCCTCTGTTGGATGATGACAGCATATCTCCTAGATGTTTCTCCTTGCATTGGAGAAAGGATAAATGGCTCCATCTATGCCTCCCTAATTTTTTTTCTCTTCCTCGCTGGCAGCACCTCAACATTCCCCCTTTTCCTAACTGCCAACAAGATTTTTCATTTATATTTTCTGCTACCTGTTTTTTTTCTGTGTTGTTGTAGAGCAGAAACCATGTGGCTGTAGGTTTGCCCTACAGCTATGCCTCCAGTACAATGGATCAAGACACCTGCACTGCCACCATCCAAAAGGTATCCCCTTTGGATGGTGGCAGTAGATTCTCCAAGATTTCCTTCATGTATAAGGTATGAGTGAAATGCCCCCCTTTAAGCCTCCCACCAATATTCTCCTCCTCTTTGCCAGTACCTCAAGACTCCTCTTCCTTCTTACCACCATCACCCCGACACACATCCTTCTCTCCTCCAGCACCCCAACTCTCCTTACATTCCTCTTCTGCCTCCTGCTTCATGGCATTTCACATGCTGGTAGAGGGTAAGAATGGCCTTCTATAAAAAGTAGTGGCAGCTGGCATGTGGCCTTCTGAGCAAAATAATAATGACTGAGTACCTGACACTGGTTTAGCATAGGCTACAAAAAAGTGATAAATGATGTATTAGGCAAAGCTGGCATGATGATGCTGAGCATGGGTGAGATTTTGTGAATTTTTTTTTCTGCTTCTACAGAAACATTGCAAAGGCCTGTGAATTGGGGATAGTTGCCTCAAAGACATTCCAACTCCTCATAGCCAGTTGACAGGAATATGTGGGATTAACGGAGAAGGAGAAGGAGAAAAAAAAAAGTGGGAGCAGCACCATAAAGGCAAATGACTGCTCTGCATCCTTGAAGAAGAGGAGGAGGAGATGGGAGCATGAGCAGCACAGTAAAAAAAAGTGGCTGCTATGTGCCTTTGAATAGGAGGAGGAAAAGTGCACATTAGCAGATCCAAAATAAATGGCTGCTATGCACCCTTGACAGAGAGGATAAGTGCAATAACAGGCCACAATAGATGACCACTATGCTCACTTGAGGGGGCAGAAGGGGGAAAAGAACACATTAGCAGGCCCAAAATAGATGGCTGATATGTACCAGTGAGGAGAAGATCAAGGGCCAGGAACTTTCCGCTAAATTACATGAGAGGGGCGGCAGCACAAGGAACCTGGGCAAATAAAAACACAACTGTTATGCACCCCAAGATGGGAGGAGGAAGAAAAGGGCACATTAGCAGCACTCTTTATCTTCTCAATTACTGTATATGTTTGGGGACAAGTGAGTGTGCGCGGGTATCATTGCAGATCACAAGATGCAGAACAGAACTGTCAAGTGTACTGGTAGAACAAATATGGATAGATTGGGTCATCAGTGCTCTTAATATCAGAATTAATGAATTACATGATTGTCCATATTTAACACACTTCTGTATTTTTAGGCAAATAGAAAATAAGTGATCTTTAAAAAAAAAACAAAAAGGACATTTTCTAAAATAACTAGATTAATTACACGTTGGTAACAGATTAGCTCATCTCTAATTTTTCTAAAAAAAAAGCATTTTATTTGTAGATAGATTTCTAGTCAGCTGACATTATTTGCTACCTTTGTGCAACATTTCTTGAAATCCAGCATGTCAGCTGATTGAAACGTTCCACTGTAGTTAAATCTCACATGAAAGGTCTTAGTCTTATACCATCAGGCATTGCTGGGCATTGTGACAGGCATGCATCTTCTATCTAAAACCTTGTTGAGGATTTAGCCACCCTAAAGGATCTCTGGAGTAGGATTACTCAGCTTAATTTTCTTTATCTTGGTTTACAAAGTCAAAAAAAGAGAGATCTTGGCTTTTAGAGAATTAATAACCACTCTTCCTGCAGAAAGATTACTGAAATCAATGATGCGATTAGGATTGTAAATAAGAAGTACAAGACGACGCCATTACAATCAGTCTCCAGTGCTAACGGGAAGATGTGTGAGTCTTACTGATGGGCTTATGGCTAAAAAACCTCCATCAAACATTAAAGTCAATACAGAACAATCTCACAGATTAATTAAGAATCCTGATTAGGGTTATTTGTGATAGAGGACATTGCTTTCCATGTTCCCTGTGGGTTTCTTTAGTAATTGCAGTTGTGAATACAGGGATGTTACAGTTGGGTTAGTAAATTTAAACAACTGAGGTGTTAGTGGATCAGAAAAATAGGTCGAGCACAGTAACAGAATGCTCTCAATGCCAAATAAATGATGCAGACAAATTGGGAGCAGCTTTTAACAAGTAAAGTGAACAGGAGTTGTTCAGCTGGATTGTAGTAAGTCTCAAGACTGTCATTTTACCAAGCTGTTTACAAAGATTTACTAGTAATTAAAATACACATGGACATTGCCCATTATTAACGCACAGTTATCTTTGACGGGTGACATTCTAATAGACAGTATAACTAAATGCTAAAGATGTAATTTGTTAAAGTTGTGCTTGTATAGTATGCTTATATACATAAAGAATGTCATAAACATTTTAGAATTCTATTGCTCCTCTGCACTACAGAAGTTGTGTCAGTGACAGATTAATGCACCTGTTGGGACTAGGCAGATGCATTTGCTGCATGGAGGAGGGCCCCACTGAGGTCGGAGTGTCTATACTGTATCACTTACACTATGTCCTCAGTACATGTTCAGCCCCTTACTAGCTAGGACTCTGTCAGCTGTGTAACCTACAGCTACAGATAACTTATCTGCGACGTCATACAGTTGCCATCCAGGAGACAGCTGAACGTAAACAAAGATGTGAAGATGCTGGTGACATCATTGTCCAAATGTGCCCATTGCCCTATTTCAGTAGTGACGTGTTGCCTTATCAGGAGTTCATGTGTAATCTCCATTAGCAACTGTAACTATATATAGATATATCTATATAGATCTCTATAGAGAGATATATAGATATCTCTCTATAGAGAGATATCTATATATCTCTCTATAGAGATCTATATATATATATATATATATATATATATATATATATATATATATATATATCTATATATTGTGACAGACCTAGCCAGGAGAGAGACTTTTGGAGGGGACTGTATGCTAGCCTCTTGCCGATCGATCAGGGGCCCTTGCATTTGGGGGAACGGTGCTCTTTGTGAGCTGTATGCCTGGGGACCCTTGAGGTGGTATTACTGTAGATTTGGGTCCTGGTCCCCCAGGACACACAGACTCTGGGGACACTGGATTTGCCATATTGGAATAGTGGCTGATTCATAATGCTGGGACAGATACTGTTAGGAGATGCTGATGTAAATTCCAGCACCTGTCTGTCTGTTGTCTGCTAAAATGTCTATTGTAAATAAGTCTATAGTATGGGATCTAAGAGTCATTAGATCCCCATTGTTGTTTGTGTTAATTCACTTTTAGTGTATAAAAGCCTGTATTTTGCAATAAAGGAGATTTCCTGTTTGAACTTACATACAGCCTGCCTGGTGTTTGTTCTGAGCTATCACAACTGGGTTAGAACGGCACAGAGCTGAATTTCTAATCCTGGAGCATTGGATGACTGAGCAATCAGATGGTGCGATCTGCAATCTGATTCAATAGCTGCAGAGGAGTGTCGGGAGAGTGGAACCGAGTGAGCAAGGGGCTCGTTACATTGGTGGCAGCGGTGGTATTTGCTCTCCAGTTACTGGGACACTCCAAACCAGCCTGCAGGAGAGCCACGCTGAAAGACTTACTTGAGAGCCGTGGAGGGAATGGTGAGATTGTGCTTCCTTGCCGTGAACACATCCAAACCATCACCTGGATTCAAGGTAGCAGGATAGCAGGAGAGGAGAAATACCAGCCACCATGGATGAGGAATTCAGAAGGAGGTTGTGAGAGAAGGAGATACAGCACAGAGGACCAGTATCAGAGCAGGACCTGCTAGGATGGTTTGATTCTATCCGCTGTGAACTCTGGAAGGAAGCGCTAGCCCGTGAGCAGCGACACCAGGGAAAAGTTCTCCCCTCCATCCATGTGAGGTACTGGTCACAGTATGGAGTGCGAATGCTGTTTTTCGGGGAACAGCCGAACCAGGAATGGACAGCCGAGTTAAGCAGGCTGATCCGGGCAGAAATGCGGTTGGACGAGAGCTACAGAGCCCTCCAGTGGTATGTAGCCCAAGTGTGCCCATGGACAGCGGATGACAGCCCCAAGAAAGACTTTGACTACGATGGCCTGGGATTGTTGTACTGGAGGCTGTCCAGGGACCCTGACTTTGGAAGTGATCGGGAGTGGCGTTTGGAGGAAATAATGGAGCACAGAGAGCGGAGACTGAATGTCTCAGAAGTGCACTGGGCACTGGAAGATTTGGAGTTTCTGGCTGTTCAGGAATGGGAGTTGGAGATCGCCTACAAACAGCTGTTGGACTCTGCTCAGCAGCAGGGTGGTGCTCCCTTTGCCTGGGACTATCATGAAATACCAGTTGACAACTCTGAAATCCTGGCTGAAGAGTTGACAATGTGGCAGAGTAATGGTGTGCTTTGCCAACCTGCACCCGCAGCTATGGAGGGGGAGGTCTTATGGCGGATGCAGCAAGTGCTGACTGACCTTGATGAACCTGTTTCTGCATTGGATGATCTTGGATGGAGAAATGTGCCTGTCCAGCAGAATGCCAGAGAATCTGCAGTG
Source organism: Aquarana catesbeiana (assembly GCF_042186555.1). NCBI lineage: Eukaryota > Metazoa > Chordata > Amphibia > Anura > Ranidae > Aquarana > Aquarana catesbeiana. The sequence goes on along the minus strand of NC_133324.1, from coordinate 704,380,530 downwards.
AAAAATGTGAAGATTGCCGTTCCCAAACCTGAAGTGCTGACAACAGGGCAGAGCTCTGCTAACCTCTGCCCAGCACTGATAGCATCTTCTGGGTTCCACGGAGAGGAGATGGTGAACCTTTATCCCCAGACACCAGTTGCAGAGACAGGGGATTTGACAGACTTTTCTGCTGAGGAAGAACAACCTGGTGAGCCTCCAGCAGAAGAAGACCTGTTATTAGGGCCAAACTTCACTGTGCTCTGCCCAGCACTGATAGCATCTTCTGGGTTCCAGGGACAGGAGATGGTGAACCTTTATCCCTAGATACCAGTTGCAGAGACAGGGGATTTGATAGACTTTTCTGCTGAGGAAGAACAACCTGGTGAGCCTCCAGCAGAAGAGGAGCTGTTATTAGGGCCAAACTTCACTATGCTCTGCCCAGCACCAACAGAAGTATCTGTGAAGTTACAAGGAACTTCCCCAGCTGAAGCGCTGGCAACTGGACAGAGGGTCCAAGATCTCTGCCCTACACCTGCGGTGGTTCCGGAGGCTCAGGGTGAGAAGGAGGTGGTCACTTCCCAGCAGCAGATCAGGATACAGGGGGAGAAGGGAGAGGAGGTGTTCGTCGTCCCTCCCCAACAGTTAGCCGGAGCAGATGGTGTGGGGTTTCCAGCAGAAGGGCTGGCAACAGGGCCGAGTACTGCTGGACTCTGCCCTCAACTAACAGAGGATGGATGTCCTGTGAAGGTGGATGGGACTTCAGTCTCCACCTATATACCCCAGGGATGCTGGGCAGTCGGCCCAGATCCCCAACAGCATGACGAAGTGAGCCCAGACACCCTGTCTTCTCTCCAGTGGCAGAAAGGACTCCAGGGAGAAGGGCCAGTCCAGGCCTCTCCCCAGCGGCAGATATGTTCTCTGAGAGAGGCAGAGGTTGGCTGGGCGAGTAATACTTTGTTCAGAACAATTTGTTTGGGGTACTGTGTGGATACAGGCATTAGAGGACTGGAACTACTGACTAACTTCGGCGTCAACCCGTCTGGGGTCTCCTCCTGTGTTAGTCTCCTGCTGAAAGGGGAGAAATGTGACAGACCTAGCCGGAAGAGAGACTTTTGGAGGGGACTGTATGCTAGCCTCTTGCCGATCGATCGGGGGCCCTTGCATTTGGGGGAACGGTGCTCTTTGTGAGCTGTATGCCTGGGGACCCTTGAGGTGGTATTACTGTGGATTCGGGTCCTGGTCCCCCAGGACACACAGACCCTGGGGACACTGGATTTGCCATATTGGAATAGTGGCTGATTCATAGTGCCGGGACAGATACTGTTAGGAGATACTGATGTAAATTCCAGCACCTGTCTGTCTGTTGTCTGCTAAAATGTGTATTGGAAATAAGTCTATAGTATGGGATCTAAGAGTCATTAGATCCCCATTGTTGTTTGTGTTAATTAACTCTGCTATTGTGTGAAGAAGAGTCTATGTTGATTGTGATAATGTTGATTGGATTTTCTGAACTACAAGACGGCCAGTCTGGCCTAAAAGTCATGTCTGAGTCATCTAGGCTGTCTAAAGGGATTAGTTGATTAGCTCATGTTAATTAGGTTAATTAGGTTACAGCCGTATTGTTAGAGTAATATGAGCAGGAGGTCTGCACCTCCACTTTTAGTGTATAAAAGCCTGTATTTTGCAATAAAGGAGATTTCCTGTTTGAACTTACATACAGCCTGCCTGGGTTTTGTTCTGAACTATAACAACTGGGTTAGAACGGCACAGAGCTGAAGTTCTAATCCCGGAGCATTGGATGACCGAGCACTCAGATGGTGCGATCTGCAATCTGATTCAGTAGCTGCAGAGGAGTGTCGGGAGAGTGGAACTGAGCGAGCAAGGGGCTCGTTACATATATAGATATATATATATATATATCTATATATACATATATATATCTATATATGTATATATAGATATATATATATATCTATATATACAGTCAGGTCCGTAAATATTGGGATATCGACACAATTCTAATCTTTTTATACACCACCACAATGGTTTTGAAATGAAACAAACAAGATGTGCTTTAACTGCAGACTTTCAGCTTTAATTTGAGGTATTTACATCCAAATCAGGTGAACGGTGTAGGAATTACAACAGTTTGTATATGTGCCTCCCACTTTTTAAGGGACCAAAAGTAATGGGATAATTGGCTGCTCAGCTGTTCCATGGCCAGGTGTGTGTTCTTCCCTCATTATCCCATTTACAAGGAGCAGATAAAAGATCCAGAGTTAATTTCAAAAACATTAGATGTGGCCAAATCAACTTAAAAAGAAACAACGCACCGGTGAGCTCAGCAACACCAAAAGATCCGGAAGACCACGGAAAACAACTGTGGTGGATGACCGAAGAATTCTTTCCCTGGTGAAGAAAACACCCTTCACAACAGCTGTCCAGATCAAGAACACTCTCCAGGAGGTAGGTGTATGTGTGTCAAAGTCAACAATCAAGAGAAGACTTCCCCAGAGTGAATACAGAGGGTTCACCACAAGATGTAAACCATTGGTGAGCCTCAAAAACAGGAAGGCCAGATTAGAGTTTGCCAAACAACATCTAAAAAAGCCTTCACAGTTCTGGAACAACATCCTATGGACAGATGAGACCAAGATCAACTTTTACCAGAGTGATGGGAAGAGAAGGGTATGGAGTAGGAAAGCAACTGCTCATGATCCAAAGCATACCACCTCATCAGTGAAGCATGGTGGTGGTAGTGTCATGACATGGGCATGTATGGCTGCCAATGAAATTGGTTCTCTTGTATTTATTGATGATGTGACTGCTGAAAAATGCAGCGGATGCATTCTGAAGTGTTTCGGGCAATATTATCTGCTCATATTCAGCAAAATGCTTCATAACTCATTGGACGGCGCTTCACAGTGCAGATCGACAATGACCCCAAACATACTGCGAAAGCAACCAAAGAGTTTTTTAAGGGAAAGAAGTGGAATGTTATGCAATGGCCAAGTCAATCACCTGACCTGAATCCGATTGAGCATGCATTTCACTTGCTGAAGACAAAACTGAAGGGAAAATGCCCCAAGAACAAGCAGGAACTGAAGACAGTTGCAGTAGAGGCCTGGCAGAGCATCACCAGGGATGAAACCCAGTGTCTGGCGATGTCTATGCGTTCCAGACTTCAGGTTGTAATTGACTGCAAAGGATTTGCAACCAAGTATTAAAAAGTGAAAGTTTGATGGATGATTGTTAATCTGTCCCATTACTTTTGGTCACTTAAAAAGTGGGAGGCACATATACAAGCTGTTGTAATTCCTACACCGTTCACCTGATTTGGATGTAAATACTCTCAAATTAAAGCTGAAAGTCTGCAGTTAAAGCACATCTTGTTAGTTTCATTTCAAATCCATTGTGGTGGTGTATAGAGCAAAAAGGATTAGAATTGTGTCAATGTCCCAATATTTATGGACTTGACTGTATATATATATATATATAGATAGATAGATATCTATCTATATATAGATCTATTTATTGATATGAGATATTGGGTTTAGTTTTTACTAATGGGTTGATATAGTTAAATGTACACAACTATGGGAACATGGTTTTAAGGCTTTAGTATAATAAGTTCATTGATTTACCAGTTCCTTTTGAAGTGCAGAAATGTTAGGTTGGGCTAAGCATGCGTGTGTGTGACACAGAAGATGCTCTGCTTTTTACCCGTTGTTAACTTATATGCGAGAAAGGACATCACCTAAATTAAGTTCCTTATCGCAGCCTATGCAGGGCCGAAGTAATTATTTAGACCAGGCCTTTTGAACCCCCTTCGCTACCTAACACTATATCCACTTCAAAGGACATACTCTTTGATATGCAGAGAATATGGCCATCTGTTCAGGAATGGATTATTTGCCCAGGATATGACCTTGCATAACTAATGCCCCATTCAAGAGAAAGCGATGACCTGGCATAAATAGTTTTCTCCCCAAGAGAGGAGGTGCTAGTGAAGGGCTGAGTTATGCTAAATCTAGGGGATGTGGAAATTGTCCTATCCTGGATGAGATACGCCCGGAGGGAGGAGAGGGGTAAGCTAGTTCCACCAATTAGGATGACCCTATGCAAGTCTATAAGAGATAGGTCTATATTAGTTTAAAGAGGTAAAGTCTTCCTTTTTAATTGTACCTACAGGTATGCCTATAATAAGGCTTACATTTAGGTACTGTAAATATCTCCTAAACCTGCATCGTTGAGGAGATATTTACTATAAACGCTGCCGCCAACATCATCAGCACATGCGCACTGAAGGAACAGCCAATTGTGTTGTTTCTTCCAGACCCTGTGCCGTGATCGGCGGCACCCGCACGCATGTGCGGGAGTGACGTAACCGCGGCTCCAGCCAGTCACAGCGCTGGAGCCCCCAAACCCGGAAGAAACTCCGGGGAAAATGTCAGCCACCTCAGCGGTGTGGGCGCTGCTGCAATGGTTTCGTTCTAAGGTAAGTATTTCTTAAGGAGCTAGTATGCAATGCATACTAGCACACTATGCCTTCGTCTTACTGTTTTTTTTTTTTAGGGTTTACAATGTGTTGTCTGTCTTGCTGTTTGAGTATTATACTCTGTATTTCTTCCGTTAACCTATGATTTTTCCCTTTTTCTGTACAATAGATAGAGTGCTGTGTATTGATTTAGACCTTCCTACTACTTACCAATACATTTTTATGGTTGTGTTAAAGCTTTCGCTCATGGTCAAAGAACCCTTAATAATCCAAATCATATCTGAAATATCGTAAATCTCATTTGGGTAACAGACATCAACAGGATCCTGCCCCTTTATTTACTTCCAGTTGTCAGTCTGGGAATCTCTTGACCAGCAGCTGTATGGGGCCAGGGATATTACTTTGACACCAGTGGTCACTGGCATCATTGCAACCAGGAAGTCCTTTGTGGGAATCACGAAAGGTTCTCAGCACAAAATGCCCCACTTTGAACACTGATGTTTCTTTTTATGCAAAATCACCAGATTGCATATTTCAGAACTGGCTGTAATACTTTTATAATCTGTCCCAGCCAGAGTTGTTTTTTTTCCTAACTAGCAGTGTAAAATATGAGCTTAGGTGAAATATGTACATGTTCCTCAAATCAGCACACCCTATACATGGTCAAACATCTAGTAATTGTTGCCCAACTGGCCATATTGTGTTACATTCCTTGGATATATGACTTTAATGGTTACATTAACAAACTATTATACGTGATGCAATTGATTGCAGAGACTGAAAATTAAAAAGTGATATTATAAATAGTAATGAGGCGAAGGATTGGACCAAAATTTGGCTGTTTGGGCATTCTGATAGATTCCAAAACTTTTGATAGCATTACTCCCTGTTCTGTGGGATTCAAGTATCATATATAGAAGTGGTATGTGTACTGCTTCTATAAATGATAAAGTCTCACTGTCAGTGATTCCTAAGAAAGGAGTATGTGCTGGCACCCGCTGCATCCCTAGCAACTGCCACTGTCACCGGATCATTGCTTTCTCTGCATTAAGGTAAAAAAACCTTCTGTGAGCAGCTCCCCTCCAGCCCCCAGCAATGATTCTCTCTCTTCATTAGCCATGGAGGCAGCAGTGGGAGCCAATGGCTTCTGCTGCTGTCAACCACAGCCTCTGAGGAAAGAACAGGGAGCAGGGCTGAGCTGGACACACAGAATATGACTCCGGATCGAGTCTGCATGAGTGCCCTAATAGCAAGCAGTGGCACCGGTGGGGGAAATGAAAAGAGGAGGATCAGGGCTGCTCTGTGCAAAACCACCCTGGCAAGGCACCCCCATTATGTTGATTATATGTGGATTGGTTTGGTTCAGTAGGGGGGTGCACTCACCCCCCCGCCTTGTGCGCTCACCCCCCCGCCTTTCCTGGCCAGCCAGGCTGCATGCTTGGATTAACCACTTGCCTACTGGGCACTTTTGCCCCCTTCCTGCCCAGGCCAATTTTCAGCTTTCAGCATCATCACACTTTGAATGACAATTGCGCGGTCATGCAACGCTGTACACATATGACATTTTTATAATTTTTTTTCACACAAATAGAGTATAATGAGGTGAAAAAAAATTCTGGTGCCAGTCACTTTAGCCTTTTTTACTGTTTATTTAAATTATTGAGTGAGGAGTGTTTTTTATTGCTGATTACAGGGCAACATTAAGGTGCATGTCCAGGAAAGGGTCAGCTATAGATTTTTGGGGGGGACCCAGCTTTCTATATTGCTTGGGATCCTCCTTCAAATCCATACCTATGTAAGGATAAAAACAAAACAAAAAAAAATTGGGGTCCCCCCAAAATGCATACCAGACACTTATCCAGGAATGTAGCCTGTCTGGCCTGGAAAGGAGGGACATACTCCCCTCTTGAACCATACCAAGACGTGTACACTCAACAACACAAACAATTATGTTGCAAGATATAAATGCAAATCAACTTGTCATGTAAATTCATTTGTAGATTCATCATTAGTCATAACAAAAGACACTTGAATGACCTACCAACAAAAAACCAAGACCTGTGTCAACCTTTTCTCAGCAGCTACTGAATGTAACAAAAAATGTTTGGGAGTGCTGGCTGACATCATTGACCAATTATGGCCATGAAATTCTTGCTAGCTTGTTTACAATTTGAAACCAGTGGGTGACCAGAAGCTGTCATTTAGTGGTAGTAGTAATACCACCACTAAATTAATGACTTCTGGCTGCACTAGCCAGAGGTTCAGATGTAATGGTGAACTGGCCAAATGTGGCCATTTAGTTCTCACAATTGGTGAACTACGAAAAGTTTGGGTTGCATTAGTTGTATGAGATCAACCCAAAACCAATGCTGATCCCTACTCCTCCCCAACTGTCATAAGAGTTTAGCTTTATTTTTATTTATTTTTAGTGACAATATTACATTTTTTTAATGCAAAATAAGCATAGGTATATAATATTAGAAGTCAAAGGCTAACATATGGGCTTAAGGAACATAACATATGGATGGTGATCTGCAACAGCAATAGAGCCTACAAAAAAATGCTTATTTCCAGGTTGTGGGGTTCAGTAACTAAAATTGGGAAAAATATATTCAAGGCAGTAAATCTTTCATTATTAGTATGTTTTCTTGGAATACTTATACCAGCATTTAAATTATCACTTAAATATATCCTGATAATGAGACCTTTCAGTCAACAGATACTTAAGCATAATTAGAATCACTTTCAAAATGCTATTTCTGATTGTTGTATAGCAATTGAACAAACACAATTTAATTTCAAAGACACTTCTATACAGTGCATGTTAAACCTCATCACTCACAAAACTTTTAGAAGAAAATATAACAAGGAAAATAGCAAATCTCATTCAGATGATGTAGATGTAAAATTAATTTGTTAAGGTTCAAATGTATTGCTTTCAACATTTTAAACTTGTAGTATATCAGTAAATCCAAAAATGATGTAATCCAAAAAAGGTGTGCTTCCCCTTTAAATATTGCTAAATCATCTTATGTTACATAAATGTGAAACAACAAACAATATGATTAAATATAAAATAAGTATATAATATATAAGTATATAATATGTAGATACTCAAATAAACACATTTCATGCAATGTGAATACATTAAAATAAAGTAAAAAAAAAAAACAAAAAGTCCAAGAAGTGACACTACGATTAATCAACAGAAGACATCCAGTGCTGGTATAGCGTTAACATGGCAAACATATGTGCTCCAAGGCACCTCCCACTGGTGTTACACAATCCTTACCAGAAGGATGGATGCCACATAGAGATCACCACGTGCTTGGCTACCTTGCAGCTAGAATGGGTTTCACAACCACTATTACACAGTAATCCTAAATGCTACAGGAAAGATATAAAAACTAACAATTCCCATAGTGCAGTACTTAAAGTGGTTACATAAAATGCATGAAGGCTCTGTGCACACCCCTCCACACCCCCCCAGGACCCCCTTATTCTTACCTGAGCCCAATCTTGATCCAGCAATGTGCATGAGAGTCAATGCTTTCTTGGCTCTCTTACTCCTCATTGCCTTAGAGGCAGCAGTGGGAGCCATTAAGGAGTGGGGTGGGGCCGAGCCATGCTCTGTGTGTCTGTGTCCGTGCACAAGTGCCCCCATAGCAAGCAGCTTGCTATGGTGGGCATTCGGTGGAGTTGAGGAGCCAGGAGCGCCAGTGGGGACTTTAGAAGAGGAGGATTGGGGCTGCTCTGTGCAAAACCATTGCACAGAGCAGGTAAGAATAACATGTTTGTAATTTTATAGGAAAATAAAACAAATGTTAAGTATGACTTTAAAAACAAAAGTCAATGTTATTTAAAATTGCACTTACAGGAAGAGAAGACATATCAGCATGTATACAATGATTGGCACAGCCCAACATTAACATGCGTGATGACGTCACATATTTGGACCACCCAATGCTTTTTTCATACACAGGCATCATCAGGGTAAAAATGATCAACAAACATAATACAATTATGTTCACATGGTAATTTTTTGTTTTTATATGTGAGTTTTGGAAATCTATTTACTTAAGGAAGCTCCAATTCCTCCCTCTCCTAGCTGCTGTACTAATCCCCAACAGTTAATGTTGCTTTTGGTCACTGAGCTTTCATGATGATTGCATATGTTGGGAACTATGCTAGAAGCAAACCAGTGTAGTCAAAGCATAGTTGAAGGTTGGGCTTTGGTAGGTTAAAATGATCTGTTACCAACTTTTTAAAGTGGTTATAAATCTCAGACACGAAATATGAACAAAACACATCCTTCTGTAGTGTGTACTTGTCTCTATTTAAAGCACTGAGTGGGATTTCTCTCTGCTGTCTGCATCCTCTGTTTTCTGCATGAGTTACTTCTAAAAGCTTTCCCTGACTCCAAAAGATAATTGGTGATTGGGGAGGAGAGCTCCAGCACATAGCCTGTGATTGACAGCTACAGCTACTCTGGTTTCTCTTCAGATCGAATAAATCTTTCGCCTTTTGTGTTCTGTGAGGAGGGGGTGTGTCCCTTCCCTCAAATTAGAGCTCAGAGCTCTCCTAACTGAGATTTGGAAATAACAAAATAAATCCACAGCACATCAAGCTAGTGCCATAGTAAATATAGTAAAGAAACATAATACAAAGCAAAGAACTGAATATATAAAAAGGGCCATCGGCTACTAACTTAGTCTAATTTAATAAGGGGCACACACAATTACACTCTAACTATACAGACATGCATGTCTGTATTAGGAATGAACACCCCCCCAGGTACGGTTCGCACCAGAACCTGCGAACGGACCGAAAATTTGCATGAACGTTAGAACCCCATTGAAGTCTATGGGACTCGAACGTTCAAAATCAAAAGTGCTAATTTTAAAGGCTAATTTGCATGGTATTGTCCTAAAAAGGGTTTGGGGACCCGGGTTCTGCCCCAGGGGACATGCATCAGTGCAAAAGAAAGTTTTAAAAATGTCAATTTTTTCGGGAGCAGTGATTTTAATGATGCTTAAAGTGAAAAAAAAAAGTGAAATATTCCTTTAAATATCGCACCTGGGGGGTGCCTATAGTATGCCTGTAAAGTGGCGCGAGTTTCCCGTGCTTAGAACAGTCCCTGCACAAAATGACATTTTTAAAAGAATAAAAGGAATTTAAAACTGCTTATGGCTTTAATGTAATGTCGGGTTCCAGTAATATGAATGAAAATCAGTGAGACAAACCAGGCCTTTTGGGTCGTGTATGGATATTAAGGGGAACCCCGCACCCAAATTAAAAAAAGGAAAGGGGATCCAGGCCCTATATACTCTGAACAGCAGTATACAGGCGGTGCAAACAAGACAGGGACTGTAGGTATGTTGTTAAGTAGAATCTGTTTGTAATTTTGAACTGGTACATTTTTAACGTGTTTAGCTCCAGCCAAAAAATCTATTTTAAGCTTTTTGGAAAACATAAGGAAGGGTTATCACCCCTATGACATTTGTTTTGCTGTCTGTGCTCCTCTTCAGAAGATTTCACCTCACTTTCTGTCCCAATGACAAATGTTTTTAGAAAATTTGGGGTTTTTAGTGAAACAAGGATTGGTGATAAAGCATCAGTGGAAAAGAGAAACATTTTTCCCATATTAACTCTTACAGGAGAGAATTTCCCTTCCTAGGGGTATATTTCATCTCACTTCCTGTTTTCTCCTTCCGTTTGCAAGTAGGAGTCGTTTGTAAATTGGATGTTTGAAAGTAGGGTCCTGCCCTATATACTCTGCAGAAATTTGGGCCTTAGGTGTTGGTGTTGCCACAACACTGTAAGCCCTCCAAAGGGCCTTGCTGTGAAATATTAGATCAAGAATTGTAATTACATGCCCCTGTTTAACAGGGTCAGAAAAAATTGGCCTTTGGTAATGGTGGTGGTGCTGGTGCCACAACACTGTAAGTCCTCACAGTTACTCTTGGTGGGTGCTGAAACAATTCCTGCTGTGAAATATTAGATCAAGAATTGTAATTACATACACCTGTTGAACAGGGGCAGAAAAATTGGGCCTTTGGTGGTGGTGTTGCCACAACACTGTAAGTCCTCACAGTTACTCTTTGTGGGCGCTGGAACGGGCCTTCCTGTGAAATATTAGATCAAGATTTGTAATTACATGTCCCTGTTGAACAGGGGCAGAAAAATTTGGCCTTAGGCACTGGTGCCACAACACTGCAACCCCTCACAGATACTCTAGTTGGAGCGCAGGAACGAGCCCTGCTGCAAAGAACTGCATCAAAAATTGTAATTACATGCCCCTGTTAAACAGGGGCTGAAAAATTGGGCTTTAGGCACTGGTTCTACAAACACTGCAACCCCTCACAGATACTCTAGTTGGAGCACAGGAACGAGCCCTGCTGCAAAGTATTGCATCAAAAATTGTAATTACACGCCCCTGTTAAACAGGGGCTGAAAAATTGGGCCTTAGGCACTGGTGCTGTTGCCACAACACTGCAACCCTTCACAGATACTCTAGTTGGAGCGCAGGACTGAGCTCTGCTGCAAAGTATTGCATCAAAAAATTTAATTACATGCCCCTGTTAAACAGGGGCTTAAAAATGGGCCTTAGCCACTGGTGGTGGCTCCCAGAAACAAAAATATTCTTACAAGCTATCAGCATGATCATTGAGGAGGAAGAGGATAGTCACTCAGCATAACAGTATAGTCACTCAGCATCAGCATAGGCAGTCTTGAAGGGATCTGACATTTCAAAAAAATGTATTTGGTTACATCAGCATCAGGTGCTTGGTATCTAGTGGTGATCCAAGACTTATTCATTTTTATGAAGGTCAGTCGATCGACTGAGTCAGTGGACAGGCGCACCCTGTGATCAGTTACAAAGCCTCCAGCAGCACTGAATGTGCGTTCTGAAATAACGCTGGATGCAGGACAGGCCAGTAGTTCAATTGCATACTGTGCAAGCTCTGGCCAGTGATCCATCCTCAAGACCCAGTAACCCAGAGGATTTTCAGTAGGAAAGGTGTCCAAGTCAGATCTTGCCCCTAGGTATTCCTGCACCATGTAAAACAGACGCTGGCGATGGTTGCTGGAACCGATCATACCCTGGGGCTGCGGACAAAAAAATTGTCTGAACGCATCGTTTAGACGGCCACCTTCTCCACCGCTCCTTCTTTGACTCACCGAAGCCTCGGCAGCACGTTGTCCAGAAACAGGAGTTTGTAACCTCCCAGTCTCTGGGAACATGTTGCACAGACCTTTCTGCAAGGCCTCCCAAAGATGTATCATCCTCTGCTCCCTCTGCGACGGCAAGATAAGGTCTGCAACCTTACTCTTGTAAAATGGATCAAGGAGGGTTGCCAGCCAGTAACGATCCCTCTCCTTGATACCACGAATACGAGGATCATTCCGCAGGCTTTGCAGGATCAGGGAGGCCATGCAGTGTAAGTTTGCTGAGGCATTCGGTCCGGAGTCCTCTGGGTCACTAAGGACGACATGATCCGCAGCCACCTCCTCCCAGCCACGTACAAGTCTGTGGGTTTCTTGGGACTGTAAATGATCCCTTAAAGACAGCTGCTGATGCTGAGTGCCAGGCTCCACCCTCCATCCTCTTCCTGTGTGATCGGCGGGCATTCAGTAACACTGTCTGGATAAAGGGGGCCTTAAAAGCTAAGGAAGTCCTCCTCTTCCTGCCTCTGTTCTGCCTCAAGTGCCCTGTCCATTATTCCATGCAGCGTGTGCTCCAACAGGTGGATAAGGGGGACAGTGTCACTGATGCATGCACTGTCACTGCTCACCATTCTCGTGGCCTCCTCAAATGGTGACAGGACAGTGCATGCATCCCTGATCATGGCCCACTGGCGTGGGGAAAAAACCAAGCTCCTCTGACCCTGTCCTGGTGCCATAGTCACATAGGTACTCACTGATGGCCCTCTGCTGCATGTGCAGCCACTGCAGCATGGCCAACGTTGAGTCACACCTGGTGGGCATGTCACAGATTATAGATAAAAGAAAAAAGAAAAACTCTAGGCATGGGACTTTGGAGGCACAATAGTGTTAGACTACAAAAAATAAATTAGATAAAGGTATTTTATTGGAAAATTATAAAAGACAATGGACACACATAGATTAATTAAAAACAATTCAGGCTAGATGTGGACCCTAATAATCATACACCGTGAGAGTCCTAACCTGCATATTTGTATAACATAAAGAAGGTTATAAATGTATACATATATCACTTAGTCCATATAAAGGAGAAATACTTCCCCTGGGTATTGAACAGTAGATAGGTACACAATTGTGGCAGACAAAGTGCAGCAGGTTTGGTAATCTACGGTGAGATATTCTCTAGTTGCTCTACATGTTTCGCGTTACGCAGAACGCTTCCTCAGGAGCTAGAGATTCTAAAGTTTAAAATACATAAAAGAAACAACAACAAAAACAAAATCAAAAGACATGAAATATTAAGCACAGTACACATATAGGTATCAATATTGAAGGTATAACCAATGCCAGGTGAAATGGATAATGGGACAAGCCCTATGAAAGGCTCTTACGTAAAGCCTTTAACAAGGCCAAGAGCAAATCACGTACCGACCTTCTCTATGTGAAAAAAACCCAACCACAAAAAACCACGGTCAGACTAATTACTCAATTTTCCTCTCATTATCACGACATTAACAACATTTTGAAGAAACACTGGCACTTCCTGACAGAAGACCCTATTCTAAAGAAATATGTTAACACACACCCTGAAACAGTTTACAGACGGGCAACCTCCCTCAAGGACAGACTAGTTTCTAGCCAGTACAAGTCCTATAATCCTTTGACCCCACAACTATCAAGGGGCACAGCGCCCTGTGGTAGTTGCTCCTTCTGTCCATGGGTATCCTCTGAATATCCCGTTTTACTTCCTAATGGTGAAATCCACCATCCTAAATTTGCAGCCACATGCTACACCCAAGGGGTGGTCTATCTTATGAAGTGCACCTGTGGGGTTTTTTATGTGGGCAAAACGGCCAGGCAGCTCAGGCAAAGAATCAACGACCATATTTACTATTCAGGAAACGGGAAAATGCTCACCCCTGTGAGCAGACACCTCGACCTTTATCACCGTTTCAATACTTCGTCTATTTCCTTTACTGTTCTGGCCTTTGTCCCCCAAAACCCCAGAGGTGGCGAATGGGACAAATTTATACTACAAAAAGAGACCCTCTGGATCGAGCGTTTGAACGCCACCAGGGCACCTGGCTTGAATGAATCTCATTCATATAAACCCTTTCTCTGATTCATACTAAGCCCCTTCTAGCATGTGTTATCTTCTGCCCTGAGAAGTGTCTATTGAGTGAAAATAACTGTTGACTACATGTTATGACACATCATAGCCGAATCAATTCTATTCAAGTCCCCAGATCAATGTGTTCACATGTTCTCCTCCTCTCTGTAATAAATTGCAGGTTATTGATATTACCTATTTGTCTTTAATGTTCCCATATGGGATTCTATAAATCATTGATATAAAAATTTTTTTGTGTACATTGCATATTTAATTTTTATTTCTATGCACGCCAGAGTGATGGTTCTGGAACTATCCCTTAGTGTTGGTCTCCTTTCTAATTGGCATGGTTCCTGTCTTGATGAGTTCTGCTACCCAGCGCCGCACACCCGATCTGATCTCTTGACCGGATGTGCGGCGATTGTCGGAGACACGGGGACTTCCCTCCCCTCTAGCTCCGCCTTTGGTGTCTGCGTCATCCGCTCGGTCCCGTCCCTCCTCGCACTGCTTCTCGGCGCATGCGCGGAATATCCCCGGGGCCGCGCCGTTTCAGCGTGGGGATGATGTGATGCGGCGCTTACGCAGCAGCCTCTAGCGGGCCCGGAACACGTGATGCCTTTCGAGCCACCTGTTTCCGGCTGGAGTTACCATATATAAGGATGCTATCCATCCTGCTCCTATGTGGCCACAGCACCGGTCCCTGCCAGATCGGACGGCTCATTCCTGTGCTCCCTCTCATCCATCTAAGGGTAAGATCATACCTGTCTCACTAATGCCTTTTGATCTGCAGGCAAAATACCTCTTTGCCTGCAGCGCTTCTCTGATTACGTTATATGGCACTATTACTATGATTGCTTATTCCCCCTTTTCTTTTCTCATATACCAGCACTACAATGACAAAGCCTATGCTTTCCCTCTTATGGATACTTGATGCTACATTTCTTTGAGAGGTTCCAGGCTGTGGCCGACTGCTGTCTCCAACTCAATTCAGATATCTTATACCCATGATCAAATTGTGATCATTTGCATTACAATCACTACTGATAGGTTCATGCAACCTTACCTTACCCAATTGGTAAGTGAACTCTGCCCCCCTATATATATATTTTTTACTACTTCTTTTTTCCTTTTTCCCTTTCCCCTTTCCCTCTTTCTCCCCCTTTTCCCCCCCTCCCCTTGTTTTCTTTCCCCCCCTCCCCTCTTTTCCTTTTCTTTCCTTTTCCCTCCTTCCCTCTTTCTCCCTTCCCCCTCCCCTTCTCTTTTCCCTTCCTTTCCCCCCCCCTTTCCCCTTTTCTTCTCCCCAGATACAGATACATTGAGACCCCACAAAAACTTTCTAACTCAGTGTGTACTCTTTGTTTCCCCTGTCCTTGCTGACTCCAACCATCAGGCCTTACCATGTTCTGTCTGGAGACCATAATCTTTCATAGGGCTTGTCCCATTATCCATTTCACCTGGCATTGGTTATACCTTCAATATTGATACCTATATGTGTACTGTGCTTAATATTTCATGTCTTTTGATTTTGTTTTTGTTGTTGTTTCTTTTATGTATTTTAAACTTTAGAATCTCTAGCTCCTGAGGAAGCGTTCTGCGTAACGCGAAACATGTAGAGCAACTAGAGAATATCTCACCGTGGATTACCAAACCTGCTGCACTTTGTCTGCCACAATTGTGTACCTATCTACTGTTCAATACCCAGGGGAAGTATTTCTCCTTTATATGGACTAAGTGATATATGTATACATTTATAACCTTCTTTATGTTATACAAATATGCAGGTTAGGACTCTCACGGTGTATGATTATTAGGGTCCACATCTAGCCTGAATTGTTTTTAATTAATCTATGTGTGTCCATTGTCTTTTATAATTTTCCAATAAAATACCTTTATCTAATTTATTTTTTGTAGTCTAACACTATTGTGCCTCCAAAGTCCCATGCCTAGAGTTTTTCTTTTATCTATAATCCGATTTTTGGGGACGTTGGCACAAACCGTTACTGAGTACCTGCAGAGTCACCCTGCTTATTGAGGTACTTTGGCACTAGGTTTCCTATTTGACACATGTCACAGATTAGGCGGTCCTTTTGGAGGTCAGCCAGCCGAGCACTGGCATTATATGACCAGTGGAAATGCACACAGATTTTCCTGGCCTGCCACAGGACATCCTGTAGGCCCGCGTACCTGCCCAAGAACCACTGCACCACTAAGTTAAGGATATGAGCCAAACAGGGCACATGGGTCAGTTGTCCCTGTCGGAGGGCAGAGAGGAGGTTGATGCCATTGTTGAAAACCACCATTCCTGGCTTAAGTTGGCATGGCGTCAACCACCTCTGAACCTGCTCCTGCAGAGCTGACAGAATCTCTGCCCCAGTGTGGCTCCTGCCTCCCAAGCACACCAGCTCAAGCACTGCATCACATCTTTTGGCCTGCGTACTTGCATAGCCCCTTGAACGCCTATGGAGCACCACTGGTTCTGAGGACAAAGAACAGGATGAGGCCATGGAGGAAGAAGAGGAGGGGGTGGAGGAGAGAGGTGTGTCAGAATCACCAGTAGTGGCATTTTGGAGGCGTGGTGGCAGAACAACCTCCAACACTACTGCACCTTGTCCCGCGTCCTTCCCAGCTGCCAGCAGAGTCACCCAATGCACCGTGAAGACTGTGAGGCCATGACCTTGCCTTTCACATGCCGGTAGAGAGCCGGAATCGCCTTCCGTGAGAAAAAGTGGCATTTGGGAACCTGCCACTAAGGAACCGTATATTCCACAAAATCACGGAAGGGGGCAGAGTCTACCAACTGAAAAGATAGCAGTTGAAGTGCTAGCAATTTAGCCAAGCTAGCATTCAACCACTGGGCATGTGGATGGCTGGGAGTGAACTTCTTTCTGTGGTGCAGCAGCTGGGGCAGTGAAATTTGCCTGGTACAATCTGACGTCGGTGTACCGATAGCAGATTGTCCGCAAGTACTTGACTGTGACACACCTAATTCTACACCTTCATTCCTCTCAGTGCAGGTCTCAGAGAGGACTGAAGGTATAGTGGGGTTGGAGATCCCAGCTGATGAGGAGCAAGGAGAGGTCCTCTTTGTTTTTTGGTGTGGGTCTTTTATGTACGCTTGCCAACGAACTGCATGGCAGGTCAACATATGTCTGGTCAAGTGGGGGAAAGGACTGCGCTAAAACTTATCAAGTAAGTGAAAAAAAGCTGCTGACACTCAAACATACAAAGTTCCAAATAGATAATATGGTGACAGTGTAGCGCTGCTAGAAAGTGTATAGATAAATCACAAGATAAAGACTCAATAATAAATCTAATAAAACAAAACATATAAATTGACAAGACTGGATGTGACCCAGTGAGTGTGTGAGAAAAAGTGTCCACAAAAGTGTTGAATGGTATATCCCTCAAATGAAGGTTGTCCCAATCATAGAAAAATGGTGTAAGCCTAGTCTGTAGTCAATTTCAAAGATACTCAAGAGGTAAATGGGTACTCTTACCAGCTGTGATGGACCCCAAATGTCATACGACAGAGGGGTCAAACAGGCTTAAGATCCTATGCTGTACTGATCAGATGCTGTTCAGGTACTGGACACAGATGAGTGGAACCGGTTCAAAGTGATATCCTCAGCTCCTGGTCCGTGGAATCTCCAAGTACTCTCCAGCCAGATAGCCAACTCTCCAAAGTTTTTCCCGCATAGGCTCCAAGAAATGGAAACAAAGGGAAGGAGAAGGACTCCAAAGGTGCAGGTCAAATCAATTTGGTTTATTAATGATAAAAGGTCAAATGATAGACACCAGTGTAATAAAAGTGATCGCAAAAAAAGAACTGATAAAATAAAATAAAAGCAATGTGGGATACAATGAATGCAAGCCCTTAGCCTCTCCTTGTTGGCCTTCCAGACATACTATTGGCCTGCAGTGAGATGTAGCTGCACAAAACTGGGATGTATATATATATACCGATTATACTGCAGCTAGCAGAACAACAGCCTGCCTGTAGTATTATTAGTATGAGAACACCTGCACCTGGCTTTAGGTAGCTATACTGTAGGTGCAACTGTGCAGGGTACACAGTACAGTAACTGGAAATACGTCAAGAGCCTACACAAGCACCTGGCTTCAGGTAGCTATACTGTAGGTGCAACTGTTCAGGGTACACAGTACAGTAACTGGAAATACCTCAAAAGCCTACAGAAGCACCTGGCTTCAGGTAGCTATACTGTAGGTGCAACTGTGAAGAGTACACAGTACAGTAACTAGAAATACGTCAAGAGCCTACACAAGCACCTGGCTTCAGGTAGCTATACTGTAGGTGCAACTGTGCAGGGTACACAGTACAGTAACTGGAAATACATTAAGAGCCTACTCAAGCACTTGGCTTCAGGTAGCTATACTGTAGGTGCAACTGTGCAGGGTACGCAGTACAGTAACTGGAAATACGTCAAGAGCCTACACAAGCACCTGGCTTCAGGTAGCTATACTGTAGGTGCAACTGTGCAGGGTACACAGTACAGTAACTGGAAATACGTCAAGAGCCTACAGAAGCAACTGGCTTCAGGTAGCTATACTGTAGGTGCAACTGTGCAGGGTACACAGTACAGTAACTGGAAATACGTCAAGAGCCTACACAATCATCTGGCTTCAGGTAGCTATACTGTAGGTACAACTGTGCAGACTACACAATACAGTAACTAGAAAAACGTCAACATCCTACACAAGCACTTGGCTTCAGGTAGCTATAATGTAGGGGCAACTATGCAGGGTACACAGTACAGTAACTGGAAATACGTCAAGAGCCTACAGAAGCACCTGGCTTCAGGTAGCTATATTGTAGGTGCAACTGTGCAGGGTACACAGTACAGTAACTGGAAATACGACAAGAGCCTACAGAAGCACCTGGCTTCAGGTAGCTATACTGTAGGTGCAACTGTTCAGGGTACACAGTACAGTAACTGGAAATACATCAAGAGCCTACAGAAGCACCTGGCTTCAGGTAGCTATACTGTAGGTGCAACTGTGCAGGGTACACAGTACAGTAACTGGAAATACGTCAAGAGCCTACACAAGCACCTGGCTTCAGGTAGCTATACTGTAGGTGCAACTGTGCAGAGTACACAGTACAGTAACTAGAAATACATCAAGATCCTACACAAGCACCTGGCTTCAGGTAGCTATAATGTAGGTGCAACTGTGCAGGGTACCACAGTACAGTAACTGGAAATACGTCAAAAGCCTACACAAGCACCTGGCTTCAGGTAGCTATACTGTATGTGCAACTGTTCAGGGTACACAGTACAGTAACTGGAAATACCTCAAAAGCCTACAGAAGCAGCTGGCTTCAGGTAGCTATACTGTAGGTGCAACTGTGAAGAGTACACAGTACAGTAACTAGAAATACGTCAAGAGCCTACACAAGCACCTGGCTTCGGGTAGCTATACTGTAGGTGCAACTGTGCAGGGTACGCAGTACAGTAACTGGAAATACGACAAGAGCCTACAGAAGCACCTGGCTTCAGGTAGCTATACTGTAGGTGCAACTGTTCAGGGTACACAGTACAGTAACTGGAAATACATCAAGAGCCTACAGAAGCACCTGGCTTCAGGTAGCTATATTGTAGGTGCAACTGTGCAGGGTACACAGTACAGTAACTGGAAATACGTCAAGAGCCTACACAAGCACCTGGCTTCAGGTAGCTATACTGTAGGTGCAACTGTGCAGAGTACACAGTACAGTAACTAGAAATACGTCAAGATCCTACACAAGCACCTGGCTTCAGGTAGCTATAATGTAGGTGCAACTGTGCAGGGTACCACAGTACAGTAACTGGAAATACATCAAAAGCCTACACAAGCACCTGGCTTCAGGTAGCTATACTGTATGTGCAACTGTTCAGGGTACACAGTACAGTAACTGGAAATACCTCAAAAGCCTACAGAAGCAGCTGGCTTCAGGTAGCTATACTGTAGGTGCAACTGTGAAGAGTACACAGTACAGTAACTAGAAATACGTCAAGAGCCTACACAAGCACCTGGCTTCAGGTAGCTATACTGTAGGTGCAACTGTGCAGGGTACGCAGTACAGTAACTGGAAATACGTCAAGAGCCTACACAAGCACCTGGCTTCAGGTAGCTATACTGTAGGTGCAACTGTGCAGGGTACACAGTACAGTAACTGGAAATACGTCAAGAGCCTACAGAAGCAACTGGCTTCAGGTAGCTATACTGTAGGTGCAACTGTGCAGGGTACACAGTACAGTAACTGGAAATACGTCAAGAGCCTACACAATCATCTGGCTTCAGGTAGCTATACTGTAGGTACAACTGTGCAGAGTACACAATACAGTAACTAGAAACACGTCAAGATCTTACACAAGCACCTGGCTTCAGGTAGCTATAATGTAGGTGCAACTGTGCAGGGTACACAGTACAGTAACTGGAAATACGTCAAGAGCCTACAGAAGCACCTGGCTTCAGGTAGCTATATTGTAGGTGCAACTGTGCAGGGTACACAGTACAGTAACTGGAAATACGACAAGAGCCTACAGAAGCACCTGGCTTCAGGTAGCTATACTGTAGGTGCAACTGTGCAGGGTACACAGTACTGTAACTGGAGATACGTCAAGAGCCTACAGAAGCACCTGGCTTCAGGTAGCTATACTGTAGGTGCAATTGTGCAGGGTACACAGTACAGTAACTGGAAATACGTCAAGAGCCTACACAAGCACCTGGCTTCAGGTAGCTATACTGTAGGTGCAACTGTGCAGAGTACACAGTACAGTAACTAGAAATACGTCAAGATCCTACACAAGCATCTGGCTTCAGGTAGCTATAATGTAGGTGCAACTGTGCAGGGTACCACAGTACAGTAACTGGAAATACGTCAAAAGCCTACACAAGCACCTGGCTTCAGGTAGCTATACTGTAGGTGCAACTGTTCAGGGTACACAGTACAGTATCTGGAAATACGTCAAAAGCCTACAGAAGCACCTGGCTTCAGGTAGCTATACTGTAGGTGCAACTGTGCAGGGTACACAGTACAGTAACTGGAAATACATCAAGAGCCTACAGAAGCACCTGGCTTCAGGTAGCTATACTGTAGGTGCAACTGTTCAGGGTACACAGTACAGTAACTGGAAATACGTCAAGAGCCTACACAAGCACCTGGCTTCAGGTAGCTATACTGTAGGTGCAACTGTGCAGGGTACACAGTACAGTAACTGGAAAAACGTCAAGAGCCTACAGAAGCACCTGGCTTCAGGTAGCTATACTGTAGGTGCAACTGTGCAGGGTACACAGTACAGTAACTGGAAATACGTCAAAAGCCTAGACAAGCACCTGGCTTCAGGTAGCTATACTGTAGGTGCAACAGTGCAGGGTACACAGTACTGTAACTGGAAATACGTCAAGAGCCTACACAAGCACCTGGCTTTAGGTTGCTATACTGTAGGTGCAACTGTGCAGAGTACACAGTACAGTAACTAGAAATACGTCAAGAGCCTACACAGGCACCTGGCTTCAGGTAGCTGTACTGTAGGTACAACTGTGCAGGGTACACAGTACAGTAACTGGAAATACGTCAAGAGCCTACACAAGCACCTGGCTTCAGGTAGCTATACTGTAGGTGCAACTGTGCAGGGTACACAGTACAGTAACTGGAAAAACGTCAAGAGCCTACAGAAGCACCTGGCTTCAGGTAGCTATACTGTAGGTGCAACTGTGCAGGGTACACAGTACAGTAACTGGAAATACGTCAAGAGCCTACACAAGCACCTGGCTTTAGGTAGCTATACTGTAGGTGCAACTTTGCAGAGTACACAGTACAGTAACTAGAAATACGTCAAGAGCCTACACAGGCACCTGGCTTCAGGTAGCTATACTGTAGGTGCAACTGTGCAGGGTACACAGTGCAGTAACTGGAAATACATTAAGAGCCTACACAAGCACCTGGCTTCAGGTAGCTATACTGTTGGTGAAACTGTGCAGAGTACACAGTACAGTAACTGGAAATACATCAAGAGCCTACATGAGCACCTGGCTTCAGGTAGCTATACTGTAGGTGCAACTGTGCAGGGTACACAGTACATTAACTGGAAATACGTCAAGAGCCTACAGAAGCACCTGGCTTCAGGTAGCTATACTGTAGGTGCAACTGTGCAGGGTACACAGTACAGTAACTCGAAATACGTCAAGAGCCTACACAAGCATGTGGCTTCAGATAGCTATACTGTAGGTGCAACTGTGCAGGGTACACAGTACTGTAACTGGAAATATGTCAAGAGCCTACACAAAAACCTGGCTTCAGGTAGCTATACTGTAGGTGCAACTGTGCAGGGTACACAGTACAGTAACTGGAAATACATCAAGAGCCTACTCAAGCACTTGGCTTCAGGTAGCTATACTGTAGGTGCAACTGTGCAGGGTACGCAGTACAGTAACAGGAAATACGTCAAGAGCCTACACAAGCACCTGTCTTCATGTAGCTATACTGTAGGTGCAACTGTGCAGGGTACACAGTACAGTAACTGGAAATACATCAAGAGCCTACTCAAGCACTTGGCTTCAGGTAGCTATACTGTAGGTGCAACTGTGCAGGGTACGCAGTACAGTAACTGGAAATACGTCAAGAGCCTACACAAGCACCTGGCTTCAGGTAGCTATACTGTAGGTGCAACTGTGCAGGGTACACAGTACATTAACTGGAAATACGTCAAGAGCCTACAGAAGCAACTGGCTTCAGGTAGCTATACTGTAGGTGCAACTGGAAATACTGTAAAAACACCTGCCTGCCTGTCAGTATATTAGGAAGAGAATAACAGGAATGGATATAGCTAAATGGAATACAGTATATATATATATATATATATATATATATATATATATATATATATATATATATATATATATATGTAAGTGCAGCTAACTGACTCAACCTGCCTACTCTATCTAACTTAAATCAAATGACACTGTCTCTCTGTCTATCTCTCTCCAGTCTTCACTAGACATGTGCATTCGTCTGAATGCATTTTCTTCCGAATTTCAGGTATTTTCGTTATCGTTTTAACAAACGAATCTGAAAAACAAAAGATCCGATATAAGCAAATGCCTTATTTTCATTTTCGTTGCTACAACAGTACGATATAGATAGGAGATTCGACATGATACTGACAATAACAATCTGTGTCCATCAAACCTGTGGTCGAATGTGCCTAACCTTAACTCTATTGCCCCGTACACACGGTCGGATTTTCCGACGGAAAATGTGTGATAGGACCTTATTGTTGGAAATTCCGACCATGTGTAGGCTCCATCACACATTTTCCAATGGATTTTCTGACACACAAAGTTTGAGAGCAGGCTATAAAATTTTCCGACAACAAAATCCATTGTCGGAATTACCGATCGTGTGTACACAAATCTGATGCACAAAGTGCCACGCATGCTCAGAATAAATAAAGAGATGAAATCTATTGGCTACTGCCCCATTTATAGTCCCGACGTATGTGTTTTACGTCACCGCGTTCAGAATGATCGGATTTTCCGACAACTTTGTGTGACCGTGTATATGCAAGACAAGTTTGAGCCAACATCCGTCGGAAAAAATCCTAGGATTTTGTTGTCGGAATGTCCGGTCAATGTCCGACCGTGTGTACGGGGCAAATTAGTCCAAGGTTGCTCTACATAGAGAGAAAAGATTTGACGTAGAGAGAAAAGATTCGACATAGAGAGAAAAGATTTGACATAGAGAGAAAAGATTCGACGTAGGGGAGAAAAGATAGCTGCTGGAATTTAGTGGGGGAAGTAAAATAAATATAATGATGATGATGAATGTTATTGGCTGATTGTAACCAAAGAGGAGGAGCAGTAAAATAGCTAGAACTAAATACACACGTACTTTGGCTTATGGTGTCTGTTAAAAGTTTTAAGAAGATTCGACGGAGTAGGTAAACTATACGGCGTCGTACAGTTTAGCTGCTCCGTCGAATCTTCTTTGAACATTCGACAGACACCATAAGCCTTCAATGACAGATTCGACCTTAATGAATTTGGATTTTCGGACGAATGCAATTTTTAACGAAAAAAGAAATAAATAAAAACGAATTTCGAGAGTTGCAATAAATAAATGTATTTTTCGGACGAAAGCGAAATTCCGAAACAAAATATTTCAGTGTGCACATGTCTAGTCTCCACCACAACACACTACACAAGGCCGCCACGGAGGCGGCCTTATATAGTGTGGGGCGTGTAGTAAACCCCCTGAGCCATAATTTGCAAAGCCTCCTTGGCTTTGGCCAATTATGGCTCTCTGTACACACAGCGCTGTGATTGGCCAAGCATGCGGGTCATAGTGCATGCTTGGCCAATCACCAACCAGCAATGCACTGCGATGCCACAGTGAATTATGGTTAGTGACGCGCCACTTGAATGTGGCGCAAGCGACCCATAACGTTCGTAATTCTGCGAACGACCGAACACACAATGTTCGAGTCGAACATGCATTCGACTCAAACATGAAGCTCATCCCTAGTCTGTATACAGAGCCAGCATCACTGGTTCAAGAGTTTCAGATAACAATTAAACCTGAATGGGCCCTGGTGTAAATTCTACACCAGTGTCCCACCCTTGACATTGACTTCCCCCCCCCATTTTTTTAAGTCACTCCTGTTCTTTTACTACCTGTAGTGTTTGTATTACTGCTTCACATTTACAGTGCCTTGAAAAATTATTCATACCCCTTGAAATGTTCCATATTTTGTCATGTTACAACCAAACATGTAAATGTATTTTATTGGGATTTTATGAGATAGACCAACACAAAGTGGCACATAATTGTGAAATGTAAAGAAAAGAAAATGATAAATGGTTTTCAACATTTTTTTACAAATACATATATGAAAAGTGTGGTGTGCATTTGTATTCAGCCCCCTCCCCCCCACCCGGGTCAGTACTTTGTAGAACCACCTTTTGCTGCAGTAACAGCTGCAAGTCTTTTTGGGTATGTTTCTACCAGCTTTGCACATCTAGAGAGTGACATTTTTGCCCATTCTTCTTTGCAAAATAGCTCAAGCTCTGTCAGATTGGATAGAGAGCGTCTGTGAACGGTAGTTTTCAAATCTTGCCACAAATTCTCAATTGGATTTAGGTATGGACTTTGAGTGGGCCATTCTAATGCCCCGTACACACGGTCGGATTTTCCAATGGAAAATGTCCGATCGGAGCGTGTTGTCGGAAATTATGACCGTGTGTGGGCTCCATCGGACATTTTCCATCGGATTTTCCGACACACAAAGTTGGAGAGCAGGAGATAAAATTTTCCGACAACAAAATCTGATCGCATCAATTCCGACCGTGTGTGGCCTGTTCTGACGCACAAAGTGCCACGCATGCTCAGAAGAAATTCCAAGACGGAACAGCTCGTTCTGGTAAACTTAACGTTCACAATGGATACAGCACTTTCGTCACGCTGCAATGTTAAAAATGGTTTAATACAGCGCACTCTCTTCTTCTTTATAATGTGACAAGAATTAAGTAGTTTTGCTGCTCATATTCACACACACTTCTCACAAAGTTTTATTTTTGTTTTATTATTTGGATTCCCTGAATATATTGTTATTAGTTGTCACATCTGACAGAATTTTTTTTTTTTATTTAATTTTTTTTGGGGATTTTAAGCCTTTTTTTTTTAATGTTTGAATTTTTTCAAAGGCTGATCTTTGTTCAATGTTATTTTTATTTTTACTCCAGAATATTTTTGTGTGTGTTTTGTGTGTGAAGTTACCCCAACACCATTGATATGTTTTATTATTTAATCTCAAGGAGATTGTTTGGTGTTGGTGTCCCTTGTTCATTTCACATTGTATATTTGAAATGTACCTGAATCCTCACAAACAAACTCTCATTTTTGAAGTAAAACACATAGGTGAGTATAATTAAAAAAAAAATCCTTTATTAAGGGATCAGAACCAAACAAAGAGGAAGGCAACACTGGGTCAACAAGAAAAATTAGCGAAGCCTGGGACCCCCACGGCAGACATCAATTCTTGAACATCAAAATTGGTGGCCTGAGGAGTCCATATGTAAGGGAGGGCAGTCTGGTCCAGAATTCGCAGAGATCCGGATAACAGCAGATGACATCTGTGTCCCCAGGCTGTGGTACCACAAGAGGCTGCATTTTTTGGCCGACCAGACTGGACCCAGGGTCCTCACTTTCTGGTCTTCCTTTCACGCTTCCTTCTGGGCTGTGGCTGTGCAGTTGGAGATGTGGCAGGAGGAGGAGTAGGACCTGGAGGAGGACTGTGAGGACCTGGAGGAGAGGGAGGACGAGGAGGAGGACCTGCAGGAGGAGGAGGAGGACCATCGCAAAGGTGTGTCTGAGCTGTCATTTGGCCCCTCATACCTTTGTTAAGAGCCTCCAATATGAGCCCCTCACACATGACTTGTTGGCCCTCCTCCATCCTCTGCATTTTATATGCAATGACGGCAGCAATGTCCTCCTCCACGGTCTTTCGTGCTCCCAGGACCTCTGTAGCCCTCCAAAAGAGTCCTCTGGTAGCCTCCTCTAGGGCACTCCTCCTACTGCCACTTTCTCTTTTCAGGGGGGGTGGAGGGACCTGCAGATCAGCCAGCTGGCTCGGCCCAGCCACCTCCTGGCTGAGACTTCCCTGTGTATGAAAAAGGGACATGGTTGTAATGTTTTGCATCATCAATCACAATCATAAATTAGTACTCCAAACTAACATCTAGTTAACATCATTGATTGTACAAGCAGAAATATTTAGAGGAATGCTATACCTGGCTCAATCTGGGCTCCTCCACATGTTGCCTGGAAGGCCCAGGTTGGGCGTCAGAAGCCTCAGCCGGGGGGAAGGAAGCGTGGAAGGAAGACTGGAGAGGGATGGCCTGGGTTCAGTCTGGCCTGCCAGAAAATGCAGCCTGTCGTAGTACAACATCCTGGGGACATAGATGTCATCTGCTGCTCTGGATCTCTGTGAATTCAGGACCTTCTTGCGCTCCCTTACATATGTGCTCCTCAGGCCACCAATTAAGATCTTTAAATAGATGATGTCTGCCGTGGGGATCACCTGCTTCACAATTTCACACAATTGCTCCAGTGCTGCCTTCCTCTTTGCTTGGTTCTTGAAATGGGGGTGTTTAATCTCCCACAGACATGGCAGCTCCCTTAACATATCTATGAATACTGACATGAAGTCATTATCTTTCATTAGCATATCCATGTTCACTGCAAGACACAACACAAGACAAAGCCTAATGTCAGACAAAACTCTCCTAATCTTGTTACAATATAGGCTTCAATGTAATAGCAGTATAGGCACAAGTTTGTCTCTTACCTTCATTCTTACGATCGGCGCGTCCAATGCTCCTTCCTCCGCTCACAGATCGTACGTAATACGCACTGCGCATGCGTGTAACTCCGCCCGCCCCTGACGTTCTTTCTAGTCTATTCCCCGCCCCTTTGCATTTGGCGCAGTGGGGGAAGAGCACATGGCGGAGTCACAGCAGGTGCGTGCTAATTGCAGGAACGAGGAGGAGGAGGAGGAAAGCCCCGATCCAGAAGGAGACGTTTTAAGGCCACAAATATGTCCTTTGGGGAGATGTTGGAGATGGTCGACATCATGAAGAAGTCAGACTATGACGGAAAGTATGGGCCTTACCCCAACCCCAATATCAGAAAGGCCAAGATCATGGCGAAAGTGATCAAAAGTCTGCAGAAGAATTTCGGGGGAAGGACGATCGAAAGATCAGCTCAGGAAGCGGTGGTCGGACCTGAAATTGAGAGAGCCAGAGCAGTACCGAAAGATCCGGAGAGTGCTGCAAAAAAGTAAGTAGTTGTGCTGTGTTCCTATTCTTTCTGTCTTTATTACGCTCGTGCTGCTCCATATGCTTTTATTAATTGTAACGTTTAAAAGGGCAACTTTAATGTTCATGGGCCCATTATTTGTTCGTATCAAACATTTTTCCTTGTCAAAAGAAGTTTATTGAGTATACAATGTTATAAAGATACATAAAGTAAGTTTACAAGGATCTATAAAGTAAGCTCATTGTTTTACAGTAGGGTTTATATAGGTAAATATCATGAAATTTCAAATATTAAACATTGGGTTCACGTAAACCTAAATTAAAGATATATATCATTTCCTTAGTTACTTTTGTAGGTATTTAAATGATTTATACCTACTATACATATTGTTTACAAGTAGAGTGTATATAGGTCAAATAAATTCTGATAATGAGCTTAAATCGTAAGGTGGAGAAAAGGAAAGAGAAAGAAGAAAAAGGGTTGAAAGGTAGAGGTATGGTCCACAAGGTTGTCCCGCTCGTCAGTTTATTATTCTTTTTAGTTCTCTTTGAAGCCTTAGAATGGGTGTCTCTGTAAGTCATTTAATCTGTTACCATGGCAACAGGACAGAGTCATTGAAGTTTGACAGGAACTGTTGTTTTATCCAAGGATGCCAAAGTTTTTCAAATTTTGGAATTTGATTTTGATCGATGGCTACCATCTTAGCATGGGACATTGTATTATTCATTCTGTGAATTGTTTCTGCTAGTACCAATGTAGGAGATTTCCATGCCTTGGCCACTGTTTGTTTTGCAGCCGTTATTAGTTGAATCATAAGTTTGAATTGAGAGAGTGTTAACCATTCCGGTTTTAGATTAAGTAAAGTTAAATATGGATCTGGTTGTATTATTTTTTTAAATATTTTAGATGCAATCACGAACACTTCCTTCCAGAAGGTTTGGATTACTGGGCATGTCCACCATATGTGTAAATATGTGCCTATTTCTGGGCATCCTCGAAAACAAAGAGCTGAGGTATTAGGTGAATATTTTGCCACTCTAGCGGGTACAAGGTACCAGCGAGTTAGGACTTTATAATTTGTCTCCAGTGCTAAGATGTTGGGTGAAGATGACTTAGATGTGAGCCATATGTTAGACCAGTCCGTGTCTTCTAAAGTTCGTCCCAGGTCCTCCTCCCACCTCTGAACGTAAGAGGGTCTATTAAGATTTGCTACTCCATATAATTGATTATAAAGTGATGAAATTGTACCTTTAGCAAATGGATCTTTTGTACAGATTGATTCAAAAATGGATAATTGGGATAATGGTGTATCCCCCTTTAGGAATGGTGTATAGAAATTCTTGATTTGGAGATATCTAAATATCTCAGAGTTTGGTAGATCATATTTTTCTCTAAGCGATGGGAATGAAAGGAATGATTTAGATGCTATGAAGTCATTTAGTGTCTGAATGCCTGATGTTGTCCAAGCTTTAAAAGAATTTGGGTAGATCCATGCTGGATAAAAGGCCGGATTTCTGATAAAAGAAAGGAGAGGATTGTGTGGAGATTGTAACTGATATTTGGTTTTTAGTTTATCCCAGAGAGATAAGAAGTGTTTCGTTATGGGATTATGAATTTTAAAGCGGTCTTTAGGATCAAGCCATAATAAATTTGATATTAATAGAGGGTCATTTTCTGAAACCTCTATAAATACCCATAATGGGATTTCCTGTTTTGCATGGTATTTGGACAGACTGGCCAAATGTGCTGCTCTGTAGTAGTTAGTAAAATTAGGGTATCCCAGGCCTCCTTTATTTTTGGGAAGATGTAGTGTGTGTATAGGTATACGTGGTTTAGAAGAGCCCCATATAAACGAAGTTGCTCTTTTTTGTACTATTCTCAAAAAATAGGAAGGAATTGGAATAGGGAGGACTCTGAATAGATAAAGCAATTTGGGTAGAATAGTCATTTTGATTGCATTAATCTTCCCTATCCAGGATAAAGGAAGTTGTGACCATTGTTTTATTAGATTTGTGATCTGTCTTAATACAGGAGGATAATTGGTTGAGAATAAGTCAGAATGAGATGCTGTTAAATGAATTCCAAGATATGGGATTGATTTTTCTGCCCATGTGAATGGGAGTGCAGCCCTAGCCGGGATCAATTCCATGTTTGTGAGTGAAATATTAAGCACTAGGCATTTCTTAGGATTAATCATAAGGCCGGATAGGGCTGCAAATCCATCAAGAGCTGGTATTAAGTTAGGACCAGAGACCTGTGGTGATGATAGAAAAAGTAATATATCGTCTGCAAATATAAATAATTTGTGTGTAATACCTCCTACTTCAATGCCAGTTATAGTTTGGTTTGTTCTGATGTATTGGGCCATGGGTTCGAGTATAAGGGCAAATAATAAGGGAGATAATGGGCAACCCTGTCGGGTACCTCTTTCGATATTAAAGGCTTCAGATTTGTATCCAGCTTATTTTATATAGGCTTTGGGTTTATTATATAATGCTTTGATCCATGTTAAAAAGTGGGGTCCAAAACCCCATTTTTGTAATGAATATTGCATATATTGCCAGGATACTGTGTCAAATGCCCTCTTAATATCGAGAGATAGAAAACATAAAGGGATTTTCCGTTTTTTAGCAATATGTGCCAATAACACTGCCCTGCGTATATTATCGCCTGCCTGTCTATTTGGCATGAAGCCTACTTGATCTCTATGTATTAATTTTCCTATAATGCTATTGAGGCGTTTTGCTATTATTTTTGCTAATAATTTAATATCGAGGTTTAACAGAGAGATAGGCCGATAATTCACACAGGAAGTATCATCAGAAAGGGGTTTTGGGATCATACAAACAATTGCCATTAGTGTTTCTTGCCGAAAAGAATGTCCATCTAGAAGTTTGTTAAAAGTTTCAGTGAGAATGGGAGAGAGTATTTCTGAGAATGTTTTATAGTATAAAGCCGAGTAGCCGTCTGGGCCTGGTCTTTTGTTAAGTTTTAGGTCTTTTATGGTGTTAGCAACTTCATCTATAGTTATAGGCTCATCCAAACTGCTTTTTTGATTCTGAGATAACTCAGGTAAGGTTATTTTTGAGAAGAAGGATTCAGCCTCTGTAGGATTAAATTCATTATTTGTCTTGTATAAAGTTGCGAGATGTGAGTGAAATTTATGGACTATTTTAACTGGATTACAAGTGTAAACATTTTTTGATAATTTCAAACGTATTGGTTTGAAAGATTTGTTAGTTGAATTTAATGCCCGAGCCAAATATGTACCTGGTTTGTTTGTATTCATGTAGAAATTGTGTTTGGAGCGTTTGAGGGATTTATCAACTGACTCAGTGAGAAATAGATCGTATTCCAATCTAGATTTTTCCAGATGAGATTTTGTACTCTGAGATGGATTATCTTGAAATGATATGTAGGCTGCATTAAAATTGAGTTCTTTTTTTTTTGCTAGATTTTTGCGTTCCCGTTTAAATAGTGCCATTTGTCTTTGTATTGTACCAGGCAAGACAGGCTTATGAGCTTCCCACAGTGTTATTGGGGAGATGTCTGTTGTATTATTAATTGATATGTATTCCTTTAAAGCTTGTTCAATGGCCATCTGATGTAGTGGGTGTTTGAGCATTATGTCCGGTAAGTACCACGTTGGGTCGTGCGCTTTTGGTATGGCTGAGGCTATAGTAGTGTATACTGCATTATGGTCAGACCACGGAATCGGAATTATATCTGATGCAATAATTTCTGGTATCATTCCTATTGTTAGAAAAATATGATCTATTCTGGTGAAGGTTTGATGAGGGTGCGAGAAATAGGTGAATTTCTTTTTCATTGGGTTACTTTTTCTCCACGAATCTACCAGATTGTATTTGGAAAGAAGTTGAGAAAAAGGTAATCTAGAGGTTATTTTGGATGGTGTAAAAGGTGATTTATCTAGAAATGGGAGGAGGACCTGGTTCGAATCCCCACACATTATCACTGTTCCTATTTTGTGTGTATTAATCACTTGTAATATATGTGAGAGGAATGGTGTAGGTTGTTTGTTAGGAGCGTAGTAGGAAATCACCGTGATTGCTGTATCCATTATATAGCCCATGAGTATCAGGTATCTACCTTCTGGGTCTTTAATTTCTGATGATAAGGTGAATGGTGTGGATCGGTGAAATGCAATTAGAGTTCCCCTTTGCTTGGTACAGGCAGAAGCCGTGTAAATTTGTTGATAAAAAGGAGAAATATATTTTGGAGTAGAATCTTTGGTGAAGTATGTTTCTTGGAGGCATACTATGTGAGCCTTCTTGTTATGGAAAGTACGGAAGGCTTTGGTCCTTTTTTGAGGGACATTTATTCCCTGAACATTCAGGGAAAGTATATTCAGTGGTGCCATGGCAATAGATCAAATAGTTTTGACTTACTTTTTGTTATGCAGAGTTGACTGCGCAGATCAACCTGTGTGGACTGAAGAGATGAATAGATAGAAAAGAAACCAGTGAATTCTGGAGTAAAGAGTAAACAAAAAACATATGAGATTAGATGATACATTGTATAAATTATTTTTTGCAAGTAATCACAATTTACCCGTGAAAGAGAATAAATATCTCTCTCAGGGGAATAAGTGCCTTCGTCACACTCCCACATAATATGGTTGGGAGAATGAGGAGGGCTAATGGGGGTACACGGATCTTCCGCTTACAGGAGAGAAGTGCTATGTCAAAAGACATCAAAATGATGTTTCATTAATTGGAGTGCAGAATATAGTTTTTGTTGAAATTATTTATTCCAGGGTGGTTGTATATGGTTAGTCTTGCCCTAGGCTAAATAATTCAGTTAGAAAGGTACTGTTAATAACTTTGGTATTGATGAAGATAGTTTGAATTATTTTGGGATTTTAACCCTTTTAGAGTAAACAATTACATATTTTATTCATATGTAACTGTTTAGATATGTTAACTCATAAAATTGAGGTTGTATTGCTTCAGATTAGAATAAACAAAAACATAATTCTAGGAACTAGTTAGGTAATAATATATTTGTTTTAAGAAAAGAAAGAAAAAGCTTCCATTACTTCTGGATTATTGAACATGTTTGTCCTAAAAAGTAATAAATCTATTGTTATTACCTGATAATATATAACTGAACAAGAATTTCCTTATTTCACTTATATATTCTAAGGCTATATGAATCAGAAGTAATAAGAAATATAACTGGAATGTAACATGATCCCATACAGTGTGTGACTATCAGAATGCAGTTACATTCAGTTATAAATATAGGTTTTTTATAGAGAACCATCTCTTAGTATAATAAATGAAGAGATATCAGGAATTAGGATGTCAGTCCATTGAATCTTCTTGGTCCATGGATGATGTGGCATAATGGCCTCTTTTGTGAGAATGATGATTCCCATTTTGTTCTGAAATTTTCTGGGTGCTGCCTGAAGGTGAAGATGATGCCATTCTTCTGCGTGTGGGGGTGTTGCTGCTTGTGGGTTCTGTCAGATTTAATTTTAAAAGGGTTTGTTGTAGTTCATCTGCTGATCTGCTTCTGTAAATTGTACCTTGGTAGTTAAATCTGACTGAAAAGGGGAAGCCCCATTGATACATAATGTTGTGGCGTTGCAGTTCCATTAGTTGGGGTTTCATGGATCGTCTTTTAGTAATAGTAAGTTGGGATAGGTCAGCAAAAATTTGATAATTGTGTCCTTGAAAATTAAGTTCCCTTTTTTCTCTTGCAGCAATTAGTATTTGTTCTTTCGTTCTGTAATAATGAAATTTTGTGATTATATCACGTGGGGGTCCATCTTTCTTTTTGGCTGTGAGGGCTCTGTGTACTCTGTCCAGTTCTAAACGTTCAATAGGGATATCTGGCTTTAGTTCTTGTAATAGAGCAGTAATAGTAGATTGCAGGTCTGTCACAGTTTCAGGTATTCCCCTTATGCGCAAGTTTGAACGTCTGGCTCTATTTTCGTAATCTTCGAGCTTAGTTTGAAGTATTAAATTCTCTTTTTTTAAATGTTCCAATTCTGTTATATTTTCTTGGGTTGTAATTTCAATTTCATCCATTTTTATTTCTAAGGCTGCGGTGCGGTTTCCCAGCTCTCTTATTTCTTTGGTTAGGCTTTTTGTTATTTGGTCTGAGGTTTGTTTTAAAGCCTTATGAAGCATCTTTTCAAACTGTAATAATATTACTGGGGATGCTGAGGAGGCTTGTGGAGAAGTTTGTGAGAGGATTTGTTCTGTATCTGACTCAAATGGAGAGTCTTGCTGTGACATTTTCTGTCTGTGAGAGCGCCCTGATGCTGTATCTTGTGAGGTGACTGGAGCTGCTTCAGCTGCATTGAGTGCCTGTGAGCTCTTTGTGAGGTGATTTTTATTTCTGCCACGGTTTCCTCCCAGTACCATATTTCCTGCCCAAACTTTCACAGTTTGTTCCCTGGGGCAAAAAGGTTCAAATGGATACCTTTTGAGCTTGCAGGCTCCGCTTTGTCCTTCTCTTCTCTCCTCAGCGGTGTGGAGCTCTAACAATGCATGCCTGCTCCGCTAGGCTCCGCCTCCTGCCCCCTCAAACATTTTTCTTTCGGCCTCTAAAACACCATTGTTTAGGCCATATGCATTTTCCCACATTTTTTTTGGGCCTACTTGGATGCCAAATAGTTGTTTGTGTAGATGGGTTTGTTACTAGAGTGAAATGCCAACTAGATTGTGTGTAAGGAGAGGACACTGAGCAGCTGTTTTCACATCTGGACACTGGAGCACTAGTGTGGGACACAAGAACACCATTTTTATTAGGGGGCCACACAGGTGCTCCAGTGTATACTATAGGGGGGTCTCCATCTGTGAAGCTTGTACTAAACAGGTAAAGTATTGCAGCTTGACAAAGGGCAATTAAAAAAAAATACATCTTTGAACTCGGCTAAAATAGACAATTGTACCCCACTTCCAAGCAACGTTTCCTATTTCTAGTTCTGCCATCAAATATCTGTGTGCTAATTATACCATTTTTGTTTTACATAGGGGAGAAAAGACTTGGAGGACACCCCTCATCCGAGGAGACCACAGACCCCCCACCTCTGGAAGAAGGGGAACTAACACCAACAAGAGCAGGAGGAAGAAGAAGATGTGGTGGAGATTGGCACCACAACAGGTGAGTGTCTGCGACCACAGGCTCAGGTAAAAGAGATGGATGGTGGCAGATTTTTGATACCTGTTTTTGTTTTCTTTCTCTCTTTTTAGGTGATTGTGAGGTTGTGGATCCAGAACGTTTCACATCAGAAAGTGCCCAGATCCTGATCGGGGAGATCATGGGGTGTAATGTAGAACTGCAAAACATACAGCAAAAAATCAATGATGTTATTAAAAAAAATAATAACATCATTGATGTTTTGGGGCGAATTTAAAACCCCACAAAATCACTTTTTGGATTGTGGTCCAATCTTTTAAATATTTTTGCAATGTTTTGAAAAGCCAAATTTGGAGCATGCACAGTGTGCCAACATGTGCTATCTGCCATCACGGGAGATCAATTGACGCGTTTTGGGGGTGCAACCCCTTCCTCAATTATAAAGTAGCGTTGAGGAAGGGCTCCCCCAAAACACGTCCCTTGATCCCCCCTGATGGCAGATAGCACATGTTGACATTCGTAAATTGGTGTGCATCTTCCAAATTTGGCTTTTCCAGGGGTGATTTACCCCCATCTGAATGCTATATCAAACCCAGTTCCTAAATACTGATGTCTGATATAGCCTTCAGGTTTTACCTAATATGAACTTTGTAAGTTCAAGTTTTTTGGCTTTCTTGTTGGTTTTACACAGGCCTGTTTTATCTGAAATGGACATTTCGATTTTTGATAATGCTACTGAAAAAATTGTTATACAACAAACATGTTGGTTTGTTTTAAAAACCTTTGGTAAATGCACATGTGATTGTGCAGGTCTAAAAAAGTTGCTTACTCAAGAATGTGTGGATTATTGTCTCAACACTACAATACAACACTTTTGGGGTGATGTAATTGCTGTTTTCTGCAAAAATGGGTGTTATTTCCTAAGGGCAAGTCCTCTTTGCACTACAAGTGCAGTTTCAGTGCATTTGCAAGTGCACTTGTAGTGAAATGTGTTTTTGCATTTAGGAAATAACAGCCAACAGTGCTTTGTATAAGGTTACACAATCACGACATTTTCTGGACTCAACACATTTCTGTCAGGGTCAGCTAAAACAAACACAAGCAGTAAATGTCCACCAAGAATTTCTTTTTTTTTTATTATAAAAAGGCTTCACAGATTGTCTGGCATATTGATAGCCCCCCTACCCGCAAAGAACTCCAGGTAGCGTAACCGGACATCACGGGCACTCAGGGAGGGCAAGCCAGGACGGCCACTTTCAAGCGCCGTCAGTGTGGTTTGATGTAGGATTCTGGCCTCAGGCCCAACTGAGCCAGCATAGTTGGCCGAATGTTTCCTTAAAAAGTTATGGAGAACACAGCACGCCAGTATAATATGGTTCAGTTTATACTCCGCCATATGGATGGGTGTCAGAAATAGTCGGAACCGGCTGGCCAGGATTCCAAATGTGTTCTTCACCACTCTTCGGGCTCTGGCCAGCCGGTAATTAAAAACCCTCTGTTCCGGGGTGAGGGTCCTCATTGGGAATGGCCGCATCAGGTGGTCCCCCAGCGCAAATGCTTCATCAGCAACGAACACAAATGGGAGTCCTTCCACATTGTCCTCTAGAGCTGGCAAGTCCAAGCTGCCATTCTGGAGACGCCTGTAGAACTCGTCTGGGCGATGACTCCACCATCGGACATCCGGCCATTCTTCCCCACGTCCACATACAAGAAGTCGTAATTAGCCGACACCACCGCCAACATCACTATACTATTAAACCCCTTGTAATTTTAATAGTACGACCCCGAGTTGGGTGGTGGGACGATGTGGACGTGTTTCCCATCAATTGCCCCTCCGCAGTTAGGAAAGTCCCACCGCTCGGCAAAGTGGGAGGCCACAGTCTGCCATTCCTGTGGAAGGAAACTGTTGAGGAAAAAACAATAAACATTACTATTTTTACTCAGAAACATGGCAAGCAGATTATACACAAACATTATGGGGCAACCTCCAGGTAGCATTTATTAAGGGGAATTTAACAAGGCCAAAGTATAAGGTACACCTATCATATTCCCCCTCCCCCCTCTCATGGGCCATTTCTAACATTATAGGGGAAATCTTGGACAGGTAACCCTCTTCACTTCATTGAGAGATGAATGCCTAAATAATGGGTATTACTTTGAACAGGACCTCCTTAGTTACACTATTGGCAGACCACTGGACAGGTAAGAAGTGTCATAATACAAAGATATAAATACACATTGTACACATTTGAGGACATTTGGACATTCTGCTATTACCTATCAAGATAATAATAGGATACAAAAACTTTAAACAGTACCATTGGAAAGTATACAGGCAGGCCCTTACATTACATGCTTTGGGGAATTCATCCATAAATCTGACCAGTAAAGAGGTGGGTATAGTGTGTATGGGTTTGGCAAAGTCAGCAGATAGATGATTGAGGGTAGAGAATTGGGATCAGCTGACTTAGCAGTTGGGGGAGAGAGGGTTACTAAAAAAATTTGGGGGACACCACCAAAAAAAAAACTCTGGCACTCTGCCTGAATTTAAATCAAAAATAACATTTCCAAACATTTTAGGGGGTGTTTGGGGTAAAGCACTACTATGGAGCAGATAAAATACATTGTTAAGTGACTACATGAGGTGAATATAGGGCAGGAGACATCATGCTGGGGAGGTTAGTGAAGGGCAAATATGTATGAAGGACCTAAAATAATAATTACATAAAAATCCAGCATGCATGAGGACAAAGGGGACATTCACAGCATATTACAATCATGGTAATTAGGGAGTGAGGAAAGAAATGCAATATATTAGCAAACATTCAATACTATAAAATGTGATATAAAAGGATAAAAATCTTACCTTCATATACTCCTTCTGCAGGACCTGGATGATGGCAGAACAGGTCTCTGGGATAATGATCCCCAGAGCCTGGGGGGAGATGCCTGTCGAGAACTTCAAGTCCTGCAGGCTTCTCCCTGTGGCCAAATACCGCAGGGTAGCGACCAGCCTCTGCTCCAGGGTGATGGCTTGCCTCATGCAGGTATCCTGCCTGCTGATATAGGGGGTCAGCGAAGCCAACAAACGGTGAAACACGGGGTCCGTCATCCTGAGAAAGTTCCTGAAATCATCAGGATTATTCTCACGGATCTCACAGAGCAAAGGCATATGAGAAAACTGGTCACGCTGAAGCAACCAATTCTTGGTCCATGAACTCCTCCCCACCCTGTTCATGGACTGGACTTGTGTCAAGGTCAGGACCCCAACACCAAGCCCCCGCACAGCACGAACTCTACGAGGAGTATGCATATGAAACATGGCTAGAAAACGGTCGGCTGCTCATAACGAAGTAACAGAACGCACTGAAGAACAGCAAGGCCTGTGAAGAGCGACCTGAAAAACAGTAACGAACAAACAAGAATACAATGACTACTTAAAGTCACGCGGAACTTGCTTGCACGCACTGAAGAGCAGATACAAACCCACAAGCACAAACTGAACGGCAGAAAACGATCTGAAAGCCACGAGTCTGAAAAAGCGCGAATCGTCTCTCACCAAACTTTTACTAAAACGAGATTAGCAAAAGGAGCCCAAAGGGTGCCACGCTTGGTTCTGAACCGGCCTTTTCTAGTCTCGTCGTACGTGGTGTACGTGACCGCGTGGTTGGCAATCGAAAATTCCGACAACTTTGTGCGACCGTGTGTAGACAAAATAAGTTTGAGCCAACATCCGTCGGAAAAAATCCTAGGATTTTGTTGTCAGAATGTCCGAACAAAGTCCGACCATGTGTACGCCCTATAACACATGAATATGCTTTGATCTAAACCATTCCATTGTAGCTCTGAAGAAAAAAGAGGGAGAAGAGGCACCTGTGGGTGCAGATTTTTAAAAAGTTTAATGTACAATAGCGATTTCATATAATGCACTCACATTTCTGTAGTTTAAAAAAGGCATGGAATAGTGTCCCAAAACCTTGGGGTTGTCCTTGGTGTAGTTGATCCCTTTTAGCCCATCCGTGTGCGTCCCATGGTGTTGCAACGTCTGCAGCTAGATGTTGTTCAGCTGGCTGTGGTGGAGTCTCTTAGCTGGGTGAAGTGTCCATTGTAGCTCTGGTTGTATGTTTAGGGTCGTTGTCCTGCTGCAAGGTAAACCTCCGCCCCAGTCTCAAGTCTTTTGCAGAATCTTACAGGTTTTCTTCTATGATTTCCCTGTATTTGGCTCCATCCATCTTCCTATCAACTCTGACCAGCTTTCCTGTCCCTGCTGAAAAAAAGCATCCCCATGACATGATGCTGCCACCACCATGTTTCATGGTGAGGATGGTGTGTTCAGGATGATGTGCAGTATTAGTTTTCTGCCACACATAGCGTTTTGCTTTTAGGCCAAAAAGTCAAATTTTGGTCTCATCTGAGCAGAGCACCTTCTTCAACATGTTTGCTGTGTCCCCCCACATGGTTTCTTGCAAACTGCAAACGGGACTTCTTATGGCTTTCTTCCAACAATGGCTTTCTTCTTGCCACTCTGCCATAAAGGCCAGATTTGTGAAGTGCACGACTAATAGTTGTCTTGTGGACAGATTCTTCCACCTGAGCTGTGGATGTCTGCAGCTCCTCAAGAGTTACTATGGGACTCTTGGCTGATTCTCTGATTAATGCACTCCTTGCCTGGCCTGTCAGCTTAGACCCCTTTCACACTGGGGCTGCGGCCACATTGGCAATAAATCACCGCTCATTTTAGCGACGCTTTAGCACTGTTTAAATGGTGCTTTTGGCCGCTAGTGGTGCCCTTTTAACCCCAAAGTAGGGGTTAAAAACTCTCGTGTTGTGGCGCTTCTGAAGCGCTTTTCAGGCACTTCGGAAGTGCTGCCTATTCATTGCAATGGGCAGGGGCGTTTTGGGAGCACTGTATACAGCGCCTGGGTGTGGAAGCACCAATTGTAATTAATGGGAGGCAGTTTTCTGGTGCTTTACTGATAATCACCCTCAATCTGGAGCTCCACGCAAGATCTCACCCCGTGGGGTCACAATGATCACAAGAACAGTGAGCAAAAATCCCAGAACCACACAGGGGGACCTAGTGAATGACCTGCAGAGAGCTGGGACCAATGTAACAAAGGCTACTATCATTAACACACTACGCAGCTAGGGAATCAGATCCTGCAGTGCCAGACGTGTCCCCTGCTTAAGCCAGTACATGTCCGAGCCCGTCTGAGGTTTGCTAGAGAGCATTTGGATGATCTAGAAGAGGATTGGGAGAATGTCATATGGTCAGATGAAACCATAGTAGAACTGTTTGGTAGAAACACAACTCGTCGTGTTTGGAGGAGAGAGAATGCTGAGTTGCAACCAAAGAACACCATACCTACTGTGAAGCATGGGGGTGGCAACATCATGCTTTGGGGCTGTTTCTCTTCAAAGGGAACAGAACGACTGATCTGTGTACATGAAAGAATGAATGGGGTCATGTATCGTGAGATTTTGAGTGCAAACCTCCTCCCATCAGCAAGAGCATTGAAGATGAAACATGGCTGGGTCTTTCAGCATGACAATGATCCCAAACATACTGCCCGGGCAACGAAGAAGTGGCTTCGTAAGAAGCATTTCAAGGTCCTGGAGTGGCCTAGCCAGTCTTCAGATCTCAACCCCATAGAAAACCTTTGGAGGGAATTGAAAGTCTGTGTTGCCCAGCGACAGCCCAAAAACATCACTGCTCTAGAGGAGATCTGCAAATAGGAATGGGCCAACATACCAGCAACAGTGTGTGACAACCTTGTGAAGACTTTTGACCTCTGTTGTTGCCAAAAAAGAATATATAACAAAGTATTGAAATTAACTTTTGATATTGACCAAATATTTATTTTCCACCATAATTTGCAAATAAATTCTTTGAAAAATCAGACAATGTGATTGTCTGGATTTGTTTCCACATTTTGTCTCTCATAGTTGAGGTATACCTATGATGACAATTACAGGCCTCTCTCATCTTTTAAAGTGGGAGAACTTGCACAATTGGTGACTGACTAAATACTTTTGTACATTTACATTTTTGGTTGTAACCTGACAAAATGTGGACAATTTCAAGGGGTATGAATTTTTTTTCAAGGCATTGTATAGTAAAACAAGCACCAGTTGAGAGGTGCTTACAAAAAATACTCCAGAGCAGGATGAGAAGCTTGTATTGGCTGTCAAAGTGATGCTTCTGCTTGCTTCCTTTTTGCTTGATAATATGACCTGTAATGAGACAGCATCACTCTGCTGGTTTTCAGACATTTCCAATTCTGGATATTTTGTGAACACTTCTCTTCTGTATGTTTGTATGCTTCACTAGTAAATCTGAGCAATAAAGTGCTGTAGTAACTGCAACTCCTAATGCCGAATACACACGGGCGGACTTTTCAACGCATTTGGTCTGGCAGACTTTTCGACGGACTCTTCGATGGACTTTCCGAATTAACGGACTTGCCTACACACGATCAACCAAAGTCCGACAGATTCGTACGTGATGACGTAAAACAAGGAAGTTCATAGCCAGTAGCCAATAGCTGCCCTAGCGTTGGTTTGTGTCCGTCGGACTAGCATGCAGACGAACGAACTTTTCGACCAGACTCGAGTCCATCGGAAAGATTTGAAACATGTTTCATTTCTAGGTCCATCGAACTTTTGGGAAAAAAAAGTCCGCTGGAGCCCACACATGATCTAATTATCTGCCGGACTCCAGTCCGCCGGACCAAGTCTGCCATAAAGTCCGCTCGTGTGTACGCGGCATAAGACCTTGGCCCTGTAGCACTGTGAGAAGAGGCTTCTAGCGTCTATATGTTCTTCAAAGCAACTTTATGTAAGAACTAAGAATAATTTCAACTATGAGTACCTTTTTTCAAACAGCCATACTCTGGAAAACCAATACCATGTTTTAATTCAATTTAGAGGTGGAATTGATACTTTCTGTTAGGAATTGTACTTTGCTATGGCATTCTTGATGATAAGAACAATACTACTACTATTACATCGTTTTCATGCTACCAGGAAAGAGTTACAAAAGGTTAAGCTAATCAAAAGCTTGCACATGTGCTATGGCTCAGGTAAATTGCTGGGTAAACTTTTCAGGCAAGGAACAATTCATGTACAAGAGAAATAAGTTGATAAGTTTTTATCCCTTTGTTTGATATTTTAGCACAGGATATGAGTAAAGTTTTTGCTGTTGAAGCAGTCGTTACTTTAGGAACCTGACCAAGAATACTATGTCACACATAGCTTTCAAAGCAGCAAAACTATACCATGTGGAAAAAAATATTATTGCATTTAAATGTAATTGACAGATACATAAAGGTTGATTTGCTAAATGAAAATATGTTGTTCACTTTGCAAGGGAAGTTGCACTCTGCAAGGGAGCTTATTGAATCTGATGAAATGTCACTTTGCAAAAAGACCCAATCACATGCAAGGAAAATAAAAAAAACTGTATTTTTTCTTGCACAACATGGAACGCTCATTCACTAAGCTTCCCATGCAACATTTAACTTCCCCTACAAAGTAAATCAACCCTATGGAATCCTATGCCCATAACTGCTTCCCTTTCACAATTGTCTCTCCAGAGATGTTCAATCGGGTTCAAGTCTGGGCTATAGTTTTCAAGTTTTTCCGCAACCACTCATTTGTTATCTTGGCTGTGTGCTTAGGGTCGTTGTCCTGTTAGAAGATGAACCTTCCCCCCAGTCTGAGGTCCAGAGCGCTCTGGAGCAGGTTTTCTTCAAGGATATCTTTGTACATTGCTGCATTAATCATTCCCTCAATTCTGACTAGTCTCCCAGCTCCTCCGGCTAAAAAACATCCCCACATCATGATTCTGCCACCACCATGCTTCACTTGTGATCTTAAACCCCTCTCCTGCTGATGTTCTTAAGCAATAAATACCAAAAGACACCCTTTAGGCTGAGCCAGAAGTTTTGGTGCGTGTGGAACTGTGCTTGTGTGACTTGTAGCCTCTGCGCTATAATTTGTGAAGTAATCATACAAAAGTGAAGAAGAGCTATATACAGTACATCAGTTTTTGACAAAGCACTGTGGTTCTCAGTCCGATCAGATGTCTTAGTTAATTTTTTACCAACTAAAAAGTCATCTAATATATTTATGAGCTGTGATCTGTCTGCTCATTTCATTCACTGGTTTGATATGCCTTTGCTTCTTTCCTGTAATGCCTCAATATTCCTAGTTTTAGAAGCAACCAATAGACAGGAGTGTCAGAAACCATGAATCAAACTGAGACAGAAGTACAGTTAAATCACACTTGTTTAATAATAAAAGTAATTAGAACAAACGTAGTCAAAACATAGCCAAAGTTCGGTAATCGGAATGGATAGTCAGACAAGCCAGAAGGTCGGGGAGCCAGATATCAGCGTAGTGGAACAGCAAGCAGGATCTGGAGCCAGAAGGAATGTCAGCCAAGTAAGTCTTTAACAGGAACGCAGGTCTCTGTGGTGTTGACCAAGGAGAAGGCAGAGATCATCTGGGCTGGACGGCTTAATTAGGCAGGACTGGCGAGCAGGATATCATCAACAGGTGATTCACTGTGGAGAGATAGGAGCTGACAATTAGCCGACAGCAGAGAGGCCAGCTCAGAGAAGAAAGAGCCGAGCGCAGCCCTGACAAAAAGTGAGTAAAGTTTGCCACGTCCTCATTTAGAAGCATTATGATCTTATTAATATTTTATTAATATTATTTATTATAATTAATAATTAATGTGTTGCAGGGAGAGAAAGCAGGGCATGGCTAAAAATGAAACCTGTAAACAAAGTTTTCCAGAAGTGGAATGTGTTGCTCTAATTAGTAGGGATGAGTCAAATGTACCAGAGTTCAGTTGGATTCTAAATCGGCAGCTTGTGTGCTGGTAATAACAAATCACTAGTTGAACTTGACAGCCATTTGTAAGCTAAGGGATTGGGTATACTTAGTAATGCCATAGACTAAATATGGTCATGTCCATATTTATTCAATGATATTTCATGCTCAGATAAGGTCATTGTATAGATTTTAGGGGGACCCTATGCTTTTTTCTTTTTTTTTTTTTTTAATGAGGTTTTCTCTGTAAGACCATACGAGACCTGAAAGGCCAAAGGCTCCCTAACAACTAGCTTGAGCCAGACGCTATTACATTTGGCAGCAGTAGTAATACCTCTCCTAAACCTATCACTTCCTACTGCAGCCAGAAGCTAGATCAAACAACTATTTTGTTTATCAAATGGGAGTAGGGGTAAGAATACTGTGCCAACCTCAAGTGAGCAGCCAACACAACAATAAGACTTATTGTAGAACGATGTGTGAAGCAAATGTGTAACACTAATAATATGTATCAAGCACAGGGACATGTCCAAAATATGAAAAGTAAAGGATGTATATAATGCAAATACAATCAGATATCACGCAAAGAAAAGTGTGTGTAGTGAAAAAATATAATCAAACAAATATGTAAGTAATTTAAGAAATTGCACAAGATCACATGGATTTTAAAGTGAAAGAAAATCGCACAAAATTGCATGTATTTGTAAATGGAAGTGAAACACAACTAATGAAGTGAAAACTTCATTGCTAGCAAGTACTAAGATGAGAGCAATCCATGCAACTTAAAAGATGTTGAAAAAACTAATATTGTATTCAAGTCTCACCACCTACTACAATACAATATTCAACCTTTTTTAAGTTGCACAGATTGCTCTCATCTTAGTACTTGCTAGCATTGAAGTTTTCACTTCATTAGTTGTGTTTCACTTCCATTCACAAATCCATGTGATTTTGTGCAATTTTATTTCACTTTAAAATCCACGTGATTTTGTGCAATTTATTAAATCAATTTACTTACACATTTGTTTGATTATATTTTTTCACTACACACATTTTTCCTTGA
The DNA here is from genome assembly GCF_042186555.1 of Aquarana catesbeiana. NCBI lineage: Eukaryota > Metazoa > Chordata > Amphibia > Anura > Ranidae > Aquarana > Aquarana catesbeiana. The sequence continues at coordinate 704,335,946 of NC_133324.1, read as the reverse complement.
GTGATATGTGATTGTATTTGCATTATATACATCCTTTATTTTTCATATTTTGGACGTGTCCATGTGCTTAATACATATTATTAGCGCTACACATTTACCTCACACATTATTTAGTTTATCAAACAATGAACTGTTCAGCGCTTAAACACATTAAATGTGCATATATAGTGAAAATAAATAATAACAGTGTTCATATAAATAAATAATTCAATATAACTTGCAAAAAACAAAAATGAAAAAATAAAAATACAATTGTAAAAAATTATATTTAAGTAAGCACTAGTTATGAAGCATTTTCCTTATGGGAACATTATGGACTAAAATCGTTTTTACAATTTTATTTTTATTTTTGCAAGTTATATCATTTGTTTATATGAACATTGTTTCTCAATTGTCCAAATATTTATATTATATGTAGTGTTTATGCACTGTATGTTTTTAAGTTTCACATATGGAGTGATACCTGTGTGATATTATCAGAATGTTTATATTTTCACTACATATGCACATTTAATGTGTTTAGATTGAATTAGCGCTGCACAGTTGATTGTTTGATGATTTGATATACATTTAGGATTGCGATTAGTGTCAGCGGCTATTTTAGTCTTTCCAATATCATGTTATAGAAGTGGCACGTAGGTTTCCTTTCAATCTATCTATTTAGTTTAGTCTGAACTTGAATTTCATCTTCGCTCATTAGTACATTCAGACCACAAGCAGGCTTTGCATTTTTGTGTGCTGTTTATTTCACTAATCTTGGTGGACAGCCTACTATCATGTTCAACAGGTGCATGAGTAAGAATTGAAGACAAGTATATGTGATCATTTTAAAATTAAGCAAAAGACAGTGTGTGTTGCTTTAATTGTCCACAACAACAATAACTGCACCAAACATTAATACATGAAACCCCACAAAATAGTTGATCAAGTATGTTTTCATTTTCAATTAATAATTTGTAAAAAAAATACCATATGACAACATTTTAGTGCAGACCAGGATTAGATCTTTGCTACAATCTACTTTTTGTGTGTGTATTTTTTAAAAAGACCCTGTTACCTGTTGCCAAACAATTAACTTCAACAAAAACCTTTCCATAAGATTAAAAGTGCATTTAACATTTTATGCATGTTTTTTTTTTTTCCCAGATAACTTTTTTTTCAAAGTTTTACATTTTTACAAGAAAGGAAGAAAGAGAAAACAAAACACAATAAAACGGCAGCAGCCGTACATACCCACAGTACAATATCAAGAAGTAGCAACCACATTGCATATAAACATATTGAAAATATTGGGACATCTGTGATGCATATAAAGCAAGAGTATCAAGTCAGAAATCAAAAAGTATACACAGTGCTACTCAGCCCCTTCTACGCACACAGATTTTTTAAAGAAGGAGCGACTGGGCATGCTCTGAAACATGTCCTGCCCATTCTGACGTCACTTCCGGTTGCCTGGATTCCATGCAGGTCCTGACAGCATGGCTCTCCATCTTGGATAAGAGACACACTGTTTACCACCGCTGGTCGGCTGGCACTTCCATCTGCAGCTGTCTTTACTCTCAGGAGACATCCCGCTGGACATTATGTATTCATTGATAAGCCTGTTTTTCTCTTCCATCTTGTAAGTGTTTTTAACCTGTCCTTGTCATTAAAATGCCTTCTTCTTTGCTTTACAACCACTTTAAGTCACCATCTATAGTTCTCCTCTTCACTCCCCCCTCTGGCAGCTACATAAAAGGTTATAAAGAGAGATGAGGGGAAGGATAGAGGAGCTAGGCTAGCATAGACAGTACTTTGGCACTCTTATGCCCCGTACACACGATCGGACATTGATCTGACATTCCGACAACAAAATCCATGGATTTTTTCCGACAGATGTTGGCTCAAACTTGTTTTGCATACGCACGGTCGCACAAAGTTGTCGGAATTTCCGATCGCCAAGAACGCGGTCACGTACACCACGTACGATGAGACTATAAAAGGGCAGTTCAGAACAAAGCGCGGCACCCTTTGGGCTCCTTTTGCTAATCTCGTGTTGGTAAAAGTTTGGTGAGAGACGATTCGCGCTTTTTAAGACTCGTGACTTTCAGATTGTTTTCTGCTGTTCAGTTTGTGCTTGTGGGTTTGTATCTGGTCTTCAGTGCGTGCAGCGAGTACAATTGACTTGTCGTTGTGTTCGTGTTCATTTGTTACTGATTTTCAGGTTGCACTTCACAGGCCTTGCTGTTCTTCAGTGCGTTCTGTTACTTCGTTCTGAGCAGCCGACCGTTTTCTAGCCATGTTGCGTATATGTACTCCTCTTAGAGTTCGTGCTGTGCGGGGGCTTGGTTTTGGGGTCCTTACCTTGACACAAGCCCAGTCAATGAACAGGGTGGGGAGGAGTTCATGGACCAAGAATTGGTTGCTCCAGCGTGACCAGTTCAGTCATATGCCTTTGCTCCGTGAGATCCGTGAGAATAATCCTGCCAATTTCAGGAACTTTCTCCAGATGACGGACCCCGTATTTCACTGTTTGTTGGCTTTGCTGACCCCCTATATCAGCAGGCAGGATACCTGCATGAGGCAAGCCATCACTCTGGAGCAGAGGCTAGTCACCACCCTGCGGTACTTGGCGAAGGGGAGAAGCCTGCAGGACCTCAAGTTCTCGACAGGCATCTCCCCCCAGGCTCTGGGGATCATTATCCCAGAGACCTGTTCTGCCATCATCCAGGTCCTGCAGAAGGAGTATATTAAGGTAAGATTTTTATCCTTTTACATCACATTTTATTGTATAGTATGTTTGCTAATGTATTGTATTTCTTTCCTCATTCCCTAATTACCATGATTGTAATATGCTGTGAATGTCCCCTTTGTCCTCGTGCATGCTGGATTTTTAGTTAATTTTTTTTGTCCTTCATACATATTTGCCTTCACTTACCTCCCAGCATGCTTTCCTGGCCCTATATTCACCTCGTGTAGTCACTAAACAATGTATTTTGGCAGCTACATAGTAGTGCTTTATCCTAAACACCACCTAAAATGTGTAAAAATGAGATGTGTGCTTTAAATTCTGGCAGAGTGCCAGAGGCTTTTTTTTTGTGTCCCAAAATCATTTGGAACCCTCCCTCCCCCCCAACTGCTAACTCAGCTGATACCAATCTTCTATCTGCTGACTTTGCCAAACCCATACATACTATACCCACCTCTTTTGTGGTCTGATTTATGGATGAATTCCCCAAAGCATGTAGTGCAAGGGCCTGCCTGAATACTTTCAAATGGTAATGTTTAAAGTTTTTGTATCCTATTATTATCTTGATAGGTAATATCATAATGTAAAAATTTGCTAAAATGTGTACAGTGCGTATTTATCTCTTTGTATTATGACACTTCTTACCTGTCCAGTGGGCTGCCAATAGTGTAAAGTAAGGAGGGGCTGACCAAAGTAATACACATTATTTAGGCATTAATCTCTCAATGAAGTGGAGAGGGTTACCTGTCCAAAACATCTCCCCCCATAAAATTTTACAAATGGCCCATGAGCGGGGGGAGGAGGAATCTGATAGGTGGACCTTATACCTTTGTCTTTAAATACTCCCTAAAATAAATGTTATACTGATGTTGGCCAAGAATGTTTGTGTCTAATCTGCTTTCCATGTTGATGTGCAAAATGATTAATTTATTTTTCTGGTTTGACTCCACAGTTTCCTTCCAACCCACAGGAATGGCAGACTGTGGCCTCCAATTTTGCCCAGCGGTGGGACTTTACTAACTACGGAGGGGCAATTGATAGGAAACACGTCCACATTGTCCCACCACCCAACTCGGTGTCATACTATTACAACTATAAGGTGTTCAATAGTATTGTGATGTTGGTGGTGGTGTCGGCTACTTACGAGTCCCTGTATGTGGACGTGGGGAAGAATGGCCGGATGTCAGATGGTGGAATCATCGCCCACACGGAGTTCTACAGGCATCTCCAGAATGGCAGCTTGGACTTGCCACCTCCAAAAGACAATGTGGAAGGACTCCCATTTGTCTTCGTTGCTGATGTAGCGTTTGCGCTGTGAGACCATCTTATGCGGCCATTCCCTATGAGGACCCTCACCTCAGACCAGAGGGTTTTTAATTACCGGCTGGCCAGAGCCAGAAGAGTGGTGGAGAACACGTTTGGAATCATGGCCAGCCGGTTCCGCCTATTTCTTACACCCATACATATGGCGGAGTATAAACTCAATCATATCATCCTGGCTTGCTGTGTTCTCCACAACCTTTTAAGGAGAAATTCTGCAAGCTATGCTGGCTCAGTTGGTGAACCAACCCTGACGGTGCTTGAAGCTGGCTGTCCTGGCTTGCCCCCCCCCCGAGTGCCCGCGAGGTCCGTCTAAGATACCTTGAATACTTTGTGGGTAGGGGGGCCATCAATATGCCAGACAATGTCTGAGACATTTTTTAAATAAAAAACTAATTTTAACTTCTAAAATATTTGCTGACATTTACTGCTTGTGTTTCTTTTAGCTGACCCTGACTGAAATGTGGGTAGTCCTGAAAATGGTGTGATTGTGTAACATTAGAAAACACTGTTGGGTGTTATTTACTAAAGGCAAAGACACTTTGCACTACAAGTGCACTTGAGACTGCACTGAAACGGCACTTGTAGTGCAAAGTGGATTTGCCCGTAGGAAATAACCCCCATTGTCAGAGAAACCACCAATTTTACCACAAAAATTTTTTTCAAGCATTGAAGAAGAATCCACACATTCTTGATTAACAATCTTTTTAATACACGCACAATCACATGTGCATTTATCTAAGGTTTTTAAAACAAACCAACATGTTTGTTGTATAACAATTTTTTGGGTCACATTAATAAAAGAAATGTCCATTTACGGTAAAACAGGCATGTTTAAAACCAACAAGAAATACACAAATCTGGAACTTACAAAGTTCAACTTTGTTAGAAACTGAAGGCACTATCAGACATGAGTATTTATAAACTGTGTTTGATATTGTGTTCAGATGGGGTGAAGTCATCCCTGGAAAAGCAAAATTTTGAAGATGCACACAAATTGCCGAATGTCAACATGTGCTAGCTACCATCATGGGGGATCAAGGGACGTGTTTTGTGAGTGCAACCCCTTCATCTCAGCTACTTTATTATTGAGGAAGGGGTTGCACCCCCAAAACGGAGACATTGATCTCCCGTGATGGCAGATAGAACATGTTGACACACTGTGTGCATCTTCAAAATTTGGTTTTTAGACACTATGTAAAAAAAGGTGCAACAATTTTTTGTGGAAAAAATGCAAACTACATTAGGGATTTAGATGGGTTTTAAACTCTCCCTAAAACATCAATGATGTTCTTCATTTTGTTTTTAACATCATTGATGTTTTTCTGGATGTTTTCCAAGTCCCTATTACACCCCATGATCGCCCCGATCAAGATCTGGGCACTCTCACTGGTGAAATGTCTTTCATTGACAACATCACGATCACCTAAAAATATATATAAAAAAAACACACCATGTATTATGAATATGCCAGCATCCATCTCTTACCTGAGCCTGTGGTCGCAGACGCTCACCTGTTGTGGTGACAATTTCCACCACGTCTCCCTCCTCCTCCTCCTGTTGACTTGGGGGGATTTCCACTTCCTTTTGAGGTGGGGGGTCTGTTGTCTCCTTGGATGAGTGGTGTCCTCCGAGTCTTTTCTCTCCTATGTAAAAAAAATAGGTATACTTAACACATAGATATTTTATGACAGAAATAGGAATATGAAACATTGCTTGGCAGTGGGGTACAATTGTCTATTTTGGCAGAGTTGCCAGATGAACAAATATTTTTTTCCTTTGTCAAGCTTGAATACTTACCTGTTTTGTACAAGCTTCACAGATGGAGACACCCCTATAGTATACACTGGAGCACCTATGTGGACCCCCTAATAAAAAGGGTGTTCTTGTGTCCCACACTAGTGCTCCAGTGTCCAGATGTGTAAACAGTAGACATGTGCATTCATTTTCATCCGAATGCATTTTCGTCCGAATTTCAGGTATTTTCGTTATCGTTTTAACAAAAGTGCAGAATCCGAAAAACGAAAGATCCGACATAAACAAATGCTTTTTTTTCGTTTTCGTTGCTACAACAGTTCGATATAGATAGGAGATTCGACATGATGATGACATAACAATCTGTGTCCATCAAACCTGTGGTCGAATGTGCCTAACCTTAACTCTATTAGTCCAAGACTATTCTACACAGAGAGAACAGATGCAACATAGAGAGGAAAGATTCGACGTAGGGGAGAAAAGATGAATAAAAATAATGATGATGATGAATGTTATTGGCTGATTGTAACCAAAGAGGAGGAGCAGTAACATAGCTAGAACTAAGTACACACGTACTTTGGCTTATGGTGACTGTTGAAAGTTCTAAGAAGATTCGACGGAGCAGGTAAACTATACAGCGTCGTACAGTTTAGCCGCTCCGTCGAATCTTCTTTGAACATTCGACAGACACCATAAGCCTTCAATGACAGATTCGACCTTAATTTGGATTTTCGGACGAATGCAATTTTTAACGAAAAATGAAATAAATAAAAACGAATTTCGGGAGTAACTAAATAAATTTATTTTTTGGACGAAAAGGAAATTCCGGAACTAAATATTTCAGTGTGCACATGTCTAGTAAACAGCTGCTGAGTGTCCTCTCCTTACACAGAATCTAGTTTGCATTTCATTCTTGTTACCAACCCATCTAGACACCAAAATTATTTGATGAGAAGTGGGCTAGCAAATATGTATTCAAATGCATATGTCCAAAACATTGTGTTTTCTATGCCGAATGAACAATGTTTCATACGAACTAATATTGTGCCCATGAACATGAAAGTAGCCATTTTAAAATGTACAACAGTTAAGAAAAACACATGGAGCAGCAGGAACATTAGAAAAAAAAAGAATAGGAACACAGCACAACTACTTACTTTTTTCCAGCACTCTCCTGATCCTTCTGTACTGCTCGTGCTCCCTTAATTTGAGGTCTGACCACCGCTTCCTGAGTTGATCTTTTGATCGTCGTACCCCAAAATTCTTCTTCTTCTGCAGACGCTTGACAACTTTCGCCATGATCTTGGCCTTTCTGACATTGGGGTTGGGGTAAGGTCCATACTTCCCATCCTAGTCAGCCCACTTCAGGATGTCCACCATCTCCAAAATCTTCCCAGAGGACATATTTGAAGCCTTAAATTGTCTCCTCTGGGATCAGGATGTTTCTGCCCCCCGGGCTTTCCTCCTCCTCGTTGGTGTAATTAGCACGCACCTGCTGTGTCTCCGCCTTGTGCTCTTCCCCCACTGCGCCAAACGATAAGGGGCGGGGAATAGACTAGAAAGAACGTCAGGGGTGGGCGGAGTTTCACACATGCGCAGTGTATATAAATCGTAACACGCGTGCGTAGTATGTACAAACTGTGAGTGGAAGAAGGAGTATCAGAGGCGCTGATCATGATAACGAAGGTAAGATTTAAAATTGGGCCTATACTGCTTCTAGATTGAGGCCTCTATTGGGACAAGATTATGAGACTTTAGCCTGACATTAGGGTTTGTCTTGTGTTGTGTCTTGTAGAGAAAATGGGTATCTTGAAGGATCAGGAGTTTCTCAGCATATTCATAGATATGTTCAGGGAGCTGCCCTGTCTGTGGCAGGTAAACCACCCTGATTATAAGAACTAAACAAAGAGGAAGGCAGTGCTGGAAAAAAATTGCTAGAAATTGTGAAGCCGGTGAACCCCACGGCAGACATCACCTATTTGAAGATCCTAATTGGTGGCATGAGGAGCACTTATCTAAGGGAGCACAAGAAGGTCCAGGATTCCCAGAGATCAGGAGCAGCAGATGACATTAGTGGTACTATGACAGGCTGCATTTTCTGGCAGGTCAGACTGAACCCAGGCCAGTACTCTCCACTCTTCCTTCCACGCTTCCTTCCCCCCAGCTGAGGCTTCTGACGTCCAACCTGGGCCTTCCAGGCAGCAAAATGTGGAGGAGCCCAGCTTGAGCCAGGTATAGCATTCTTCTAAATATTTCTGGTTGTCAAATTAATGATGTTAAATATATGTTACTTTGGAGTACTAATTTATGATTGTGATTGATGAACCACAAACTAAAACGATGTCCCTTTTTCAAACACAGGGAAGTCTCAGCCAGGAGGTGTCCGGGCCAAGTAGGCTGCCTGATACCCAGGTCCCTCCCCTCCGTCTTCAAAGAAAAAGTGGCAGGAAGAGGAGTAACCTGGAGGAGGCTGCAATAGGCCTATTTTGGAAGGCTACTGAGGCCCTCAGAACCCCCCACAGTGTGGAAGAGGATTTTGCTGCCATAACAGCCTGCAAAATGCTACAAATGGAGGAGGGCCAACGCCTCTTATGTGAGTGTGTAATTTTAGAACTCTACAGAAGGGGTTGAGGGGCCAACTCACATGCTAATGCCACATTTGTGAGCTCACCCATGGTCCTCCTCCTCCTCCAGGTCCTCCTCCTCCTCCTCCAGGTCCTACTCCTCCTCCTGCCACATGTCCAACACCAGAGCCACAGCCGGGAAGGAAGCATGTAAGGAAGACCAGAGAGTGATGGCCCTGTGTTCAGTCTGGTCTGACAAAAGATGCAGGCTTTTGTATGACCACAGCCTGGGGACATACATGTCATCTGCAGCTGTTCATGATCTCTTGGACTTCTGGACCAGATTGTACTCACTTATATATGGACTCCTCAGGCCACCAATTTTGCAGTAAAATAATTGATGTGTACCCTGGGGGCCAAAGGCTTCGCCAATTTCTGCTGTTTCTCCAGCGTTGCCTTCCTCTTTGTTTGGTTATGAGCCCTTAATAAAGGAATTTTTGTTTCAATTATACTTGCCTATGTGTGTTTTCCTTCAAAAAGGACAGTTTGTTTGTGAGGAGGCAGGTACATTTCAAAAATACAATGTCAAATTAACAAGAGACACCAACACCAAGCAACCTCCTTGAGATTAAAAAATACAAGATAATAATCGTGTTGTGGTTACTTGACACACAAAACACACCCAAAACTATTCTGAAGAAAAAAAACAAAAAAAAAACAAAAGTTCAGGCTTGAAAAAAATACAAAAAAAAAAAAAAAGATAAGTTTTTAGTCAGATGTGACAAATCAAAATATATTGATGAAATCGTGATAAATAATAAAGAAAGAATTTTGTGAGAAGTCTGTGTGAATATGAGCAGCAAAACAACTTCATTCTTCTCGCATTATAAAGAAGAAGAGAGTGCGCTGCATTAAACAATTTCAAACATTGCACCATGATGAAAGTGCTATATCCATTCCTAATGCTAATTTTACCAGACCGAGAAGTTCCGTCTCGGAATTCATTCTGAGCATGCGTGGCACTTTGTGCGTTGGAATTGTCCACACACGGTCAGAATTGACACGATTGGATTTTGTTGTCGTAAAATTCTATAGCCTGCTCTCAAACTTTGTGTGTCGGAAAATCCGATGGAAAAAGTCCGATGGAGCCCACACACGGTCGGAATTTCCGACAACAAGCTCCGATCGCACATTTTCCGTCGGACAATCAGACCGTGTGTACAGGGCATAAGAAGAGGAGAGGACTGTGACATACATGGTGCGAAGAGATGTACTAGGGTTTATGGAATGGAAAAACACTGTAGGTATGAATTTGAAATACTTGATTTTTCTGTGCTTTTAACTTTAGGTTTAATTTTTAGGTTAGTGCCAGGATCTTTTTAAAAGTGTTGCAGAAAACCCCAAAATATGTTCTCCTTTCAAACCTGAAAGTTACATTTAACAAAATGACTCTCATCACATAGTTTTGAATTGTGAAACATCACCAGACAGTTGTTCCATGCACCGTTCTTGGGTTTTAAAAATGTTGCAGCTAGCCAAATCAATATGAATCCCTTGAGAAATCAGAATATGCCATTTGTTACTGTTACTGGAGTCACAATGTTTAAAATTGATTGCCAGACAATTGTTTTAAGCCAACCTTTTGCAGTGAGCCAAGTAATTCTGTCTTCAAACAAACCAGAAATCCTCATTTTATACATTTTTTGTTATCCCAGTGAAAATCTCTTGAAAAGTGTGACTTCCCCTGAGAAGTGAATAGCCTATTTAGTAAATCCTCATTGATTTATTTTTATTAAATAAGTGGCTCCTAGAAGAGCTACAAGAGTCAAAGTTGTCATCACCTGGAGTAATATAAGGACATTATAGACTAATATGCACATTTAGTACAGTTGTTTAAAAACTCCTTCCTGACCAGCCGCCGCTGACTACGTCAGTTCGCCTTTGGACCATTAGGGGGGCTTGCACGCCGACGGAGCCGATGCGCGTGCCCAGCAGTCGCGATGAATGCTGGGCACCCTCGATCGCTCCACATAGAGACAGAACGGAGATCTGTCAATGTAAACAGACAGATCTCCCTGCTGTCAGGTGTGAGGAGAGTGATCTGTTTTTTATAATGAGTATGAACAACAAATTGCTCTCCTCACCCAGTCAGTCTCCTCCCCCACAGTTAGAATCACTCCCTAGATAACACAGTTAACCCCTTGATCGCCCCCTAGTGTTAACCTCTTCCCTGCCTTTGACATTTACACAGTAATCAGTGCAGTTTTATAGCACTGATCGCTGTATAGTTGTCAATGGCCCCAAAAATGTGTCAAAAGTGTCCGATCTGTCCGCCATAATGTCGCAGTCCCGATAAAAATCGTTGATCACCGACATTACTAGTAAAAAAAATAATAAAAATGCCATAAATCTTTCTCCTATCTTGTAGATGCTAAAACCTTTGTGCAAACCAATCAATATATGCCTATTGCAATTTTTATTACAAAAAATATGTAAAAGAATACATATCGGCCTAAACTGAGGAAAAAATTAGTTTTTTTTTTTTTAATTGGGGACATTTATTATAGCAAAAACTACAAAATATTGTGTTTTTTCAAAATTGATGCTCTTTTTTTGTTTTTAGCGCAAAAAAAACCGCAGAGATAAGCAAATACCACCAAACGGGTAGGCAGCAGTCTCAATGGACTGGAGGGCAGCCCGCAGGCACAAGCAAGGACCTGCCAGAAAGCTGGCGGCGTCCTAAACTCTCACACACGCTACTGACAGAGGACCGAAGCACAGAGAGGCAGAAAGGGGCACGGGTCCCAACGTGTTTTAGAGGCCCTGCCTCCTTCGCCAGTGCATGATGAAGGAGACAGGGCCTCAGAAACACTGTTGCGGCCCATCCCCCGTTTCTGCCTGTCTTTGCTTCAGTCCTCTATCAGTGGTGCGTGTGAGAGCTTAGGAAGCCAATAACTTTTCCTAGCTTGTGCCTGCAGATTCTCTCCAGCCCATCAAGACCACTGTCTACCTTTTGAGCACACCATACCAGCCCTGCACACAGTGATTGGAAGTTTTAAATGTAAGTGGATTTGAATAAATTGTTTTACATGCTCATAAGGGAGTCCCAAACCCACTGATGAGCTGCCGGTGGCTGTATGTGTTTCAGTCCCCCATCAGTGAACCACTCATCTTGCTACTGCTGGTCCTATTACTATGGACTTATTATGCCTATTTGCATGTCAGTGAAGTGCTGACTCACCTGTAGGGATGAGCCGAACACCCCCCGGTTCAGTTTGCGGCAGAACATGCGAACGGACCGAAAGTTTGCGTGAACATTCGAACACCGTTAAAGTCTATCGGACCCGTCCGTGAAAAATCAAAAGTGCGAATTTCAAAGGCAAATATGCAAGTTATTGTCCGAAAAAGTGTTTGGGGGCCCAGGTCCTGCCCCAGGGGACATCAATGCAAAAAAATTTTTCAAAAAACTACAGTTTTTTCGGGAGCAGTGATTAATGTGAAAAAATAAAAGTGAAATATTCCTTTAAATATCGCACCTGGGGGCTGACTATAGTATGCCTGTAAAGTGGTGCGTGTTTCCCATGTTTTGAACAGTCCCTGCACAAACTGACATTTCTAAAGGAATAAAAGTCATTTAAAACTTGCTGCTGTAATGTAATGTCGGGTCCCAGCAATATGGATGAAAATTATTGAGAAAAACGGCATGGGTCCCCCCCGCCAGCCCATTACCAGGCCCTTTGGGCCTTGTATGGATATTAAGGGGAACCCCACACCCAAATTAAAAAAAGAAAAGGAGTGAGCCCCCAGGCCCTAAATACTCTGAACAGCAGTATACAGGCAGTCCAAACAAGACAGGGACTGTAGGTTTGTTCTTAAGTATAATCTGTTTGTAATTTGGAACAGGTACATTTTGTAAGTGTAGCTCCAGTCAAAAAATAAATGTTTAAGTGTTTTGGATAACATAGGGAAGGGTTATCATCACCCCTGTAACATTTGTTTTGCTGTCTGTGGCCCTGTTTAGAAGATTTCACCTCACTTTCTGTCCCAATGACAATTGGATTTTGAAAATTTGGGGTTATTAGGGAAACAAGGACTGGTGATAACGCATCAGTGGAGACACCTTTTTCCCATATTAAATCTTACAGAAGAGAATTTCCCTTCCTAGGGGTAGATTTCCTTTCACTTACTGTTCTCTCCCTCCATTTGTAAGTAGGAGTCGTTTGTAAGTCGGATGTTTGAAAGTAGGGGACCGCCTGTATATACTATACGACCTGCCCTATATACTCTGTAGAAAATTGGGCCTTAGGTGTTGGTGGTACCAGAAAACTGTAAGCCCTCACAGTTACTCTTGGTGGGCGCTGGAATGGGCCCTGCTGTGAAATATTATATCAAGAATTGTAATTACATGCCCCTGCTAAACAGGGGCAGAAAAATTGGGTCTTAGGTGTTGGTGGTGCCACAACACTGTAAACCCTCACAGTTACTCTTGGTGGGCACAGGAAAGGGCCCTGCTGTGAAATATTATATCAAGAATTGTAATTACTTGCCACTGTTAAACAGGGGCAGAAAAATTGGGTCTTAGGCAGTGGTGGTGGTGCCACAACACTTTAACCCCTCACAGATTCTGTTGTTGAGCACAGGAACGAGCCCTGCTGTGAAATATTAGAGCAAATATTGTAATTACATGCCCCTGTTACACAGGGGCAGAAAAATTGGGCCTTAGGCGGTGGTGGTGGCACAACACTGCAACCCCTCACAGATACTCTCGTTGAGCGCAAGAATGAGCCCTGATGCAAAATATTACAGCAAAAATTATAATTATATGCCCCTGTTAAACAGGGGCATAAAAATTGGGCCTTAGGCACTGGTGGTGGTGCCCTGAAACAAAAATGTTCTTAGAACCTATCAACATGAACATTGAGGAGGAATAGGAAAGTCACTCAGCATAACAGGATAGTCACTCAGCATAGGCAGTCTTCAAGGGATCTCACATTCATAGAAAAATAAATCGGTTACATCAGCATCAGGTGCTTGGTAGCTGGTGATCCAAGACTGATTAATTTTTATGAAGGTGAGCCGATCAACTGAGTCTGTGGACAGACGCACTCTGTGATTGGTTACAAAGCCTCCAGCAGCACTAAATGTGCGTTCAGAAAGAACGCTGGATGCAGGACAGGCCAGTAGCTTAATTGCATATTGTGCAAGCTCTGGCCAGTGATCCATCCTCAACACCCAGTAACCCAATGGATTTTCGGTGGGAAAGGTCTCCAGGTCTGATCTTGCCCCTAGGTATTCCTGCACCATGTAAATCAGACGCTGGCGATGGTTGCTGGAACTGATGAGACCTTGGGACTAAGGGACTGTCTGAACGCATCGGTCAGACGGCCACCTTCTCCACCACTAAGCCTCAGCAACACATTGTCCAGGAGGACCAGGAAATTGTAACCTCCCAGGCTCTGGAAACGCATTGCAAAAACCTTTCTGCAAGGCCTCCCGAAGATGTTTCATCCTCTGCTCTCTCTGCGAAGGCTGGATAAGTTCCGCAACCTTACCCTTGTAACGTGGATCAAGAAGGGTTGCCAGCCAGTAATGATCCCTCTCCTTGATACCACAAATACGAGGTCCTTTCGCAGGCTTTGCAGGATCAGGGAGGACATGCAGCGAAGGTTTGCTGAGGCATTCGATCCGGAGTCCTCTGGGTCACTCAGGATGACATGATCCACAGCCACCTCCTCCTAGCTACGTACAAGTCCATGGGTTTCTGGGGACTGAGAATGATCCCTTGAAGACTGCTGCTGATGCTAAGTGCCAGGCTCCACCTCCATGCTGACACAATCCTCATCCTCCTCCTCTTCCTGTGTGATCGGCGGGTCTGCAGGAATACTGTCTGAATAAAGGGGGCCTTGAGAGGTAAGGAAGTCCTCCTCTTCCTCTCTCTGTTCTGCCTCAAGTTCCCTGTCCATTATTCCACAAAGTGTGTGCTCCAACAGGAAGACAAGAGGGACAATATCACTGATGCATGCACTGTCACTGCTCACCATCCTCTTGGCCTCCTCAAATGGTGACAGGACAGTGCATGCATCCTTGATCAGTAGCCACTGGCATGGTGAAAAAAACCCAAGTTCCCCTGACCCTGTCCTGGTGCCATACTCACAGAGGTAATCATTGATGGCCCTCTGCTGCATGTGCAGCCGCTGCAGCATTGCCAACATTGAGTTCCACCTGGTGGGCATGTGCCAAATGAGGCAGTTCTTGGGCAGGTTGCATTCCCTTTGACAGCCAGCAGAGCACTGGCATTATATGACCGGTGGAAATGCCCACAGACTTTTCTGGCCTGCCCCAGGAGATCCTGTAAGCCCGTGTACCTGTACAAGAACTGCTGCACCACCAAATTAAGGATGTGAGCCAAACAGGTAACATGGGTCAAGTGTCCCTGTCGGAGGGCGGAGAGGAGGTTGGTGCCATTGTCACAAACCACCATTCCTGGCTGAAGCTGGCATGGCGTCAACCACCTCTGAGTCTGCCCCTGCAGAGCTAACAGAATCTCTGCCCCGGTGTGGCTCCTGTCCCCTAAGTAGACCAACTCAAGCACCGCATGGGATCTTTTTGCCTGAGTGCTTGCTTAGCCCCTTGAACGCCTACGGAGCACCGCTGGGTCTAAGGAGAAATCTACAGAGGAAGAGGCCATAGAGGAAGAAGATGAGGAGGGGTTGGAGGAGAGAGGTGTGGCAGAATCACCACTAATAGCATTTTGGAGGCATGGTGGTGGATCAAGCTCCAAAAATACTGCACCCTGTCCTGAATCCTTCCCAGCTGCCAGCAGAGTTACCCAGTGCACCGTGAAAGAAAGGTAATGTCCCTGTCCATGCCTGCTGGACCATGAGTCAGCGGTAATATGCACCTTACTGCTGACTGCCCTGTCCAACGAGGCCAAGATATTGTCTTCCACATGCCGGTAGAGAGCTGGAATGGCCTTCCATGAAAAGAAATGGCGTTTGGGAACCGCCACTGGGGTACCGCACATTCCACAAATTCACGAAAGGGGGCAGTCTACCAGCTGAAAAGGCAGCAGTTGGAGTGTTAGCAATTTAGCCAAGCTAGCATTCAGCCACTGAGCATGTGGATGGCTGGGACTGAATTTCTTTTTACGGTTTAGCAACTGGGGTAGGGAAATTTGCCTGCTACAATTGGATGTTAGTGTAGCGATAGCAGATTGCCCGCAAGTACTTGACACACCTAATTCTACACCTTCACTCCTCTCAGTGTAGGTTTCTGAGAGGTATAGTGGGGTTGGAGATCCCAGCTGATGAGGAGCAAGGAGAGGTCCACCTCACTCTTTGGTGTGGGTCTTTTAAGTACTATTGCCAGCGAACAGCATGGGAGGTCAACATAAGTCTGGTCAAGCATGTGTTGCCCAAGCAGCTGTTGTTTTGGCCACGCTTGATACGTGTCAGACTTATGTTGCAAACAGCAACGGTGCGATCTGCTGCACACGTATCAAAAAAGGCCCACACTAAAGAACTTTTCAAAATACACGGGGAGTCAGCTGCACATACACTGCAGCTAACTGAATCACCTGCCTGCCTGAAGTATATTGGAAAGAGTACACCAGGAATGAACTGCAGTGAGATATAGCTAAACTGGATACAGTGGATATATATATATATACGAGACTGACTGTATATATATATATATATATATATATATATATATATATATATTAAATACACTGCAGCTAACTGAATCACCTGCATGCTTGAAGTATATTAGAAAGAGTACACCAGGAACGGACTGCAGTGAGATATAGCTAAACTGGATACAGTGAATACATATATATATATATATATATATATATATATATATATATATATATATATATATATATATATATATATATATATATTTATATATATATATATATATATATATACATATATACAAGACTGACTGTATATATATATATATATATATATATATATATATATTAAATACACTGCAGCTAAATGAATCACCTGCCTGCCTGAAGTATATTAGAAAGAGTACACCAGAAACGAACTTCAGTCAGATCTAGCTAAACTGGATACAGTGGATATATATATATACATATATACAAGACTGACTGTATATATATATATTAAATACACTGTAGCTAACTGAATCGCCTGCCTGCTCAATCTAAATGAAATGACACTCTCTCGGTCAATGCCAGCAACACACTACACAGGTCCGACGTGCAGGCAGCCTTATATAGTGTGGGGAGTGGACCCTCTGAGCCATAATTGGCCAAAGGCACCCTGCCTCTTTGGTGCACCTATGGCTCTCTTTGCTGACGTGCTGTGATTGGCCAAAGCATGCGGGTCATAGTGCATGCTTGGCCAATAATCAGACAGCAATGCACTGCACTCCCGCGGTGCATTAAGGTCCGTTACGCGCTATTCAAATATGGCGCGAACGGCCCATAATGTTAGTTTTTCGACGAACAGGTGAACAGTCAGTGTTCGAGTCAAACTCATGTTCGACCCTACAGAAAGCTCATCCCTACTCACCTGCTATATTATGGTGTGTGTTTTTTGGTTTGATAGCACTTTGAACTGTTGTATGGCACTTTTACACCAAGGTGGTACGATTTCCAAGATATGGAAATAAAGAGTTCCCCTAAAGGGGATATTTTTTTTGTCTGTGTTTGCAGTGCCCTCTGCAGTTGATCTGATACTAACTGAGACTCGGCAAGGACTTCAGGATCCATGGGCATGTGGCAAATCTATGACTACTTGAAAGTAATTTACTAAATGGGTGTCCTTTAGACATGTGCATTCGTTTTCGTCCGAATGCATTTTCGTCCGAATTTCAGGTATTTTCGTTATCGTTTTAACAAACGATAACTAAAGTGCAGAATCCGAAACCCGAAAGATCCAAAATAAACAAATGCTTTATTTTCATTTTCCTTGCGACAACAGTTTCGATATAGATAGGAGATTTGACATGACGCTGACAATAACAATCTTTGTCTATCGAACCTGTGGTCGAATGTGCCTAACTTTAACTCTATTAGTCCAAGATTATTCGACATAGAGAGAAAAGATTCGACATAGAGAGAAAAGATTGTTGCTGGAATTGGGTGGGGGAAGTAAAATAAAAATAATGATGATAATGAATGTTATTGGCCGATTGTAACCAAAGAGGAGGGGCAGTAAAATAGCTAGAACACATGTATAGCCAACTAACTTTCACTAACGATTTGCTAGCAGAGAGAGACACACACACTGAATCATTTCAGAAGACAGTCAATCTTAGCTGGTCCGTTTGTCAGAGAACTTGAATTATTTAGCAATTAAGCATAAGCACAGCCGCAGAACAATAATGGAGCAAGCTACAGTTCAACTTAACTTTTTCATAATAATCTGCTGCTATTGTGTTAGTGTTGTGAACTTGATAGTGATACTAGTGTTGCTAGTGTTATGATAGCCTCAGAGGCTGCCCGTGTTGTGGGGGGGGGATTTATTATTATACATTCTATATTATAATGCCATATTAATATCTGACACAACGTCGGATGCCGCACCCGCCATTGCACTTGGAGATTGAGAAACGAATGTGAAAGTTGGCTGACTGTTGGGGTAGAGTAGACCATTCAACATGAACGACGAAGATTCGACAAAGCAACGAAAAACATACAAACGTCAAATCTTTGGCTTATGGTGTCTGTCGAAAGTTCTAAGATGATTCAACGGAGCAGCTAAACTGTACGACGCTGCAATCGTACATGTCCGGTCAAATGCATCCCGCCCATAGGCTATAGAAAAATTCTAATGTTGGTTGACTAGTAAAATAATTAATAAATATAATTATTATTAATCATACAACATTAGAATTCTACTACCTACAGCTAGCTTGTAGGTAGAAAATTCGACTGGAAATGTACACGTACAGTTTAGCTGCTCCATCGAATCTTCTTTGAACATTCGACAGACACCATAAGCCTTCAATGACAGATTCGGCCTTAATTAATTTGGATTTTCAGATGAATGCAATTTTTAAAGAAAAACAAACTAAATAAAAACTAATTTCGGGAGTAACTAAATAAATTTATTTTTCGTACGAAAACCAAATTCCGAAACAAAATATTTCAGTGTGCAAATGTCTAGTGTCCTTCTTCTCCCTTCCCCTCCACTGCATGGGAATAAACAATCATTGTATTTAGTAACAATTTTAAGATGCATATACTGTATGTAGATTAACATTAAGTTGTCACAATATGGAATACAGTACCTATGGGTAAGCCTTATTATAGGCTTACCTGTAGGTAAAAAATAAGCAAAAGCATTTACTACCACTTTAAGACTGAAAAGTGTATTGTGGCCATAAAACAAGGAATGGCAACTGGAAAACTGCACTGTTGGACCCTTGCTAAAAAAACAACAAAAAAACAAACAAATGAGGAAATGTTGGAAAGCTCTCAACAAAGAAGCTAAAAAATATGCAGCCACACAGCTTATAGCCCACCTGAACTAAACTAAATGAGTTAAATGGATTCCAGGGGCATCAAAACAAAAGGTTTTCAATGTCTAACTGTTTTTTCCTAAAGCTGTTACAGCTTGGATAGAAATGTCTGTCCTCTGCTAGCAACTAGGGATGAGCCGAACACTCCCCAGTTAGGTTCGCATCCAGAACATGCGAACAGGCAAAAAATTAATTCGAACACGCGAACACCGTTAAAGTATATGGGACACAAACATGAATAATCAAAAGTTCTAATTATAAGGGTTATATGCAAGTTATTGTCATAAAAAGTGTTTGGGGACCTGGGTCCTGCCCCAGGGGACAAGGATCAATGCAAAAAAAAGTTTTAAAAAACGTCCGTTTTTTCAGGAGCAGTGATTTTAATAATGCTTAAAGTGAAACAATAAAAGTGTAATATCCCTTTAAATTTCGTACCTGGGGGCTGTCTATAGTATATCTGTAAAGGGGCGCATGTTTCCCGTGTTTAGAACAGTCTGACAGCAAAATTACATTTCTAAAGGAAAAAAGTCATGTAAAACTACTATCGCTAGCGCCGGCTATAATGAATTGTCGGTCTGGCAATACACATAAAAGTTCATTGATAAAAATGGCATGGAATTTCCCCACAGGGGAACCCCGGACCAAAATTAAAAAAAAAAAATGCGTGGGGGTCCCCCTAAATTCCATACCAGGCCCTTCAAGTCTGGTATGGATATTAAGGGGAACCCCCGTGCCAAAATGTAAATAAAATGTTTTTTAAATTTTTAAAAAATTTTTCCCCTGTGGGGAAATTCCATGTTGTTTTTATCAATGAACTTTTATGTGTATTGCCGGGCCGACAATTCATTATAGCCGGCGCTAGCGATAGTAGTTTTACATGACTTTCTTTCCTTTGGAAATGTCATTTTGCTGTTAGACTGTTCTAAACACGGGAAACATGCCCCCCTTTACAGGCATACTATAGACACCCACCAGAAATTTAAAGGAATATTACACTTTTATTGTTTCACTTTAAGCATTATTAAAATCACTGCTCCTGAAAAAACTGCTGTTTTTAAAACTTTTTTTTGCATTGATACATGTCCCCTGGGGCAGGACCCAGGTCCCCAAACACTTTTTTTGACAATACCATGCATATAAGCCTTTAAAAATAGCACTTTTGATTTCTCCCATAGACTTTTAAAGGGTGTTCCGTGGCTTTCGAATTTGCCGCGAACACCCCAAATTGTTCGCTGTTCGGCAAACGGGTGAACAGCCAATGTTTGAGTCGAACTCATGTTCGACCCGAACATAAAGCCCATCCCTACTAGCAACTGCAGAGTGGCATCTCTGTTCTCGGTGCATAATTTGTGGTCTCTGTTTGTAGGTCCCACATGCCCCCTACTAAGCAGTCCTGAGCTTACCCACATTGCCCATGTTAGTGGCTATTCAGTGTGTTTTGAGGCTGTTCACCTATCAATTGGACAGTTGGCATGACTTAGGTGTTGGCCTTGCTGTCAGTTTTGGCTGAGTTTTTTTACTAAGATATGTGGATGGGTCTGATTTTCATTCCTGGCTGATGTATTGGTGTTTCCTGTTGGACTCCAGCTTGGATAGCACATTAGGGAAGCACATCAATACCACATCAATACCAAGCATGATGACACAAATGACACCTGCTGAGCTGGCATGGGAAAATACACAGGGGTAGATATGTGGAAAAAAATGATGCACTAAACAAAAATCTGATATTTGGGTTATTAAATCCAACTGTAGAAAACACAAATCCATGATAAGTAGTTGAATCCAAAAAAGAAAACCTCCATCTCGCGTGTGCACCGTCACCACAGGCAATATAGACTCTTACCAGAGAGCCTGGAGCCTTTATTACAAAGGGTCAAACAGGCTTGATGTAACAATCTTTGCAGGGGTCATCAGCTGGAGATGTGTCCTCAGAACAAACAGGTCATGAGCAGGATATTCAAACCAAGCTCCATCAACCCCATGATCAGATTGATCATAAAATGAAAGAGACCTTTTGGGATTTTACACTCTCTGGCGTCTCTTTCATTTTATGATCAATCTGATCATGGGGTGGATGGAGCTTGGTTTGAATATCCTGCCTTATGACCAGTTTGATCTGAGGACATATCTCCAGCTGATGACCCCTGCAAAGATTGTTACATCAAGCCTGTCTGACCCTTAATAAACTTAATAAAATCTCCCTTATATTGTAAAGTGCTGCACAAACTGTTGATGCTATATACAGTAAATCCTGTATAATAATATTATATGAGAGAGGCCTGGGTTCTCTCTTCTTTGTTGGGGGGGACTCCATGCTCCTTGCATCCATGTCTGTTCTGACTGGTGGCAATGCAGCATTCATTTGGCTGGTGCATTGGAGAGGAGCATAGGATTTGTGGATGAGGCTGTTTATTGGGGGATTACATTTTATAACAGCTGCCAGTGTTACTTTTTATAATTCTCAATTGAACAATTATGATTTTTCAAGCTTTGAACTAGCCTTCACAGACTTTGACAGCTTAATACTCAGTCAGGTATAACCTTTTGTGGATGGTGTTTTATAATCTACTCCTTGGTAAGAAAATTCTCTGCTTGCTGTTTTCAATGTAATCAGTATTTGCAAATGTCAGGGATTCATGAGACTTTATAATATATAGCTGTATGATATATATGTTTAGGATTCTAAGATTGGCCTTTAAAGATCCTCATATCACCTGTTGCCCCCTTTCTCCATTAGTTGGGCATGTTTGGATTGTAAGTGGAATTATTAATGTTATTGATATAATTTATTAGACGGTTAATCTGTTATTTCTATGTATTGCTAATTTATGTTAATGAGATTGTGTAGATCATGTGACATGAATCTGCATCACTGGACAAATTGATTGGTGGATTTACATTGTGGGGCATTTTTTGTAATTAAAGGGCTTGTCAAAAATTGTGTTTATTTAATATTGACTTTTTTAACCGCTTCAGCCCCGGAAGAATTTACCCCCTTCCTGACCAGAGCACTTTTTGCGATTCGGCACTGCATCGCTTTAAATGACATGTTGCGCGGTCGTGCGACGTGGCTCCCAAACAAAATTGACGTCCTTTTTTCCCCATAAATAGAGCTTTCTTTTGGTGGTATTTGATCGCCTCTGTGGTTTTTATATTTTGCGCTATAAACAAAAAAATAGCGACAATTTTGAAAAAAACTCATCATTTTTTACATTTTGCTAAAATAAATATCCCCAAAAAATATTTAAAAAAACATTTTTTTTCTCAGACTAGGCCGATACGTATTCTTCTACATATTTTTGGTAAAAAAAAAAATCGTAATAAGCGTTTATTGATTGGTTTGCGCAAAAGTTATAGCGTTTAAAAAATAGGGGATAGTTTTATGGCATTTTTATTATTAATTTTTTTTACTAGTAATGGCGGCGATCAGCGATTTTTATCATGACTGCGACATTATGGTGGACACATCGGACGTTTTTGACACATTTTTGGGACCATTGTCATTTATACAGCAATCAGTGCTATACAAATGCACTGATTCCTGTGTAAATGACACTGGCACTGAAGGGGTTAACCACTAGGGGGCTAGGGAGGGGTTAAGTATGTCCTGGGGAGTGTTACTAACTGTGGGGGGGTGTGGCTACATGTGACACATCACTGATCTCTGCTCCCAATCACAGGGAGCAGAGATCAGTGACACTGTCACTAGGCAGAACGGGGAGATGCTTGTTTACATTAGCATCTCCCTGTTCGTCCTCTCCATGAGGCGATCACGGGTATCCCCGTGGCGATCGAATCCACAGGACCCATGACACGACTCACAGAGCTCCCGGCCGGCGTGCATGCAATGGCATGGCGGCAAATTCAAAGGGACGTACGGGTACGCCCATTTGCCCAGCCATGCCATTTTGCCGACGTATATCGGCGTGCGCCCATTGGGAAGTGGTTAATGCAAATGAGTAAGGGTATTATGTACCCCTTATTCATGTTGGGGGCCATATATGGAGACCTCCTTATATTTAAAGGAGGCTTCCAGATTCTAATAAGCCCCCTGCCCGCAGACCCCCACAATCATTGGTCCAGGGTTGTGGGG
Organism: Aquarana catesbeiana; assembly: GCF_042186555.1. NCBI lineage: Eukaryota > Metazoa > Chordata > Amphibia > Anura > Ranidae > Aquarana > Aquarana catesbeiana. The sequence continues at coordinate 704,312,983 of NC_133324.1, read as the reverse complement.
CAGAGGCCCTTATCCACTTTGAGTCCCCCCTGACAAGGTAACCCCCCATGCTGAGGCCATGCAGCCTGGTATAGTTCAGGAGCTGGGGAGCTGCACCCTTGTCCCCTCTTTTCCTGGCCACCCAGGCTGCATTCACGGATAAGGGTTCAGTATTGATTTTGGGTGAAAATCCATGTTGTTTTTTTGTGTGGGGTTCCCCCATTAAAATACATATTGGGAGGATTCCACACAGTTTTTTTAATCTGGAGGGGGGGGTTGGTTCCTCTTAAAGTCCATACGAAATTTAAGGGCCTGCCATGAATTCTGGGAGGACTTTGCACCTTTTTTAAAACTCTCTACCACTTGTTTCTCTTCACCTGTAAGTCAGGAATTCATGACTGATAGCTGAATGTGCCAGGTGGGGAAGAGACACTGGTTGTTAGGACACCAGCAGTTGCCAGCTCCGTAACAACAAGGAGGAATCTATTACGTTTAGCTGTGGTAATAATACTGCTGCTGAATGTTTCGCTTCACACTGCTGCTGATGGTTCGCTTGGCTAAACCACCCATTTGTTCGGCTTTTCACATAGGATTCTCCTTAGGCCGTGCACAGTGTTGAGGCCTCCATCATTTTATTTCCACTGCAGGTTGAATGTTTTTAGCCTATAGTGTTAGGTGATTTTCTCTATTGGTGAATGTTAGCTCTCATCGTGGATTGTTCTAATGGCAATGTTTTTCTTAGGATGGACTGTTACATTCACCTGGCAAGGCAACAAAGAAACTATTACACACAAATTACAAACATTATGAGTATCATTTGAATGATGAGACATTTTAGTGTTAAGGTTTAACCCTCTGCTGCCAACAATGTAACTATTAAGTTGGCAGTAGCACTGGCATGTGAACATAATCCTAGCCACTATGGCACCAGGAAGTTTGTTTATCTTTTCTCTGCAAGCTGCCAGCTATGTAGTAGAAATTATTTACTGTAGGTGGCTATCAAGTCACTAAATCACTTCTACAAAGTGGGAAACATATCATACATACTCCCCCCCCCCACACACACACACACACACACACACTGTGTGCTAAATAGTGAAAAAAAGCCTAAAGTCAAATATTATATAAGCATGAAAGTTGCTGTTATAACAACCCCTCAACAGATGACATACAGTATCTCACAAAAGTGAGCACAACCCTCACATTTTTGTAAATATTTTATTATATCTTTTCATGTGACAACACTGAAGAAATTACACTTTGCTACAATGTGAAGTAGTGAGTGAAAAGCTTGTATAACAGTGTAAATTTGCTGTCCCCTCAAAATAACTCAACACACAACCATTAATGTCTAAACTGCTGGCAACTAAAGTGAGTACACCCCAAAGTGAAAATTTCCAAATTGGGCCCAATTAGCCATTTTCCCTCCCTGGTGTCTTCTGACTCATTAGTGTTACAATGTCTCAGGTGTGAATGGGGAGCAGGTGTGTTAAATTTGGTAATCAGCAGAGAAACAAAAGGGGGGGTTTCCGGCGCTCTGCAACATGTGATGTCTAAGGTAAATAGTACAATGGTAGCTATAATAGCACATTAAAATAAGGCAGGTAAATTCTAGAATGAGGAGGCAGCCATCCTCAGAGGGTGTCCATTACCTCTGTTGATAATCAATGTTGAAAAAAGGAGGGGTGTGGAGGCGCCAACTGTGGTAGCTTGTTTATACAAAAATAAAAGTTAGTGTAACAATTACACTTACTGGTTCGCAGGGTGGAGGTGTTTCTTTGAGATGGAAAGTGTCCTGGGATGTGCTGTTATCTTGTTTCCGGCTCGGATTTCAATCCTTCAGGCGTCTGGGTGTGGAGTCTGTACACAGACTGAACCGCTGCATCCAGTGCATGGAAAGCTCAATGCTGACCACTCTGGAGCGCGGAAGAGGAAATGACATCACTGATGCACGGCAAACGTCCAGGCTGGTGTTGGGGATGATGCAGGGATAGTACAGGCTACGCGCTCGGGGCTCACAGCTCCTTCTACTGGCCTTTTTGCTCCCTGGAGAAGAGCAGCTTGAATATATGGTGGAGGCAATTAGGGTAATTAGGTTAAAGTGTATGGGCTGGAGGTCTGTGGCTGTGGAACCACAACAGCCAGCAGACCCACAAAGCACAAAAAAGGTGAAAGTAAAGTATGAAGAATTAAAAATATGATGAATTGGGGGTAAGTTTAATAAATATAAGGATAATAATAGTAAGTGGAATTAGAGTTAAAACATTTATTTAGAAGATGAAAAAAATGTGGAAAATTAAAAATGAAATACAAATAAATATAAACTAAAAAATAAAAAATAAAAAATAAAATGAAAAATAAAAATAAAAATGGGAAAAAAACAATGAAAAATAAAATAAAAATAAAAATAAGTATAAAAAATAAGTATGAAAATAAAAATAAATGTAAAATTAGAATAAAAATAAAAATAAGAAATAAAAATGAAAATGAAACATAAAAATTAAAGATAAAAATAGAAATAGAAAATAGGAGACAAAAAAATAAGAAAATAAAAAAATGAGATTAAAAAGCACTGGGATACACATTATGAGGATGAGCTCAAGGGGGACATGAGAGAAGGGGGGGGGGGTGAAGTTGTTATATAGAACGGTGGAGTTGCTATCTGGGTCCATGAGGGGACAGCGGTCCCTCAGGTGACTGGATGATATGACAGCAAAGGACCATGGGGGTATTTTTATGTTGTAAGAAACTTCTACATGGTTTGTATAGTGATGGGCAAGGTGTATATATATATATATATATATATATATATATATATATATATATATATATATATATATATATATATATATATAATAAGAAAGTGAAGAATGAATGTATGATTGGAGAGGGGAAGGAGGGGGGAAGGAAAGTAAACTACAGCAAAGAATATGTTTCTAATTCTTCATTGAGTCCCCCTGGCGAGAGAGTGCCCAATGAATATATCCAGTAGGCCTCCTGCTGACACAGGCGTTTGAAACGTTCCGCAGCAGGAAGACCTCTGGGCATGGCCTCTATGACCCAGACTCTGAGGCCCGTGGTAGATTTTTGGCGTTCCTTCAAAAAATGAAGAGGGACACTGTGTTTGTCCCAGCCCTTTTCTATGAAATGCCTGTGTTCGCCAAAACGTTGGCGTAGGGGGGCGTATGGTCCTGCCCACATAAAAGAGACCACATGGGCAGGTCAGGCAGTACACCACGTATTCACTGGAACAATTATAAAAGTCTTTTATGGTGTATGTTTTGTCTTTAACAGTGAAGTTTTTTGTCCATGGTCAACAAATTTGCACGTTAGGCATAATTTTTTCCGGCATTGGTACATTCCCATTAACGGAATTAGGGGGATGTGTGAGGCTGGAGTGGGTGGGACTTTACGGATTTTACTGGGTGCTATCCTACTTTTAATATTTTTTGCTCTACGATATGAAACCTTGGGTAGTTGGGTGAGGGAAGAACCTAGAAAGGGGTCTCCAAGCAAGATGCACCAATGTTTGGCTAAGATGTTCTCCATCTTCTTGTGACAATCATGAAACTGGGTAGCATGTATTTCAGATTCACTATGAAAAAGTTCTAAGAAGATTAGTTTTTCAGGGTCTATGACATGGGTGAAGGATAGATTTTACTTAGGACTTAGAACTTTTTCATAGTGAATCTGAAATACATGCTACAAACTTTGTCAAACCCACCGCTTGGAATTTGTATATTCACTACCAGAGCTGTCACCATCCAACATGGATCAACAACATACCGAAGAGCCAATTCCATAGAATTTGGCGGAATTGCACCAAGGATGAAGATTACCACATACAGGGTAAACTTCTTTCAAATAAATTTCAGGACAAATGGATACCCACCACATCTGGTACAAAAGGCCTTCCTCCAACAGGCATAGAAACCTCCACCCAAACCCAAAACTTCAGATAATCCACAACCAACACGTTTCACTACCCAGTTTCATGATTTTCACAAGAAGATGGAGAACATATTAGCTAAACATTGGTGCATCTTGCTTGGAGACCCCTTTCTATGTTCTTCCCTCACCCAACTACCCAAGGTTTCATATCGTAGAGCAAAAATTATTAAAAGTAGGATAGCACCCAGTAAGATCCGTAAAGTCCCACCCACTCCAGCCTCACACATCCCCCTAATTCCATTAGTGGGAATGTACCAATGCCGGAAAAAATTATGCCTAACGTGCAAATTTGTTGACCATGGACAGAAAAGCTTCACTGTTAAAGACAAAACATACACCATAAAAGACTTTTATAATTGTTCTAGTGAATACGTGGTGTACTGCCTGACCTGCCCATGTGGTCTCTTTTATGTGGGCAGGACCATACTCCCCCTACGCCAACGTTTTGGCGAACACAGGCGTTTCATAGAAAAGGGCTGGGACAAACACAGTGTTCCTCTTCATTTTTTGAAGGAACACCAAAAAATCTACCATGGGCCTCAGAGTCTGGGTCATCGAGGCCATGCCCAGAGGTCTTCCTGCTGCGGAACGTTTCAAACGCCTGTGTCAGCAGGAGGCCTACTGGATATATTCATTGGGTACTCTCTCGCCAGGGGGACTCAATGAAGAATTAGAAACACATTCTTTGTTGTAGTTTAGTTTCCTTCCCCCCTTCCCCTCTCCAATCATACATTCATTCTTCACTTTCTTATTATATATATATATACACCTTGCCCATCACTATACAAACCATGTAGAAGTTTCTTATAACATAAAAATACCCCCATGGTCCTTTGCTGTCATATCATCCAGTCACCTGAGGGACTGCTGTCCCCTCATGGACCCAGATAGCAACTCCACCGTTCTATATAACAACTTCACCCCCTTCCCTCATGTCCCTCTTGAGCTCATCCTCATAATGTGTATCCCAGTGCTTTTTAATCTCATTTTTTTATTTTTTTTTGTTTTGTCTCCCATTTTCTATTTCTATTTTTATCTTTAATTTTTATGTTTCATTTTCATTTTTATTTCTTATTTTTATTTTTATTCTAATTTTACATTTATTTTTATTTTTATACTTATTTTTTTATACTTATTTTTATTTTTATTTCTATTTTTCATTGTTTTTTCCCATTTTTATTTTTATTTTTCATTTTATTTTTTATTTTTTAGTTTATATTTATTTTTATTTCATTTTTAATTTTCCACATTTTTTTCATCTTCTAAATAAATGTTTTAACTCTAATTCCACTTACTATTATTATCCTTATATTTATTAAACTTACCCTCAATTCATCATATTTTTAATTCTTCATACTTTACTTTCACCTTTTTTGTGCTTTGTGGGTCTGCTGGCTGTTGTGGTTCCACAGCCACAGACCTCCAGCCCATACACTTTAACCTAATTACCCTAATTGCCTCCACCATATATTCAAGCTGCTCTTCTCCAGGGAGCAAAAAGGCCAGTAGAAGGAGCTGTGAGCCCCGAGCGCGTAGCCTGTACTATCCCTGCATCATCCCCAACACCAGCCTGGACGTTTGCCGTGCATCAGTGATGTCATTTCCTCTTCCGCACTCCAGAGTGGTCAGCGTGGAGCTTTCCATACACTGGATGCAGCGGTTCAGCCTGTGTACAGACTCCACACCCAGACGCCTGAAGGATTGAAATCCGAGCCGGAAACAAGATAACAGCACATCCCAGGACACTTTCCATCTCAAAGAAACACCTCCACCCTGCGAACCAGTAAGTGTAATTGTTACACTAACTTTTATTTTTGCATAAACAAGCTACCACAGTTGGCGCCTCCACACCCTCCTTTTTTCAACAGTGTTAAATTTGGTGTTATCGCTCTCACTCTCACTCTCTCATACCGGTGACTGGGAGTACAACATGGCACCTCATGGCAAAGAACTCTCTGAGGATCTGAAAAAAAGAATTGTTGCTCTACATAAAGATGGCCTAGGCTATAAGAAGATTGCCAAGACCTTAAAACTTTGTTGCAGCATGATGGCCAAGACCACACAGAGATTTAACAGGACAGGTTCCACTCAGAACAGGCCTCACCATGGTTGACCAAAAAAGTTGAGTACACGTGTTCAGCGTCATATCCAGAGGTTGTCTATGGGAAATAGACGTATGAGTGCTGCCAGCATTGCTGCAAAGGTTGAAGGGGTGGGGGGGGTCAGTCTGTCAGTGCTCAGCCCATACACCACACACTGCATCGAATTGGTCTGCATGGCTGTCGTCCCAGAAGGAATTCTCTTCTATAGATGATGCACAAGACAGCCCGCAAACAGTTTTTTGAAGACAAGCAGACTAATGACATGGATTACTGGAATAATGTCCTGTGGTCTGATGAGACCAAGATAAACTTATTTGGTTCAGATGGTGTCAAGCGTGTGTGGCAGCAACCAGGTGAGGAGGATAAAGACAAGTGTTTCTTGCCTACAGTCAAGCATGGGGGTGGGAGAGTCATGGTCTGGGGCTGCCAGCACTGGAGAACTACAGTTCATTGAGGGAACCATGAATGCCAACATGTACTGTGACATACTGAGACCGAGCATGATCCCCTCCCTTCGGAGACTGGGCTGCAGGGCAGTATTCCAACATGATAACTACCCCAAACACACCTCCAAGGTGACTACTGCCTTGCTAAAGAACCTGAGGGTACAGGTGATGGACTGGTCAAGCATGTCTCCAGACTTAAATCCTATTGAGCATCTGTGGGGCATCCTCAAACGGAAGGTGGAGGAGCGCAAGATCTCTAACATCCACCAGCTCCATGATGTCTTCATGGAGGAGTGGAAGAGGACTCCACCTGCAACCTGTGAAGCTCTGGTGAACTCCATGTCCAAGAGGGTTAAGGCAGCACTGGAAAATAATGGTGGCCACAAAAAATATTGACACTTTGGGCCCAATTTGGACATTATCACTTAGGGATGTACTCACTTTTGTTGCCAGCATTGTAGACATTAATGGCTGTGTGTTGAGTTATTTTGAGGGGACAGCAAATTTACACTGTTTTACAAGCTGTACACTCACTACTTTACATTGTAGCAAAGTGTAATTTCTTCAATGTTGTCACATGAAAAGATATAACAAAATATTTACAAAAATGTAAGGGGTGTACTCACTTTTGTGAGATACTGTATAATGCTAAACCCTATTCTTACAGCACTAAATCACTTAATTAATAAAAACAAAAACAATTGTGCATAAAAAAATATATATATGCATAAAATACTAAAATACAAGAACACCACCCAAACCAAATGCCATATTTAAAGATTCATTAAAGAAAATAAAGGACTTTATAGGCACTTAAAATAAAATTTAACAATTTATTGATCTAGATTTAAAATAATTTGTAAACAATAGGAGAAAAATAGGAAATTCTAAAAATGTTTGGACATACAGTGGGTCACGAACCACTTGAGGAGTGTTTTGCAAAACACTTGAGGACCTGTCGCACCCCTAAATATTTGAGGATTGGTATAAGTTGATCTCCTTTATGTTTGTTATTAGCACTATAGGTGATACCCTATCCTCAAGGGGACCCACTGTATGTCCAAACAAACAATTTTAGAATTGTCTATTGTTTCTACTATTGTATTGTATGCAAATTATTTTAAATCTATATCAAGGAATTGTTAAATTTTATTTTAAGTGCCTGTAAAGTTCATTATTTTCTTTCTTGGGTCTCTAAATATGGCAATTTTTAGGATGTGGCACAGCTAAGGTTTAGGTACATATTAGCCACCATAGGCACTAAATTTATCAACTAAATCACCCAAACCAAATGAGTAGATGTCAGCACATACAAATTAACTAGACATCCCTCATGCACTGAGGGGTGTCTAGTAGATTTTTATTCACTGGCATTTGTTCATTCAATTCGGGTGGTATTTTAGTTTGTTTTGGAATTTTTAACATGTATAGTTTTTAATTTTATTTAAGTGATTTAGCGCCATAAGAATAAGGATTAACCTTCTAAAAGTCAAATGAGGGGAACATGCCACCCCCATCTGACCCCCTGCCATGTGTCCAGGCTAACCTGTCCGTCCTGGGTGCTTGGAACCCTCAATGTGGTTGTGGATATGTAGAGCAGCTCTAGTATGTGAAGTGAAATATGAAAGCAGAAGCGCTAAGCTTTGAGTACTTATGCCCCGTACACACGGTCGGACTTTGTTCGGACATTCCGACAACAAAATCCTAGGATTTTTTCCGACGGATGTTGGCTCAAACTTGTTTTGCCTACACACAGTCGCACAAAGTTGTCGGAATTTCCGATCGCCAACAACGCGGTGACGTACACCACGTACGACGAGACTAGAAAAGGCCGGTTCAGAACCAAGCGCGGCACCCTTTGGGCTCCTTTTGCTAATCTCGTGTTAGTAAAAGTTTGGTGAGAGACGATTCGCGCTTTTTCAGACTCGTGGCTTTCAGATCGTTTTCTGACGTTCAGTTTGTGCTTGTGGGTTTGTATCTGCTCTTCAGTGCGTGCAGTCAGTTCGTATCGAAGTTTTCTGTGTGATCTTGCCTGCTCGTTGCTGTTTTTCAGGTCGCTCTTCACAGGCCTTGCTGTTCTTCAGTGCGTTCTGTTACTTCGTTCTGAGCAGCCGACCGTTTTCTAGCCATGTTTCGTATGCGTACTCCTCGTACAGTTCGTGCTGTGCGGGGGCTTGGTGTTGGGGTCCTGACCTTGACACAAGTCCAGTCCATGAACAGGGTGGGGAGGAGTTCATGGACCAAGAATTGGTTGCTTCAGCGTGACCAGTTCTCTCATATGCCTTTGCTCCGTGAGAATAATCCTGATGATTTCAGGAACTTTCTCAGGATGACGGACCCTGTATTTCACCGTCTGTTGGCTTCGCTGACCCCCTATATCAGCAGGCAGGATACCTGCATGAGGCAAGCCATCACTCTGGAGCAGAGGCTGGTCGCTACCTTGCGGTATTTGGCCACAGGGAGAAGCCTGCAGGACCTCAAGTTCTCGACAGGCATCTCCCCCCAGGCTCTTCTTTGTGGACATTTACTGCTTGTGTTTGTTTTAGCTGACCCTGACAGAAATGTGTGGAGTGCAGAAAATGTCGTGATTGTGTAACCTTATACAAAGCACTGTTGGCTGTTATTTACTAAATGCAAAGACACTTTTCACTACAAGTGCACTTGCAACTGCACTGAAACAGCACTTGTAGTGCAAAGTGGATTTCCCCTTAGGAAATAACCCCCATTTTCTCATAAAACAACAATTACATCACACCAAAAGTGTTGTAGTGTTGAGACAATAATCCACACATTCTTGATGAACAATCTTTTTAATACCTGCACAATCACATGTGCATTTAGCAAAGGTTTTTCTGACAAACCAACATGTTTGTTGTATACCAATTTTTGTGGTGTCATTATCCAAAATCAAAATGTGCATTTTATAGAAAACAGGCCTGTGTAAAACCAACAAGAAAGACACAAATCTTGATCTTACAAAGTTCACATTTGGTAGAACTGGAAGGCAATATCAGACATGAGTATTTAGGAACTGTGTTTGATATAGCGTTCAGATGGGGGGAAATCACCCCTGGAAAAGCCAAATTTGGAAGATGCACACAAATTTCCCAATGTCAACATGTGCTAGCTGCCATCACGGGGGATCAAGGGACGTGTTTTGGGGGGGAAAGCCCTTCCTCACCGCTACTTTATAATTGAGGAAGGGGTTGCACCCCCAAAACACGTCCATTGATCTCCCGTGATGGCAGATAGCACATGTTGACACACTGTGTGCATCCTCCAAATTTGGCTTTGGGAAAAATCACAAAAACATTTCGCACATTGTAGCAGACAAAAGAAGAAAGTGATTTGGAGGTGCTTTAAACTCGCCCCAAAACATCAATGATGTTTTTATATTTTGGAATAACATCATTGATGTTTTGCTTGATGTTTTCCAATTGTAAATTACACCCCATGATCTCCCCGATCAGGATCTGGGCACTTTCGGATGTGAAAGGATCTGGATCCACAACCTCACGATCACCTAAAAAGAGAGGAAACCCAAAATAAATTAGTTTTCAAAAAAATGCCGCCATCCATCTCTTATCTGAGCCTGTGGTCGCAGACACTCACCTGTTGTGGTAACTACTTCCACCACGTCTTCATCCTCCTGCTCAGCTTGTGTTGGGTGGATTTCCCCTTCTTCCAGAGGGGGGGGGGTCTCTGGTCTCCTCGGATGAGGGGTGTCCTCCGAGTCTTTTCTCCCCTATGTAAAACAAAAATGGTATAATTAGCACACAGATATTTGAGGTCAGAACTATAAAGATGAAACATTGCTTGGAAGTGGGGTACAATTGTCTATTTTAGCCGAGTTCCAAGATGTAGCTTTTTTAGTGTCCTTTGTCAAGCTGTAATACTTTACCTGTTTGGTAAAAGCTTCACAGATGTAGCCCTCCCTATAGTATACACTGGGGCACCTGTGTGGCCCCCCTAATAAAAATGGTGTTCTTGTGTCCCACACTAGTGCTCCAGTGTCAAGATGTGAAAACAGCTGCTGAGTGTCCTCTCCTTACACACAATCTAGTTTGCATTTCATTCTAGTAACAAAGCCATCTACACAACCCAATTCTTTGAAGACAAGTATAGGGCGTCAAAATGGTGGCCAAATGCATATGGCCTAAACAATGGTATTTTATCGTCCGAAATAACAATGTGTGATCCGAACGAATAATGTGCCCATGAACATGAAAGTTGCCATTTTAAACTGTACAACAGTTCCTAAAAGCACATGGAGCAGCACGAACGTAATAAACACAAAAAGAATAGGAACACAGGACAACTACTTACTTTTTTGCAGCACTCTCCGGATCTTTCTGTACTGCTCATGTTCTCGTAATTTCAGGTTCGACCACCGCTTCCTGAGCTGATCTTTCGATCGTCGTACCCCGAATTTCCGGTGCAGACTCCTGACCACTTTCGCCATGATCTTGGCCTTTCTGACATTGGGGTTGGGGTAAGGCCCATACTTTCCATCATAGTCGGCCTTCTTCAGGATGTCCACCATCTCCAACATCTCCCCAAAGGACATATTTGAGTCCTTTAATCTCCTTCTGGATCGGGACGTTTCAGGCTCCAGCCTTTCCTCCTCCTCCTCGTTGCTGTACTTAGCACTATCCTGTTGTCTCTCCGCCATGTGCTCTTCCTCCACTGCGCCGAACGAAAAGGGGCGGGGACTAGACTAGAAAGAATGTCAGGGGCGGGCGGAGTTATACGCATGCGCAGTGTGTATAAATCGTAACGCGTGCGTCTTACGTACGATCTGTGAGCGGAGGAAGGATCATCGGAGATGCCAATTGTGCTAACGAAGGTAGGATCTAAACTTGGGCCTATACTGCTTCGAAATGGAAGCCTATATTGTAACAAGATTAGGGGAGTTTGGCCTGACATTAGGGTTTGTCTTGTGTTGTGTCTTGCAGAGAAAATGGATGGGTTCAACGACCACAATTTCCTGCCCCTGTTCATAGACAAGTACAGGGAGCTGCCCTGTCTGTGGCAAGTGAGACACCCCCACTATAATCACAAACAGAAGAGGCAGGCAGCGCTGGAGAAACTGCTGGAGTTGGTGAAGCCGGTGGTCCCCACAGCAACCATCCCTTATTTAAAAGCTAAAATTGGTGGCCTGAGGAGCACTTATCTTAGGGAGCGCAAGAAGGTCACGGATTCCCAGAGGTCCGGAGCTGCAGCAGATGACATTTATGTCCCCAGGCTGTGGTACTATGAGAGACTGCGATTTCTGTCAGACCACACTGAAGTCAGGGAATCTCTCTCCACTCTTCCTTCCACTCTTCCTTCCACCCCAGCCGAGGCTTCCGATGTCCAACCTGGGCCTTCCAGCCAGGAAGAAGTGGAGGAGCCCAGCTGGAGTCAGGTATAGCATTCTTCTACAGATTTCTGGTCAATAAATAAATTATGTTTATTAGATGTTATTATTGATCACTAATTGCTGATTAAAAAAAGTGCTTTACATATCAATAGACAGTAGTGGGCACCCAAAATTGGGACAAGAATGAAAACTGCTGGGCTCAGAAGGATAGTCTGTTATATTTGTTAACATTCAATTTGCAGCAGTCAGGAGGTGAAAATTGTGTGTGATTGATGAATAAAAAACTAAAACTATGTCCCTTTTTCATACACAGGAAGACCTCAGCCAGGAGGAGGCTGTGGAATGTGGCAGCCAGGAGGAGGCGGGGATTATTAGTGTCAGCCAGGAGGAGGCGGGGATTAGTGGCAGCCAGGAGGAGGCGGGGCTAAGTGGCAGCCAAGAGAAGCCTGGGACAAGTCGCAGCCTGACTGAGTCTCAGGTCCCTCCCCTCCGCCTGCCATATAAACGAGCCAGGAAGGCCACTCCGAGTCCCGTGCAGGATTCAGCATACAGGCTGATCCAGGAGGCTTCGGCGTCCCTCAGAGCCTTCCCCAGTCCTGAAGAGGCCTTTGCCTGCATGGCTGCCACAAAATTGCAGGGCATGCAGGAGGGCCAACGCAAGATCTCTGAGGACCTGATTTATAAAGTCCTTTGTAAGGGGTTGAGTGGGGAACTGACACACAAGACGGATGTCATTGAGAGGGACGATCCTCCTCCTCCTCCTGCTGCCACAACTCCACCACCACAGCCAAAGCCTGTAAGGAAGCGTGGAAAGAAGACCAAAGAGTGATGACCCTGGGTTCAGTCTGGTCTGACAGAAGATGCAGTCTCTTGTATGACCACAGCCTGGGGACACAGATGTCATCTGCTGCTTTCCGGATCTCTGGGACTTCTGGACCAGACTGCCCTCCCTTAGATAAGGACTCCTCAGGCCACCAATTTTGCTTTTAAATAATTGATGTGTGCCCTGGGGGTCCAATGCTTTACCCACTTCTGCAGTTTCTCCAGCGTTGCCTCCCTCTTTGTTTAGTTGTGAGCCCTTAATAAAATTTTTTTAGGGAAATTCTACTCTCCTGTGTGTGTTTTCATCCAAAAAGGACAGTTTGTTGGTGACGATTAAGGTACATTTCTAAAGTACAATGTGAAATTAACAAGGGACAACAACACCAAATAATCTCCTACAGATTAAATAGAACAACATATTAGTGGAGTTGTGGGAACTTGTCACCAAAAACACACACAAACATTTTCGGGAGTACAAATCAAAATCACCAAAAAAAATAAAAATAAAAAAGAGAAACACAAAAAAAGAATCTACATTAAAGTCCAAAAATAACAAAAAATTTTGTTGTCAGATGTGAGAAATCTAAATATATTGAGGGAATCCCGATAAATAGTAACGAAATAAGTTTGTGAGAAGTGTGTGTGAATATGAGCATCAAAACTACTTAATTCTTGTCACATTATAAAGAAGAAGAGAGTGCGCTGTATTAAACCATTTTGAACATTGCAGCGTGACGAAAGTGCTGTATCCATTCCGAACGCTACGTTTACCAGAACGAGCTGTCCCGTGTCGGAATTTCTTCTGAGCATGCGTGGCACTTTGTGCGTCGGAACAGGCCACACACGGTCGGAATTGACGCGATCGGATTTTGTTGTCGGAAAATTTTATCTCCTGCTGTCCAACTTTGTGTGTCGGAAAATCCGATGGAAAATGTCCAATGGAGCCCACACACGGTCGGAATTTCCGACAACACGCTCCGATCGGACAATGTTCATCGGAAAATCCGACCGTGTGTACGGGGCATTACAGGTTCAAAGCTATCAAACTCTAGCTGATATGGCCAGGAAAGAACCTGGGAAACAGTGTGTGCTCAATCAGCTTTAACATAGTACAGAGTAGACATTAGAGGGTCAAATGCTTCCCCAGTGGCTCCACAAAGAGAACCTGCAACCTGCATTAGCACTATGCCATCCTACAGCCTACACCATTGTGATACCAATACAGTTAAAAAAGTTTAAAAAATTAAATTTTTAAATAAAAAATACCCATACTTTTTTTTATGCTCCCTGGTATACTCACATATGAATGCAAATGTACACATCTGATGTGCATGCATATGAAAACAATGGTTGAACTGTACATACTATGTATTGTGACACACGCTGGAGTGATTGAACTAGAGCCATCATATACTGTTAGCTCTCAATTGATGAGCTTTAAAAGCTTTTAAAGCATTGTCTATGGTCAGTTTTGAGTACCGTAGTTTTCTGCTGTTTAATGAGCATTTACAATTTTAGGACTGATCTTATTTGATATCTATTTATATGACACAACCTCATATTTTGCATTTTAACAAAAAAAAAATGTGTATTAGCGTATATTGCCTCATTGCTCACTAAAATAAATTTGAGTGTATTTACTACTGAAAAGCGTGTGAAATAAAAAATTGCAATTACCACCATTATTTCTGCAGTCTCTGCTTTCAGAAAATATGTAAGGTTTTTAAGGTAATATTCAGTCCTAAACTATGCAATTTTAACAGTTTAAGCAGAAATAGCCCCTGTAGTGAAAGGTTAAAGTGGATGTAAACCCGATTTATGAAATTTGAGCTGGGCACATATATCTGCAGTGTTTTCTTATCTGTCCCTAAAGCACTAAGTCCCATGGCTTTCTCCTGCTCCATTCTTCTGTTATACGCATGATAACTTCTGACTAGGGATGAGCCGTACACCCCCCGGGGTGTTCGCACGAACGTTAGAACCCCATTGAAGTCTATGGGACTTGAACATTCGAAATCAAAAGTGCTAATTTTAAAGGCTAATTTGCATGGTATGGTCCAAAAAAGGGTTTGGGGACCTGGCCCTGCCCCAGGGGACATGTATCAATGCAAGAAAAAGTTTTAAAAACGACCGTCCGTTTAATGATGCTTAAAGTGAAAAAAAAATTGAAATATTCCTTTAAATATTGTACCTGGGGGGTGTCTATAGTATGCCTGTAAAGTGGCGTGTGTTTCCCGTACTTAAAACAGTCCCCGCACAAAATGACATTTTTAAAGTAATAAAAGTCATTTAAAACTGCTTACGGCTTTAATGTAATGTCCAGTCCCAGTAATATGGATGAAAATCAGTGAGACAAATGGCATGGGTACCCCCGCCCCAGTCCATTACCAGGCCTTTTGGGTCTTGTATGGATATTAAGGGGAACCCCGCACCCAAATTAAAAAAAGGAAAGGCATGGGGCCCCAGGCCTTCTGAACAGCAGTATACAGGCGGTGCAAACAAGACAGGGACTGTAGGTTTGTTGTTAAGTAAAATCTGTTTGTAATTTTGAACTGGTACATTTTTAAAGTGTAGCTCCAGCCAAAAAATCTATTTTTAAGCTTTTTGGAAAACATGGGGAAGGGTTATCACCCCTGTGACATTTGTTTTGCTGTCTGTGCACCTCTTCAGAAGATTTTACCTCACTTTCTGTCCCAATGACAAATGTTTTTTGACAATTTTGGGTTTTTAGTGAAACAAGGATTGGTGATAAAGCATCAGTGGAGAGGAGACACGTTTTTCCCATATTAACTCTTACAGGAGAGAATTTCCCTTCCTGTTCCCATCTCACTTCCTGTTGTCTCCTTCTGTTTGCAAGTAGGAGTCGTTTGTAAGTTGGATGTTTGAAAGTAGGGGCCTGCCCTATATACTCTGCAGAAAGTGGGGCCTTAAGTGTTGGTGTTGCCACAACACTGTAAGTCCTCACAGTTACTCTTGGTGGGCGCAGAAACGGGCCCTGCTTTGAAATATTAGATCAAGAATTGTAATTACATGCACCTGTTGAACGGGGGCAGAAAAATTGGGCCTTTGGTGGTGGTGGTGGTGGTGGTGGTGTTGCCACAACACTGTAAGTCCTCACAGTTACTCTTGGTGGGAGCTGGAATGGGCCCTGCTGTGAAATATTATATCAAGAATTGTAATTACATGCACCTGTTGAACAGGGGCAGAAAAATTTGGCCTTTGGTGGTGGTGGTGCTAGTGCCACAACACTGTAAGTCCTCACGGTTACTCTTGGTGGGCGCAGAAACGGGCCCTGCTGTGAAATATTAGATCAAGAATTGTAATTACATGTCCCTGTTGAACAGGGGCAGAAAAATTGGGCCTTAGGCACTGGTGCCACAACACTGCAACCCCTCACAGATACTCTAGTAGGAGCGCAGGAACAAGCCCTGCTGCAAAGTATTGCATCAAAAATAGTAATTACACGCCCCTGTTAAACAGGGGCTGAAAATTGGGCCTTAGGCACTGGTGATGGTGCCACAAAACTTCAAACCCTCACAGATACTCTAGTTGGAGCACAGGAACAAGCCCTGCTGCAAAGTATTGCATCAAAAATAGTAATTACACGCCCCTGTTAAACAGGGGCTGAAAATTGGGCCTTAGGCACTGGTGATGGTGCCACGACACTCACAAAGACTTTAGTTGACTGCAGCAACAAAATCTCCTTGCAAAATATTGCATCAAAAATTGTAATTACACGCCCCTGTTAAACAGGGGCTGAAAAATTGGGCCTTAGCCACTGGTGGCGGCGCTCAGAACCAAAAATATTCTTACAAGCTATTAGCATGATCATTGAGGAGGAAGAGGATAGTCACTCAGCATAACAGGATAGTCACTCAGCATCAGCATAGGCAGTCTTGAAGGGATCTGACATTTCAAAAAAAATATTCGGTTACATCAGCATCAGGTGCTTGGTAGCTGGTGGTGATCCAAGACTGATTCATTTTTATGAAGGTCAGTCGATCGACCGAGTCGGTGGACAGGCGCACCCAGTGATTGGTTACAAAACCTCCAGCAGCACTGAATGTGCATTCCGAAAGAACGCTGGATGCAGGACAGGCCAGAGGCTCAATCGCATACTGTGCAAGCTCTGGCCAATGATCCATCCTCAAGACCCAGTAACCCAGAGGATTTTCGGTGGGAAAGGTGTCCAAGTCAGATCTTGCCCCTAGGTATTCCTGCACCATGTTAAACAGATGCTGGCGATGGTTGCTGGAACCGATCATACCTTGGGGCTGCGGACTAAAAAATTGTCTGAACGCATCGGTCAGACGGCCACCTTCTCTACCGCTCCATCTTTGACTGACCGAAGCCTCAGCAGCACATTGTCCAGGAACAGGAGTTTGTAACCTCCCAGTCTCTGGGAACGTGTTGCACAGACCTTTCTGCAAGGCCTCCCGAAGATGTTTCGTCCTCTGCTCCCTCTGTGACAGCAAGATAAGGTCTGCAACCTTACCCTTGTAACGTGGATCAAGGAGGGTTGCCAGCCAGTACTGATCCCTCTCCTTGATACCACGAATACGAGGATCCTTCCGCAGGCTTTGCAGGATCAGGGAGGCCTTGCAGCGTAGGTTTGCTGAGGCATTCAGTCCGGAGTCCTCTGGGTTTCTTGGGACTGTAAATGATCCCTTAAAGACTGCTGCTGCCTCTGTTCTGCTTCAAGTGCCCTGTCCATTATACCACGCAGCGTGTGCTCCAACAGGTGGACAAGGTGGACAGTGTCACTGATGCATGCACTGTCACTCATCACCATCCTCGTGGCCTCCTCAAACGGTGACAGGACAGTGCATGCATCCTTGATCATGGCCCACTGGCGTGGAGAAAAAAAACAAGCTCCCCTGACCCTGTCCTGGTGCCATAGTCGCACAGGTACTCATTGATGGCCCTTTGCTGCTTGTGCAGCTGCTGCAGCATGGCCTACGTTGAGTCACACCTGGTGGGCATGTCACAGATTAGGCGGTTCTTGGGCAGGCTAAATTCCTTTCGGAGGTCTGCCAGCTGAGCACTGGCATTATATGACCTGCGGAAATGCACACAGACTTTCCTGGCCTGCCTCAGGACATCCTGTAAGCCCGGGAACCTGCCCAAGAACCGCTGCACCACCAAGTTAAGGACGTGGGCCAAACAGGGCACATGGGTCAGTTGTCCCTGTTGGAGGGTGGAGAGGAGGTTGGTGCCATTGTCGCAAACCACCATACCTGCCTTAAGCTGACGTGGCTTCAACCACCTCTGAACTTGCCCCTGCAGAGCTGACAGAATCTCTGCCCCAGTGTGGCTCCTGTCCCCCAAGCACACCAGCTCAAGCACCGAATGGCATCTTTTGGCCTGCGTGCTTGCGTAGTCCCTTGAACGCCTTTGGAGCACCACTGGTTCCGAAGTC
The DNA here is from genome assembly GCF_042186555.1 of Aquarana catesbeiana. NCBI lineage: Eukaryota > Metazoa > Chordata > Amphibia > Anura > Ranidae > Aquarana > Aquarana catesbeiana. The sequence goes on along the minus strand of NC_133324.1, from coordinate 704,294,902 downwards.
AAATCAGCACAGGAAGAGGCCATGGAGGAAGAAGAAGAGGAGTGGGTGTAGGAGAGAGGTGTGGCAGAATCACCACAAGTAGTATTTTGGAGGCGTGGTGGCAGAACAACCTCCAACACTACTGCACCCTGTCCTGCATCCTTCCCAGCTGCCAGAAGAGTCACCCTGTGCGTGGTGAAAGATAGGTAACGTCCCTGTCCATGCCTGCTGGACCTAGAGTCAATAGTAATATGCACCTTACCGCTGACCGCCCTGTCCAGCGAGGCCAAGACATTGACTTCCACATGCCGGTAGAGAGTTGGAATCACCTTCCGTGAAAAAAAGTGGCGTTCGGGAACCTGCCACTGAGGAACCGCACATTCCACAAACTCACGGAAGGGGGCAGAGTCTACCAACTGAAAAGGCAGCAGTTGAAGTGCTAGCAATTTAGCCAAGAACTTCTTTTGGCGGTGCAGGAGCTGGGGCAGGGAAATTTGCCTGGTACAATCTGACATCGGTGTACCGATAGCAGATTGCCCGCAAGTACTTGGCTGTGACACACCTAATTCTACACCTTCATTCCTCTCAGTGCAGGTCTCAGAGAGCACTGAAGGTATAGTGGGGTTGGAGATCCCAGCTGATGAGGAGCAAGGAGAGGTCTTCTTTGTTCTTTGGTGTGGGTCTTTTAGGTAGGCTTGCCAAAAAACTGCATGGCAGGTCAACATATGTCTGGTCAAGCATGTGATGCCCAAGCGGGAGATGTTTTGGCCACGAGAGATATGCTTGAGACATATGTTGCAAATAGCAGCGGTGGGATCTGATGCACTCGTCTCAAAAAAGGCCCACACCGCAGAGCACATGCGGAGCTCTGTGGTGTGATGCAGTCGGTGTGCTGCCCTTAAGCTGGCCCCTGGAAGGCATCCTGCCTCGTTGGTGATGTGCCTCCTCCACCTCCTCTCTCTTATTGGGCACCCACGTGGCGTCAGTGACCTCATCATCTCCTCCCTCCTCATCACTGGAGCAAAGCTGGCAGTATGCTGCAGCTGGGGAAACATGACTGCCAGATTGCTGTCCTTGGCACCCCCTCTCTCTGGGCTCACATTACTGCTTTCCTCTAGCTGGGTACCATCATCGGAGCCTTCAAAGCGCTGGGCATCCTCCTGGAGCATGTACCCAACACTGTGGTCAAACAGTTTGGGGGACTCCTCAGGAGGATATGGTGGGGCTAGGGAAGGAGTGACTGATGCCATTGAGCCGAGGGAAGAGGCTGCGTTGGCAGCTGCTTTGCCAGACAAAGTACCCTGAGCCTGGGTGAGAGAGGATGAGGAGGATGAGGACGGCTTGGTCATCCACTCTACCAAGTCTTCCACATGTTGCGGCTCAACACGGCCAGCTGTCAAAAAAAAGGACAAGCGTGTCCCATGGCCAGGTGCTGATGAGGATGCACCGTCTCCATGACCAGCACCATTGCCTCTAGACACAGAGTCTGCTTGCCCTCTTTTATTGGCTTGTGACTGTCTGCCTCTCCTTGTTGGCCTTCCAGACATACTAATGGCCTGCAGTGAGATGTAGCTGCACAAAGTTGGGATGTATATATATACTAATACAGCAGCTAGCAGAATCAACTGCCTGCCTGTAGTATTATTAGTATGAGTTCACCAGCAATTGTCTTCAGGTAGCTTTAGGATAGAGATGAGCTTCGTGTTCGTGTCGAACCCATGTTCGACTCGAACATCGTCTGTTCGCCCGTTCGCCGAATTGCGAACGATATGGGCCGTTCGCGCCAAATTCGTGTGGCGCGTCACGGCCCATAATTCACTGCGGCATCACAGTGCATTGCTGGCTGATGATTGGCCAAGCATTCACTATGACCCGCATGCTTGGCCAATCACAGCGCCGTCTGAACAGAGAGCCGTAATTGGCCAAAGCCAAGGAGGCTTTGGCCAATTATGGCTCAGGGGATTTAGTATAGGCCCACACTATATAAGGCCGCCTGCACGGCGGCCCCATGTAGTGTGTTTTCCGGCGTTGAAAGAGATAGACAGAGAGACAGTGTCATTTGATTTAAGTTAGATAGATTAGGCAGGACAGTCAGTGTGTTAGCTGCACTTACAGCGTATTGTGTATATATATATATATATATATATATATATATATATATATATATATATATATATATATATATGCATCCCAGGTGTTGTATATATATATATATATATAATATATATCTATATATATATATAGATATAGATATATCTATATATATATATATATATATATATATATATATATCTATATATATACACTGTATTCAGTTTAGCTAGATCCGTTCCTGTTATCTTCCTACTGACAGGCAGGCTTGTCTTGTTACAGTATTTACAGCTACCTGAAGAAAATTGCTGGTGTTCTTTTGATCCTATTAGTACCGCAGTCAGGCAGCTAGACTATTTACAGTTAGTGTAGTGCGTCCTCCTCACAGTGTTCAGTTAAAGCTACATGTTAGTTTAGTGTGACCTCTGCACAGTGTTCAGCTAAAACTACAAGTTAGTGTAGTGTGACCTCTGCACAGTGTTCAGCTAAAGCTACAAGTTAGGGTAGTGCGTCCTCCTCACAGTGTTCAGCTAAAGCTACAAGTTAGTGTAGTGCGTCCTCCTCACAGTGTTCAGCTAAAGCTACAAGTTAGTGTAGTGCGTCCTCCTCACAGTGTTCAGCTAAAACTACAAGTTAGTGTAGTGCGACCTCCGCACAGTGTTCAGCTAAAGCTACCTGTAGAAGGTTGGTGGTGTTTTCCTGATCCTATCACTACTGCAGGCAGCTAAATAAGCTACAAGTGAGTTTTTTGCGAGCTCTGCACAGTGTTCAGCTAAAGCTACCTGTAGAAGGTTGGTGGTGTTTTCCTGATCCTATCACTACCGCAGGCAGCTAAATAAGCTACAAGTTAGTTTTTTTGCGAGCACTGCACAGTGTTCAGCTAAAGCTACCTGTAGAAGGTTGGTGGTGTTTTCCTGATCCTATCACTACCGCAGGCAGCTAAATAAGCTACGAGTTAGTTTTTTGCGAGCTCTGCACAGTGTTCACCTAAAGCTACCTGTAGAAGGTTGGTGGTGTTTTCCTGATCCTATCACCACCTCAGGCAGCTAAATAAGCTACAAGTTAGTTTTTTGCGAGCTCTGCACAGTGTTCACCTAAAGCTACCTGTAGAAGTTTGGTGGTGTTTTCCTGATCCTATCACTACCGCAGGCAGCTAAATAAGCTACAAGTTATTTTTTTGCGAGCTCTGCACAGTGTTCACCTAAAGCTACCTGTAGAAGGTTGGTGGTGTTTTCCTGATCCTGTCACTACCGCAGGCAGCTAAGTAAGCTACAAGTTATTTTTTTGCAAGATCTGCACAGTGTTCACCTAAAGCTACCTGTAGAAGGTTGGTGGTGTTTTCCTGATCCTATCACTACCGCAGGCAGCTAAATAAGCTACAAGTTAGTTTTTTGCGAGCTCTGCACAGTGTTCAGCTAAAGCTACCTGTAGAAGGTTGGTGGTGTTTTCCTGATCCTATCACTACCGCAGGCAGCTAAATAAGCTACAAGTTATACAAAGAACGGGAATTGGGGCAAGATTACCCCAGGGACTTTAAAGGTGCTTGAAGTTAGAAGTAAGTAAGGGTAAAGAAACGAATGCAACGTCTTAACTACATAAAACAATCTTTTATTAATTCAATTTTAATACATAATATCAAAAAGGTTAAAAAACCAATCTCTCAATCTGAAAGATCCAATTTTGACAGAGGCAATAGAAAAAAACACTTAGTGAATACCACTCGACATGTTTCGCTCATTCGTGAGCTTCATCAGGAGTTTTGGTACATATGTGGTATACAAGCCAATTTCAGAAAATAGATAACATATTGGTTGTAGATGCAGGAACACAATGAGTCACATTCACAAAACTGAATAGGTCTTCACTATCTGAATTTCCCAGGCGTTATGGTCACAGAGGGGCTACGTGTAGAGTATATAGCCGAAGGCTTATGTTGAATCAAGAGTACATTGTTGGGGGCTAATAAAGCCTTATAACAAAGATCAAATGAAGCAGCTGCTTTAGGGTCTCCAACAGGTGACACTCAGCATTAGCCCATAAACTAAAAAACGGAAGATCCGAAGTAATGCCACAAAAGTAGGCTGGATTGGTGAATGGACGGGCATGCAGGGAAGGGGAGAGAGACACAGAGCCTCCCCTTTACACAGAGAAGCCACTGACCAGATCCAACCAAATCCAATTCAACATAAGCCTTCGGCTATATACTTTATACTTTACTTTATACAATAGGAAGCTACAAGTTAGTTTTTTACGAGCTCTGCACAGTGTTCAGCTAAAGGTTGGTGGTGTTCTCATACTACAGGCAGGCAGTTGATTTTGCTAGCTGCAGTATCAGTATATATATATATATATATATATATATATATATATATATATATATATATATCCCAGCTTAGTGCAGCTACAGGCCATTAGTATGTCTGAAAGGCCAACAAGGAGAGGCAGACAGTCACAAGCCAATAAAAGAGGGCAAGCAGGCTCTGTGTCTAGAGGCAACAGTGCTGGTCATGGAAATGGTGCATCCTCATCAACACGTGGCCGTGGGACACGCTTGGCCTTTTTTTCAGCAGCTGGCCGTGTTGAGCCACAACATGCGGAAGACTTGGTCAAGTGGATGGCCAAGCCGTCCTCATCCTCCTCATCCTCTCTCACCCATGCTCAGGGTACTTTGTCTGGCAAAGCAGTTGCCAACGCGGCCTCTTCCCTCGGCTCAATGGCATCAGTCACTCCTTCCCTAGCCCCACCATGTCCTCCTGAGGAGTCCCTCGAACTGTTTGACCACAGTGTTGGGTACATGCTCCAGGAGGATGCCCAGCGTTTAGAAGGCTCTGATGATGATACTGAGCTAGATGAAGGCAGTAACGTGAGCACGGACAGAGGGGGTACCCAAGAAGGACAGCAATCTGGCAGTCATGCTCCCCCTAGTGCAGCATACTGCCAGGTTTGCTCCAGTGATGAGGAGGGAGGGGATGATGAGGTCACTGACTCAACGTGGGTGCCTGATAGGAGAGAGGAGGAGGAGGCACATCACCAACGAGGCAGGAGGCCAGCCTAAGGGCAGCACACTGACTGCATCACACCCCAAAGCTCCGCATGTGCAGGGCGCTGCTGTCTCTGCGCGTTATTCCAAAAGTTCTTTGGTGTGGGCCTTTTTTGAGACGAGTGCATGAGATTGCACCGCTGCTATTTGCAACATATGTCTTAAGCGTATCTCGGGTGGCCAAAACATCTCCCGCTTGGGCACCACATGCTTGACCAGACATATGTTGACCTGCCATGCAGTTAGTTGGCAAGCGTATCTAAAAGACCCACACCAAAGAACAAAGAGGACCTCTTCTTGCTCCTCATCAGCTGAGATCTCCAACCCCACTATACCTTCAGTCCTCTCTGAGACCTGCACTGAGAGGAATGAAGGTGTAGAATTAGGTGTATCACAGCCAAGTACTTGCGGGCAATCTGCTTTCGGTACACCGACGTCAGATTATACCAGGCAAATTTCCCTGCCCCAGCTGCTGCACCACCAAAAGAAGTTCGCTCCCAGCCATCCACATGCCCAGTGGTTGAATGATAGCTTGGCAAAATTATATAGTTACATAGTAGGTGAGGTTGAAAAAAGACACAAGTCCATCAAGTCCAACCTATGTGTGTGATTATGTGTCAGTATTGCATTGTATATCCCTGTATGTTGTGGTCATTCAGGTGCTTATCTAATAGTTTCTTGAAGCTATCAATGCTCCCCGCTGAGATCACCGCCTGTGGAAGGGAATTCCACATCCTTGCCGCTCTTACAGTAAAGAACCCTCTACGTAGTTTAAGATTAAACCTCTTTTCTTCTAATTTTAATGAGTGGCCACGAGTCTTGGTAAACTCTCTTCTGCGAAAAAGTTTTATCCCTATTGAGGGGTCACCAGTCCGGTATTTGTAAATTGAAATCATATCCCCTCTCAAGCGTCTCTTCTCCAGAGAGAATAAGTTCAGTGCTCGCAACCTTTCCTCATAACTAAGATCCTCCAGACCCTTTATTAGCTTTGTTGCCCTTCTTTGAACTCGCTCCATTTCCAGTACATCCTTCCTGAGGACTGGTGCCCAGAACTGGACCGCATACTCTAGGTGCGGCCGGACCAGAGTCTTGTAGAGTGGGAGAATTATCGTTTTATCTCTGGAGTTGATCCCCCTTTTAATGCATGCCAATATTCTGTTTGCTTTGTTAGCAGCAGCTTGGCATTGCCTGCCATTGCTGAGCCTATCATCCACTAGGACCCCCAGGTCCTTTTCCATCCTAGATTCCCCCAGAGGTTCTCCCCCCAGCGTATAGAATGCATTCATATTTTTGCCACCCAAATGCATTATTTTACATTTTTCTACATTGAACCTCATTTGCCATGTAGTCGCCCACCCCATTAATTTGTTCAGGTCTTTTTGCAAGGTTTCCACGTCCTGCGGAGAAGTTATTGCCCTGCTTAGCTTAGTATCATCTGCAAATACAGAGATTGAACTGTTTATCCCATCCTCCAGATCGTTTATGAACAAATTAAATAGGATTGGTCCCAGCACAGAACCCTGGGGCACCCCACTACCCACCCCTGACCATTCTGAGTACTCCCCATTTATCACCACCCTCTGAACTCGCCCTTGTAGCCAATTAGGTGTATCACAGCCAAGTACTTGCGGGCAATCTGCTTTCGGTACACCGACGTCAGATTATACCAGGCAAATTTCCCTGCCCCAGCTGCTGCACCACCAAAAGAAGTTCGCTCCCAGCCATCCACATGCCCAGTGGTTGAATGATAGCTTGGCAAAATTGTTAGCACTTCAACTGCTGCCTTTTCAGTTGGTAGACTCTGCCCCCTTCCATGAGTTTGTGGAATGTGCGGTTCCTCAGTGGCAGGTACCCAAACACCACTTTTTCTCACGGAAAGCGATTCCGGCTCTCTACCGGCATGTGGAAGGCAATGTCTTGGCCTCGCTGGACAGGACAGTCAGCGGTAAGGTGCATATTACCGCTGACTCATGGTCCAGCAGGCATGGACAGGGATGTTACCTAAGTTTCACAGCGCATTGGGTGACTCTGCTGGCATCTGGGAAGGATGCAGGACAAGGTGCAGTAGTGTTGGAGGTTGTTCCGCCACCACGCCTCCAAAATGCCACTACTAATGATTGTGACACACCTCTCTCCTCCACCCCCTCCTCTTCTTCTTCCTCCATGGCCTCTTCCTGTGCTTGGTCCTCGGAACCAGCAGTGCTACGTAGCCGTTCAAGGGGCTACGCAAGTATGCAGGCCAAAAGATGCCATGCGGTGCTTGAGCTGGTGTGCTTGGGGGACAGGAGCCACACTGGGGCAGAGGTTCTGTCAGCTCTGCAGGGGCAGGTTCAGAGGTGGTTGATGCCACGCCAACTTAAGGCAGGAATGGTGGTTTGCGACAATGGCACCAACCTCCTTTCTGCCCTCCGACAGGGACAAATGACCCATGTGCCCTGTTTGGCTCACGTCCTTAACTTGGTGGTGCAGCGGTTCTTGGGCAGGTACCCGGCCTTACAGGATGTCCTGAGGCAGGCCAGGAAAGTCTGTGTGCATTTCTGCCGGTCATATAATGCCAGTGCTCAGCTGGCAGACCTCCAAAAGGAGTTTAACCTGCCCAAGAACCGCCTAATCTGTGACATGCCCATCAGGTGGAACTCAACGTTGGCCATGCTGCAGCGGCTGCACACGCAGCAGAGGACCATCAATGAGTACCTGTGCAACTATGGCACCAGGACAGGGGAGCTTGTTTTTTTTCCCCACGCCAGTGGGCCATGATCAGGGATGCATGCACTGTCCTGTCACCGTTTGAGGAGGCCACGAGGATGGTGAGCAGTGACAGTGCATGCATCAGTGACACTGTCCACCTTGTCCACCTGTTGGAGCACACTCTGCATGGAATAATGTACAGGGCACTTGAGGCAGAACAGAGGCAGGAAGAGGAGGACTTCTTTAGCTCTCAAGGCCCCCTTTATACAGACAGTGTTCCTGCGTGCCCGCCGATCACACAGGAAGAGTATGAGGAGGAGGAGGAGGATTGTGTCAGTATGGAGGTGGAGCCTGGCACTCAGCATCAGCAGCAGTCTTTAAGGAATCAGTCCCAAGAAACACATGGACTTGTACGTGGCTGGGAGGAGGTGGCTGCGGACCATGTCGTCCTTAGTGACCCAGAGGACTCCGAACCGAATGCCTCAGCAAACCTACGCTGCATGGCCTCCCTGATCCTGCAAAGCCTGTGTAAGGATCCTAGTATTCATGGTATCAAGGAGAAGTACCAATACTGGCTGGCAACCCTCCTTGATCCACGTTACAAGGGTAAGGTTGCGGACCTTATCCTGCCATCGCAGAGGGAGCAGAGGATGAAACATCTTCGGGAGGCCTTGGAGAAAGGTCTGTGCAACGCGTTCCCAGAGACTGGGAGGTTACAAACTCCTGTTTCTGGACAACGTGTTGCTGAGGCTTCGGTCAGTCAAAGAAGGAGTGGTGGAGTAGGTGGCCGTCTGACCGATGCGTTCAGACAATTTTTTACTCCGCAGCCCCAAGGTATAATCGGTTTCATCAACCATCGCCAGCGTCTGTTTTACATGGTGCAGGAATACCTAGGGGCAAGATCTGACTTGGACACCTTTCCCACCGAAAATCCTCTGGGTTACTGGGTCTTGAGGATGGATCACTGGCCAGAGCTTGCACAGTATGCAATTGAGCTACTGGCCTGTCCTGCATCCAGCGTTTTTTCGGAATGCACATTCAGTGCTGCTGGAGGCTTTGTAACTGATCACAGGGTGCGTCTGTCCACCGACTCGGTCGATCGACTGACCTTCATAAAAATGAATCAGTCTTGGATCACCACCAGCTACCAAGCACCTGATGCTGATGTAACCGAATAATTTTTTTTGAAATCTCAGATCCCTTCAAAGACTGCCTATGCTGATGCTGAGTGACTATCCTGAGTAATTATCCTCTTCCTCCTCAATGATCACGCTGATAGCTTGTAAGAACATTTTTGGTTCTGGGCACCTCCACCAGTGCCTAAGGCCCAATTTTTCAGCCCCTGTTTAACAGGGGCGTGTAATTACAATTTTTGATGCAATACTTTGCAGCAGGGCTCGTTCCTGCGTTCCAACTAGAGTATCTGTGAGGGGTTGCAGTGTTGTGGCACCAGCACCAGTGCCTAAGGCCCAATTTTTCAGCCCCTGTTCAACAGGGACGTGTAATTACAATTTTTGATGCAATACTTTGCAGCAGGGCTCGTTTCTGCGTTCCAACTAGAGTATCTGTGAGGGGTTGCAGTGTTGTGGCATCAGCACCAGTGCCTAAGGCCCAATTTTTCTGCCCCTGTTTAACAGGGGCGTGTAATTACAATTTTTGATGCAATACTTTGCAGCAGGGCTCGTTCTTGCATTACAACTAGAGTATCTGTGAGTGGTTGCAGTGATGTGGCACCAGCACCTGTGCCTAAGGCCCAATTTTTCAGCCCCTGTTCAACAGGGGCATGTAATTACAATTCTTGATCTAATATTTCACAGCAGGGCCCGTTTCTGCGCCCACCAAGAGCGAGTAAGGACTTACAGTGTTGTGGCACCAGCACCACCACCAAAGGCCCAATTTTTCTGCCCCTGTTTAACAGGGCGTGTAATTACAATTTTTGATGCAATACTTTGCACCAGGGCTCGTTCCTGCGTTACAACTAGAGTATCTGTGAGGGGTTGCAGTGTTGTGGCACCAGCACCAGTGCCTAAGGCCCAATTTTTCAGCGCCTGTTTAACAGGGGCGTGTAATTACAATTTTTGATGCAATACTTTGCAACAGGGCTCGTTCCTGCGTTCCAACTAGAGTATCTGTGAGGGCTTGCAGTGTTGTGGCACCACCACCACACCACCCCCAAAGGCCCAATTTTTCAGCCTCTCTTCAACAGGGGCATGTAATTACAATTCTTGATCTAATTTTTCACAGCAGGGCCCGTTTCTGCGCCCACCAAGAGCAAGTGAGGATTTACAGTGTTGTGGCACGAGCACCACCACCACCAAAGGCCCAATTTTTCTGCCCCTGTTTAACAGGGGCATGTAATTACAATTCTTGATCTAATATTTCACAGCAGGGACCTGAGAGGGCTTACAGTGTTGTGGCCACAACAACACCTAAGGCCCAAATTTCTGTGGGGTATATAGGGCAGGCCCCTACTTTCAAACATCCAACTTACAAATAAAAAGAAAGATGGTACTCTTTCAGGGGGGATGGGATTTTAAGGGGAGATAGTGCGTCTATTGGTAGTAGGTAAAGATCAGTCAGATCAATAAAATATAAATTTTAATTAAACATAGTTAAAAAATGCATATCAGACATGACATATACAAATACAAAAAATAATATGACCATCCAGTAGTATGTTCAAAGTTCATTCGTGATTGTCAGCCAACATGTTTCGCAAAGAATTTTTCGCTTCATCAGGGCATAAAACGACATCACTGATTCATTTTTACTGTATAGACAACAGATACACTATAATTACATGGTGGCCATACCAATACATAATGTAAAAAGTCTAATAAGGAATTCATTTCAAAAATTCTCACCTACTAGTGCAAGTCTAGAAAGCAGAACAAACACCACCATTGCCAAACGTCATCTACTGTACCAATTGGTGCAAAATATCCCCGGGTGCCAGATCCCAATAGGATAATGACAACAGGGGAACTGGACCACACAATTTTGCAGGCAAGAATCTAGTAGAATCAGTGATGTCGTTTTATGCCCTGATGAAGCGAAAAATTCTTTGCGAAACATGTTGGCTGACAATCACGAATTAACTTTGAACATACTACTGGATGGTCATATTATTTTTTGTATTTGTATATGTCATGTCTGATATGCATTTTTTAACTATGTTTAATTAAATTTATATTTTATTGATCTGACTGATCTTTACCTACTACCAATAGACGCACTATGTCCCCTTAAAATCCCAACCCCCCTGAAAGAGTACCATCTTTCTTTTTATTTGTACATTATTAATTTAGGGACTGGGAGATTTGTCTACAATATTCCCCGCATACAGTTCAAACCATCAATTTCTTGTTAACATTATAATCCAACTTACAAACTACTCCTACTTGCAAACGGAAGGAGACAACAGGAAGTGAGATGAAATCTACCCCTAGGAAGGGAAATTCTCTCCTGTAAGAGCTAATATGGGAAAAACATTTCTCCTTTCCATTGATGCTTTATCACCAATCCTTGCTTCACAAAAACCCCAAATTTTCAAAAAACATTTGTCATTGGGACAAAAAGTGAGGTGAAATCTTCTGAAGAGGAGCACAGACAGCAAAATAAATGTCACAGGGGTGATAACCCTTCCCTATGTTTTCCAAAAAGCTTAAAATAGATTTTTTTGGCTGGAGCTAAACACGTTAAAAATGTACCAGTTCAAAATTACAAACAGATTCTACTTAACAACAAACCTACAGTCCCTGTCTTGTTTGCACCGCCTGTATACTGCTTGCTGTTCAGAGTACAGAGCCTGTATACTGCTGTTTCCTTTTTAATTTGGGTGCGGGGTTCCCCTTAATATGCATACAAGACCCAAAGGGCCTGGTAATGGACTGGGGGGTACCCATGCCGTTTGTCTCACTGATTTTCATCCATATTGCCAGGACCCAACATTACATTAAAGCTGCAAGCAGTTTTAAATTACTTTTTTTCCTTTAAAAATGACATTTTGTGCAGGGACTGTTCTAAGCACGGGAAACATGCGCCACTTTACAGGCATACTATAGACACCCCCCAGGTACGAGATTTAAAGGAATATTTCACTTTTTTTTTTTTTACTTTAAGCATCATTAAAATCACTGCTCCCGAAAAAACTGACTTTTTTAAAAGTTTTTTTTTGCATTGATACATGTCCCCTGGGGCAGGACCCGGGTCCCCAAACCCTTTTTAGGACAATACCATGCAAATTACCCTTTAAAATGAGCACTTTTGATTTCGAACGTTCGAGTCCCATAGACATCAATGGGGTTCTAACGTTCGTGCGAATTTTCGGTCCGTTCACAGGTTCTGGTGCAAACCGAACCAGGGGGTGTTCGGCTCATCCCTACTTTAGGATGTGCAGAGGATGCAGTACACTAACTGTAAATACTGTAACTGCCTGCCTGTGGTATTAATAGGAGCAGAACAACAGCAATTGTCTCCAGGTAGCTCTAGGTGCACACTGTGCAGAGGATGCACTACACTAACTGTAAATACTGTAGCTGCCTGCCTGTGGTATTAATAGGATCAGAAGAACACCACCAATTTTCTTCAGGTAGCTTTAGGTGCACACTGTGCAGAGAACACAGTACACTAACTGTAAATACTGTAGCTGCCTGCCTGTGGTAATAATATAGGATCAGAAGAACACCACCAGTTTTATTCAGGTAGCTTTAGGTGCACACTGTGCAGAGGATGCAGTACACTAACTGTAAATACTGTAGCTGCCTGCCTGCCTGTGGTATTAATATAGGAATAGAAGAACACCACCAATTTTCTTCAGGAAGCTTTAGGTGCACACTGTGCAGAGGACACAGTGCACTAACTGTAAATATTGTAGCTGCCTGCCTGTAGTATTAATAAGAGCAGAACAACAGTAATTGTCTCCAGGTATCTTTAGGTACACACTGTGCAGAGGACGCACTACACTAACTGTAAATGCTGTAGCTGCCTGCCTGTGGTATTAATAGGATCAGAAGAATACCACTAATTTTCTTCAGGTAGCTTTAGGTGCACACTGTGCAGAGGACATAGTGCACTAACTGTAAACTCTGTAGCTGCCTGCCTGTGATATTAATAGGAGCAGAACAACAGCAATTGTCTCCAGGTAGCTTTAGGTGCACACTGTGCAGAGGACACAGTACACTAACTGTAAATACTGTAGCTGCCTGCCTGTGGTATTAATAGGAGCAGAACAACAGCAATTGTCTCCACGTAGCTCTAGGTGCACACTGTGCAGAGGACGCACTACACTAACTGTAAATACTGTAGCTGCCTGCCTGTGGTGTTAATAGCATCAGAAGAACACCCCTAATTTTCTTCAGGTAGCTTTAGGTGCACACTGTTCAGGGGACGCACTACACTAAATTGTAAATACTGTATCTGCCTGCAATACTGTACTAATAGGATCAGAAGAACACCACTAATTTTCTTCAGGTAGCTTTAGGTGCACACTGTGCAGAGGACGCACTACACTAACTTTTAAATACTACAGCTGCCTGTGGTACTGTACAAATAGGATCAGAAGAACACCACTAATTTTCTTCAGGTAGCTTTAGGTGCACACTGTGCAGAGGATGCACTACACAAACTTGTAAATACTGCAGCTGCCTGCAGTACTGTACTAATAGGATCAGAAGAACACCACTAATTTTCTTCAGGTAGCTTTAGGTGCACACTGTGCAGAGGACGCACTACACTAACTGTAAATACTGTAGCTAATAGGACTAATAGGATCAGAAGAACACCAGCAATTTTCTTAACGTAGCTGTAAATACTGTAAAAACACCTGCCTGCCTGTCAGTAGTAGGAGGAGAATAACAGGAACGGATCTAGCTAAACTGAATACAGTATATATATATATATATATATATATATATATATATATATATATATAAAACACCTAGGAATTATATATATATACACAGTACACTGTAAGTGCAGCTAACTGACTCGCCTGCCTACTCTATCTAACTTAAATCAAATTACACTACCTCTCTGTCTATCTATCTCTCTTTCAATGCCGGAACACGCTACACAGGGCCGCCGTGCAGGCGGCCTTATATAGTGTGGGGTGTGTACTAAACCCCCTCAGCCATAATTGGCCAAAGCCACCCTGGCTTTGGCCAATTACGGCTCTCTGTACAGACGGCGCTGTGATCGGCCAAGCATGCGGGTCATAGTGCATGCTTGGCCAATCATCAGCAAGCAATGCACTGCGATGCCGCAGTGACTTATGGGCCATAACGCACCACTCGAATTTGGCACGAACGGCCCATATCATTTGTAATTCAGCAAACAACGGAACAGGCGATATTTGAGTCGAACATGCGTTCGATTCGAACATGAAGCTCATCCCCACTTCTGACAAGTTCTCCGACACATATGATAAAACCAGCCTGAAATTTGTGTCAGGATGGGTGCTATAAAAAGATTAGCAGAAAGCTGCTTTACTCACAGGACAGCCTTGAAAGTATCTGCCTGTCGGTAAGGGGGTGTGTGCCTCCAATCAGCTGTCTCACAGTGTAATCCAAGACTTCCCTCACAGTGCAGAATGAGGAAGAGAAAATTCTAACACGATCTGCACTTTCTAAACAATATATAAAGCTGAAGACAGCAGATAAACATGTAAAACTTATGTAGTTAGATTTGTTTCATCTCTGTGTATCGTCTGAGGCTGTTCACTTCACTGGGTATACAGTATCTCATGTAAGTGAGTACACCCCTCACATTTTTGTAAATATTTTATTATATCTTTTCATGTGACAACACTGAAGAAATGACACTTTGCTACAATGTAAACTAATGAGTGTACAGCTTGTATAACAGTGTAAATTTCCTGTCCCCTCAAAATAACTCAACACACAGCCATTAATGTCTAAACCGCTGGCAACAAAAGTGAGTACACCCCTAAGTGAAAATGTCCAAATTGGGTCCAATTACCCATTTTCCCTCTCCGGGAAGTCTTACAAGGTCTCAGATGTGAATGGGGAGCAGGTGTGTTACATTTGGTGTTATCGCTCTCACTCTCTCATATTGGTCACTGCAAGTTCAACATGTCACCTCATAGCAAAGAACACTCTGAGCATCTGAAAAAAAAAGAATTGTTGCTCTACATAAAGATGTTTTCACCAAATATTTAATCCTAAATGTCAGCCGGATATCAAATGACCCCTACAGATACATAGGATAAATATGAGGCGCTCTAAACATAATAAATAACAAAGTGTTACAAAAGTGGTGTGACCCTCTTATTGTGATCTTGACACCCTCGTGACATGAAATATTGCTAACAACCTATAAATTATATAACAAATGAAAATATATATATATATATATATATATATATATATATATATATATATATGAGACTCAAGTGAAACAATGTGTACAATCACTTCACTCCATGCTGTGAAATTTCAAAACCTCACATCAAAGTGCATATATTCCAAATAAATCAGCCCAAAAGGAAAAGTTGGTGACAAAATGTATAATTGGTGATGAATAATAAATCAAGTGTCCAACAACAGATTTGCAATCTTTGCTGCACACAATTGAGTGTCTCCGTGTGTCTTCCACCTCACCACATTGTGTTCAGTGAATCACACCCTCCAGAAATGCACTCACCGATTTATATTGCCAGCATTCTCATGCAAGGCAATAAACGCTTATTTTACCACATTCCAGGGCAAATAAATCATTCGATGTCCATGGTGGTAGTTATTCAATGGCTCCACATAAAAGAAAATAAAGTGCTCCAATAGTGTGAATCCGCAAACAAAATTTATTAAAACCACTGCAATCCTCTCATAATACACTCACATTTTTAAAAGGTTAAAACAGCAGAAACCGTGTGCAAATCACATCAATCTTCAAACTTTGTGGATAAAACCCAATAACTGGCGGTCACGGCGGACCTGAGGTGTGCTGTAGCTGGGCTATAATCTCACCCATCCCTCGATAATCCTCCGCTCCTCAGTGCACTCGAATTTCCTATCTTCCTATGTGGCTAACTGCGCTAAGCGTCACGTATCACAGCCACGCCCCCCAGTTATTGGGTTTTATCCACAAAGTTTGAAGATTGATGTGATTTGCACACGGTTTCTGCTGTTTTAACCTTTTAAAAATGTGAGTGTATTATGAGAGGATTGCAGTGGTTTTAATAAATTGTGTTTGCGGATTCACACTATTGGAGCACTTTATTTTCTTTTATGTGGAGCCATTGAATAACTACCACCATGGACATCGAATGATTTATTTGCACTGGAATGTGGTAAAATAAGCGTTTATTGCCTTGCATGAGAATGCTGGCAATATAAATCGGTGAGTGCATTTCTGGAGGGTGTGATTCACTGAACACGATGTGGTGAGGTGGAAAACACACGGAGACACTCAATTGTGTGCAGCAAAGATTGCAAATCTGTTGTGGGACACTTGATTTATTATTCGTCACCAATTATACATTTTGTCACCAACCTTTCTTTTTGGGCTGATTTATTTGGAATATATGGACTTTGATGTGAGGTTCTGAAATTTCACAGCATGGAGTGAAGTGATTGTACACATTGTTTCACTTGAGTCTCATATATATATATATATATATATATATATATATATATATATATATATATATATATATATTATATATATATATATATATATATATATATATTTTCATTTTTTATATAATTTATAGGTTGTTAGCAATATTTCATGTCACGAGGGTGTCAAGATCACAATAAGAGGGTCACACCACTTTTGTAACACTTTGTTATTTATGATGTTTAGAGCACCTCATATTTATCCTATGTATCTGTAGGGGTCATTTGATATCCGGCTGACATTTAGGAGTAAATATTTGGTGAAGTTATTTATTGTTTAAGGGGCAGCTCAACAGTTTTCAATTTTTTTAAGTTTTTATTTTGTGCACTAATCTGCATTTGATTTTTCGCACCAATCAGCAATTTTTGGGTTAATTTTGGGTTTATTGGCGCAGTGGAGGTGTTTTCTGTTTGAAGGGTGCTGTATCATCCAGGACATCTGTATACTTCTACATAAAGATGGCCTAGGCCAGTGATGACAAACCTTTTTGAGCCCGAGTGCCCAAACTGCAACACAAACCGACTTATTTTTTTCAAAGTGCCAACACTGCAATTAAACCTGAATACAGAGGTTTTAGTTTAGAAAAAAAACAACTCGTACAGTTGTCTGTATGTATGGGCAGAGTATGGGCAGAGTACTGCAGAGTACTGCAGAGTATTGCAGAGTATGGACAGAGTATGGACAAAGTATGGACAATGTATGGACAGAGTATGGGCAGAGTATGGGAAGAGTATGGGCAGAGTACTGCAGAGTATGGACAGAGTACTGCAGAGTATGGGCAGAGTATGGGCAGAGTATGGCAGAGTACGGCAGAGTACTGCAGAGTATGGGCAGAGTACTGCAGAGTATGGGCAGAGTATGGGCAGAGTATGGGCATAGTACTGCAGAGTATGGGCAGAGCACTGCAGAGTATTGCAGAGTATGGACATTTCACAAAAAAAAGGTACAAAATAAACAAAGATTTGTAGAAGAGCAACTCATGATTTTGTCCAATGTCCTGTGAAACCGCTGACACCGCTCTGCTGGGTCCGCTGTAGATACAAAGGCCTGGAATAAAAAACATTATTTGTCATTGTTGTCCATAGGCCAGGACACAGGTTCAAAGTACTGCAGAGTATGGACAGAGTACTGCAGAGTATGGGCAGAGTATGGGCAGAGTATGGGCAGAGTACTGCAGAGTATGGGCAGAGTACTGCAGAGTATTGCAGAGTATGGACAGAGTATGGGCAGAGTATGGGCAGAGTATGGGCAGAATATGGACAGAGTACTGCAGAGTATGGGCAGAGTACTGCAGAGTATGGGTAGAGTAGGGGCAGAGTACGGCAGAGTATGGGCAGAGTACTGCAGAGTATGGGCAGAGTATGGCAGAGTACGGGCAGAGTATGGCAGAGTACGGGCAAAGTATTGCAGAGTATGGCAGAGTATGGGCAGAGTACTGCAGAGTATGGGCAGAGTATGGGCAGTGTATTGCGGAGTATTGCAGAGTACTGCAGAGTATTGCAGAGTATGGGCAGAGTATGCAGAGTATGGGCAGAGTACTGCAGAGTATGGGCACAGTACTGCAGAGTATGGGCAGAGTACTGCAGAGTATGGGCAGAGTACTGCAGAGTACTGCAGAGTATTGCAGAGTATGGGCAGAGTACTGCAGAGTATTGCAGAGTATTGCAGAGTATGGGCAGAGTACTGCAGATTATTGCAGAGTATGGGCAGAGTACTGCAGAGTATTGCAGAGTATTGCAGAGTATGGGCAGAGTACTGCAGATTATTGCAGAGTATGGGCAGTGTACTGCAGAGTATTGCAGAGTATGGGCAGAGTACTGCAGAGTATTGCAGAGTATGGACAGAGTACTGCAGAGTATTGCAGAGTATGGGTACTGAGCAGCGCTGTGGGCTGGATCTGTAGTGCCCACATCGCTGCTCAGTAACCATACTTTGCAAACGATCTCTCTCCCTCCCCCTCTCCCCTCACACTGTAGGGCGCGCAGGTGCAAGATTCTGGGAGGACGTCCATGGACGCCCCCCCAGAATAAGCCGACCACGCTGTAGCCGTCTTTCGGCTATGGCAGGTCGGAAAGTGGATAATAACTCACTGGGCTGCAGTGTGGGGTGAGTTCCCGGGTGCTCCGGTGTGTCCGATGAAGAGGTGCGTCAGCAGGGAACGTCAGATGAAGAGATGTCAGATAAAAAGAATGGGGGGTGTGGCTTCAGCGCTCTCGTTTGACGCACGTGCGTCACGCCCACTCGGACACATCACCACTAGCCCCAGAGAACTATGAGAGATGTAGTTCTCGGGCGCAGTGTAGAGTTGTAGACGATTTGACAGTGTAATTCTGAATTGTCACGGCGTGCCCACAGAGACGGCTCGACGTGCCGGCAGCGGCACGCGTGCTACGTGTTCGCCATCACTGGCCTAGGCTATAAGAAGATTGGCAACACCCTGAAACAGAGCTGCAGCATGGTGGCCAAGACCATACAGGGGTTTAACAGGACAGGTTCCACTCAGAACAGGCCTCGCCATGTTCGATCAATGAAGTTGAGTGGACATGCTCAGCGTCATATCCAGAGGTTGTCTTTGGGAAATAGACATATGTGTGCTGCCCGCATTGCTGCAGAAGTTAAAGGGTTGGAGGGTCAGTCTGTCAGTGCTCAGACCATATGCTGCACACTGCATTAAATTGGTCTGTGTGGTTTTCATCCCAGAAGGAAGCCTCTTCTAAAGATGATGCACAAGAAAGCCCACAAACAGATTGCTTGAGACAAGCAGACTCAGGAAATGGATTAATGGAACCATGTCCTATGGTCTGATGAGACCAAGTAAAACATATTTGGTTCAGATAGTGTCAAGTCTGTGTGACAGCAACCAGGTGAGGAGTACAAAGAAGTGTGTATTGCCTACAGTCAAGCATGGTGGTGGAAATGTCATGGTCTGGGACTGCATGAGTGCTGCCGGCACTGGGGAGCTACAGTTCATTGAGAGAACCATGAATGCCAACATGTACTGTGACATACTGAAGCAGAGCATGAGCCCCTCCCTTTGAAAACTGGGCCACAGGGCAGTATTCCAACATGATAACAACCCCAAACACATCTCCAAGACAACCATTGCCTTGCTAAAGAAGCTGAGGGTAATGGTGATGGACTGGCTAAGCATGTCTCCAGACCTAAACCCTATTGAGCATCTGTGGGGCATCCTCAAATAGAAGGTGGAGAAGCGCAAGGTCTCTAACATCCATGAGCTCTGTGATGTCATCATGGAGGAGTGGAAGAGGACTCCAGTGGCAACCTGTGAAGCTCTGGTGAACTCCATGCCCAAAGGGGTTAAGGCAGTGCTGGAAAATAATGGTGACTACAGAAAATATTAACACTTTGGGCCCAATTTGGACATTTTCACTTAGGGGTGTACTCACTTTTGTTGCCAGCAGTTTCGAAATTAATGGCTGTGTGTTGAGTTATTTTGAGGGGACAACAAATTTACACTGTTATACAAGCAGTACACTCACTACTTAACATTGTAGCAAAGTGTAATTTCTTCAATGTTGTCACATCAAAAGATATAATAAAATATTTACAAAAATGTGAGGGGTGTACTCACTTATGTGAGATACTGTATGTGAGGGTTTACATCCACTTTTAAGTATAGAAGGGTTAAGCGTTAGGGACAGTTTAACAGGTGTGGGTAACTTGAGCTGGCCATACAGTGATCAAAATTTGGACGGTTCAGCAACTTTTGTACAACCACCATTGTGTTTTATCCAAATGATCAGTGACGGCGGCTCAAGCCAATAACTCTGATAATTGTGTTCTGACGGCAGGGAAGGCTCCCTGCCATCAGAGCACAATAGCACAGCGACTCGAAAATGTGAATGTAGGAATTAGAACATTTTTTTTTTTCATTCAACGTGTTAGATAGAAAAAAACTGTATATTGTATGGCTTGCCTTAGGGTTTGGAACACTTGTAATTTGGACACAGAGCTTTCTTTATACTTGTGCTTTGCAATGAAAGATTCATGTAGAACTACTGTTCTTCCTGGAATTGGAGACTATTGTACCACTTTTCTTTCTGCCTTGAGTTCGGTGTTAAAGACATGAATTTATTGTCAAGCCATATCATCAGTAAGAGCTTTACTCTAGACATTGCTTTGGACACTGTGCATTTTTATTTATCTATTTTTGTGTTAGTTTAGTTTTACTCTTTTAAAACTGTTTTGTTTAACACAAGTTTAATCTCACACTCAAAAATGAGAGCTCAGTGACCTTTATCTTTTAGCGGCAATGCATATCAGCTTCAGTTGCTATTTCTGGATGTGGCGTTCTCATCATTTAATCATGCTTGATTAAACCTTGAAATAGTAACCTTGAATAATCCTGCTATTTCCATAGCATTTAGTTTTTTTCTTTCATTTTTTTTGTGTCTCCTATACTGCAGTTGTGTATGTTCTACAAGGTAAATAACCCGCAGCGTATCCGCAATTTCCATTGTGGGTCATACAATACTACAAAGTGGCATGAGTGAATTATAATTGGGCAGTGTAGTATCTTTATGCAACACAAAATAAAGCTAAAAGGTGTTGTCCTTATATGGGAAGAATCCTTGGATATTTTTAAACTTTTCCTACCACCATGATCCTTCTTAAGAATATTTTTTTTCTTAAGAAGATTTTTTTTTAAAAAAAGTTCTATGGAAATTACTTCAGCTGACTGGTAAGTGCTTTCGCTAATTAAGCACAATCATTTTTGCTTTATGGAAATCTCACTTTGCATATTTATCACTACCGGGGCTGAGATCCTTTATAAACATGGAAAAAAGAACACACAGCAAATTAAACTAACCATACATGTTACAAGCTAATTGTACAAGCTCCTTTACATTTTCCAAATGTATGTAATGTGAGGTTCTATCTAAACAAGCCACTCAATTTGCTTCCAATCAGACAGGTTCTTACAAAATATATGTAAATGTTGCTAGATCTAAAGAACATTGCACAACAAGATTGTAACCTGCGTGGTCACTTTAAGTCTCAGCCCGGGTTCACACTACAATGGGCTGCGGATCGCACAGGAGCGCTGTGCGTCCCTGTTCCCCGTTCCAGGGATGAATCAGGGCCGATTCTATGCCTGAATTTGGCCCTGAAACTGAGCCAAAGACGCACAGCGTTTTTGTGCAGTGCGCTCCGCAGCCGCCCCGGAGATATGTGAACCGGCTCCATAGGGAGCCAGTCACATTCTCCAGCTATGCGAATTAGATGTGCGAAAACGCACATCTAATTCGCATAGGTGTAAACCCGGGCTCAAGGTCTCTCCAATAAGCCTAAACTGTATAAAGCTACAGCTTAATCCTTACTAATCAACTCAGTAATGCTTTAGAAAAAAAATTAACATTCTTTTCCTTTTCTAGGCTACGACTGATCCTTAATCATAGCTGAACCAAACTGCCAAAATAAATAGATTATGAGTGGAATGTTGCCTCCTGCATTTACACTTCAGTGTTCTGTGTTGGCATAGCTGATCAACAAGCCACACCCCTCAGCACAAGTGCTCTCATGCAGACTTTTATTGCATAGGAAGAGAGGAGGCATATCTGACCAATTCTTATTATTGGGTTCACTGGGTCTACCTTTAGTGTCTATTGTACTGCACAGTCATATTAGGACTACCTGCAGAATTGCTATAACGATAAACTGATGCTAAGACTGTGGAAATAGAGATTGCCAGTTCAATGTCTATCTGAATAAAAATCTATTCCTGTGACTTCAGCTGGCCTACATAATTGCATAGGCATAGACAAGAAAAGGAAAGATAGAAATGACATCTATAAATTTAAATAAATAACATAATTATGCATATATCAGAAAAATACATGCAGAAACTATATAGAAATATGGAACTTTCAGGTAAACAGACTTACTGTACCTCTTATCCAAAATTCAGACTAGATGGTATCCTAGTTTGCAAAGAAAAAAATCCATTATAACTCCAATTACAGGAAATTGTATTGTACATTTCCAAGTCACTTTAAGCAGAGTACTCTTTCAATTTAAAAAAAAGTAAACCACAAAAGCCTTTTATATTGTGTTCGATTGACTATGACTAAGAACCTATTATAAGTCATAAACACAGCATAAATGGCTGTTTTTTATTCTGATGTATGAAGCTATGGACATTTAGCTTGTTGCACATTCAAAAAAAACGTTATCTAAATACTTTACAATTCTGTAGTCTGCTCAGCCCTTCCCCACAGCACTCTAGTCTCATATACCAGCAATTCTTGGCTGTCATTTTGACAGCACATACTTGTTTTATTTTATTTACACAGGAGCAATTATATTTGTTCCTGTACAACTTGAAACTCAGAACAGCATCAGCAGTGTCAAGAACACACAGACACAGAATGCCAGACTCGGCCCCGCCCCCCGGCGCCCGCGTCATTGGACTTGATTAACAGCAGCGGGAGCCAATGGCTGCGCATAGAATGCATTAAGGTGAAAAAATGCGAGGGTTTACAACCTCTTTAATTGACACTAATAATCTCAAATTAACCCCTTCCTCCCCTTTTCTCCTTCGCTGATATTTGGGGACTTTTTTCTGTTTTTTACTATCAATAATCAAACTTTTTTATTTTCATTGGTTTGCTTCTTTATATTTTGTGCCACAATTCATTAAAAATGCAAAATTGAAAAAAAAATTATTTAATTTGTAAAAAACGTAATTATGCTTTGTAATAGAAACAAAATGTTATTGTCATTATACACAGGAAAAATTATATAATTAATTAGCACTTTTTAAGAACAGGAACACTTGCTGTTTTTAACTACTGATTCTTCCTGAGCACTCTCCATTTTCCCGCTGGTCGGCCATGACAATGCCCCTTGTCATGCAAAAGACTATGAAGATTCCTGAGAAGTGGCAGGCATATACTGTACTTGCAGGGCTGCACCAACATGGTGCAGACAGAAACAGGTGCTGCTGAGGCAATGGAATCAGATCATTTCTCAGTCTTCATGAATGCCATTAAGGGCTGCCAGGCCACATTTGCCTCTAAAATTGATCAGCTGCAAACAGACCTCAGCTTGATTCACCAGGACATAGACAATTCAGAGATCATCTACGAGCAGTGAAACAGAGTGTTAGTGAACTGTAGGACATACAGGGGAAGATTTACCTATATTCGTGCGCACAGACTCTGGTGCAGCTGTGCATAGTAACTAATCAGCTTCTAACTTCAGTTTGTTCAATTAGACTTTACCAATAAAACCTAGAAGCTGATTGGTTACTATACACAGCTGCATCAGATTCTGTGTGCACCAGTTTTAGCAAATCTTCCCACTGTGTGATCATTCGTCTGGTCTTTGCACTCCTCAAGGTGAAGTACTCTTTGGCCAAGGTGAAGTACCTGGAGTACATGGCTGAAGATTTTGAAGAGCCACAATCAAATGAACTACCTTTGTCTAGTAGACTCACCAGAGGGAGAGTCTATACTATCTACCCTGCTTCTCCAGATATTTTTTTCACTCTTCTTTACAGAGGAGCATGCCCATCATTTGCACACCACACGTGGCCCAGCTGGTATACCACCACATATCTTCATTTTAAAGAACTTGAACTTTGGAGACTGGGACCATGTCCCCAGAGTGGCTAGAGCCCAATGGAAACTCCTTTTTAAGATTTAGAAACTACTTCTATTTCTGGACTATTCAGTGGATACCCATCATCTCCAGAGATCCTTCATTCTGCAAAAGCCAAACCCTGGTCCAAGGGGATGAATACAGTGTTCTTTTTCCTACACTGAGTTTCTAGATGTAAAGACCACATACTTCTTTGTGAATCCAGAGAAGGATTCTAAATAGCTCAAGACACTGTGCAACTATTAATACATTTCTCAAGCCTATGTTTTAACTCATTTGAATACTGTCACCACACGTATTACTGCACTTGAGACCCTAGGTGGCTAGACTCAGATACTAAACCTGTGGTAAAAGCTTTGCTTCTAGAGTGAGCTTTCTGAGGATGGAACTGGTAAATTGTGTGTTACCCTTAGTGCCTGCCTTACTGTCACATTCCTTAACTGTATCAAGAGACCTCTGCATCACTTGGGGTTATGACTCCCAAGTGCCTCATGTCCATCAACCAGAGTATGAGAACTGTTGCCGATTACGTAATTAAATTCTGTACTCTGGCAGCAGAGGTTGCTTGGAACCATGAGGCCCTCATGGCTGCTTTTTTGTCATGGTCCTTTAGATACCATCAAGGATGAGATAGCAGCCCGAGATATATCCACTGAGCTGGAGCAGTTGATCACGTTTACCATCCTCATTGACTCCAGACTCAAAGAAAGACTCCCTTTTAAGGAGCGCTTGCGGAAACCTCCTGTACATTTGTCACCAAACTTTGCAGTCCCACCCTGGCCTCCCTCAACTCCCATGCCTCCTGGTAATGAATCAGTCTGTGAAGAAGAAGCCATGCACTTGGGCTTCACGAGTCTCTTTGTGGATGAGAGAACCCTTAGGAGGATGGAGAGATTGTGCCTTTATTGTGGCCAGGCAGCTCACTTTTTGAAGTCTTGTCCTACCCATCCAGGGATCGCCCAAACCTTGAGGTCCTGTCATGGACAGACCTTAGGTGGCGTTGTTTCATCCCCAGTTATCCAGAAGGATAAGCCCCTGGTTTCAGTTACCCTTGCTTGGGCTTCACCTTGGTCACATCTCTCCTGTGTTGCTGTTAAAGACTTGCTTGGCTGACATTCCCTCTGCCTCTAGATCCTGCTTGATGTTCTACTACGCTCATCTATGGCTCCCAGATGTTTTGGCTTGTCTGACTATCCATTCCGGTTCCTGGACTCTGGCTATGACTATGTTTACCTTTTTTTATTATTATTAAACAAGTGTGATGTAACTGTACTTCTGTCTCAGTCTGATTCATGGTTTCTGATAGTGTTGCACTTTATTCATTTATCTATTGTGACATGGGGTAGTTAGCTCTTGTGATAGATGCCCTTATGCAGTGAGTCAACAGCAGACAGGAACTATATTTAAGGGCCTGGGTAGCCCACCTTTATTAAAATGGCAGAAGACAATCTTCTCAATCTTCTCAAACAGAATACAAACACTGGAAATTGCTGAGCCACCTGGCTCATAACCTCACTCAGACTCAATTTCAGTACCACACGGCACCTCTTACCAGCCTCTCTGTGTTGTTCAGCTCTCCTGGATACTTGGCTTTCTATCCTTTAGTCACAGCGCTCTGCTGAACTGCCTACCTCTGGCCTATGGATTGGGGTTCTCCCGACAACCCGATAGGAGCCAACCTGACTCCTGGAACTGAAACACTCTGTCTTGTGGCTTTGGGCTTGGGCCCTCTGACCGCTTTGATGAGACCTTCCGCCTCCCCCACTGGGAGCGGTCTCCAAACTGAGAGGCCTGAGCTATCCTCTGACTTGAGTATATAACAACTCGACCAGGTTACAGGTGTCTAGAAAAACCCGGACAAAAGATTGAATGTTCTGTTCCAGCACTGCAGAATCCAGAGAAAGCCAAATACACCGCTTTCTCTGCCCAGAAATTGATGGGCAGCACTGATAGCCAGAACTGACTGGCATCACTAATGGCCACTGATTGCTGGCACTTGTGGGCACTGATTGGTGGCAATTGTGGGCACTGGTTGGCACTGCTGGCAGTGGTGGGCAATCATTGCTGGCACTGGTGGGCACTTAATTGTAATCAGGGCACTGATGATCAGTGCCCTGATTACATACCTAGCTGTCCCCTGTGAGGAGATGCCACTGATCGGCTCTCCTCTCCTCACACTCTGTTGATGTGAGGTGAGGAGCATCTCCATGTTCACATGTGACCGGCTGTGATTGGACACAGCCGATCATATGGTTAAAGAGCTGCGGCCGTGGCTCTTTACACAGGTCAGGGTTGCGCCATCTTCTAGCAACACAGCGCGATCGCCACGCTGCACGCCCCTGGGGTCGCTCGAGAGCAGTTGTTCTGGGAGGTCATCATATGACGTCCACCCAGAATGAGAGCTGCACTGCCCAGCCGTCATTTGACGGTGGGCAGGCGGCAAGTGGTTATGAGACAGCACATCCATTTTTGAATTTAATGTTTAGGCAATTCCTGAAAACGCATCTACAGGGAAGTCTAACAAATTACATTTTATTAACTTCATCCCCACACATTTATTAACTTATGTATTACTTTTTCCTCTAATCCACTTTTTTTGCATTGGATTGTAACTGTACTGTCTCCCTTTATTTTGTAAAGCATTTGGCCACTAGATGGAGATAAGTAGTAGTAAAGTCCTATGATAATTAGCTCCAATTTAAGGTTAAATGAATGATTTACAATTGACTAGCACAGGATATAGCCTGTTTATGTGTGTTCTTTGCCCTTTTCACTCTGAACAGATGTACATGCACCTTCACTGGGTGAATGGCTATGCAAAGTCTTTATAAATCAACCCCATAGTGTTATATACAACAATGCAGTGCCATAGTTTAGAATTTGCAGTAATCACTAATCTGTGTCTTCAAGGTTTCAAGTATTCAAGGTGACATAGGTTACAGAACTTTAACGTTTATGTTTTGCCAGTTTTATCACGTTGGTATCATAAAATATTGAGCTCATGTATGTTACACTTCAAAACCTGGAACAGTAATAAAAGAGAATACATTACAATAATGTCACATCTATCAACAAGCAAATCCATCCATAGCAAACTATTCTGACAAGTGACTCAGAGTTTGATGCCTAGAAACCAATCCCATTCATGGCATTAAAACCTTAGAATCTTCTTTGAATAATTGGATAGTATGCTACAAGTTTTCTAATACTAAATATATTAAATTCAACATTAATTAACATATCTGCTGAAATTAAGTGTTCTACAATATAGTCATCTTATTATTTCCATCATTTCTACAATGTAAATATGCTAAATGTATTAATTTAAATTAAATTAAATTGTTTTTATATTTTCTGCACAAGTTGAACCACAGGTTACAAATGTTCTGTTGATATATGACTGTGCTATATCCTCTCTTTGTTGTGGTATTATATGAATCAACAATGTATGAAGTTTGAGACATTTTTTAATAAAAAATGTTTACTTATGATACATGAATGATTGCAAAGAATAAAGTTGAACTTTATACTTCAGCTATTTTTTTTTTAAGAGAGATGCTGAGTCTAAAATGGAATTTGCAAAACAGAAACATAATTCCTTTGGAAAACCTTTATGTACAATAATGCTCTTTCACTAAGGTGCAAGTGATCTGTATTACCACAATGGGCAGTGAACATGTGTGTGAACTTGTGTGACTACTGTTCTTTGGGCTCATTTAAATATAAGACTGAAGTGATATATATTGTACATGCAAAGGGGACAGGATCTATTACTCTCACTTGCTGTTAAATATGGGCAATGTTTTTATTCCTGTCTGGGTCCACGGGTGAGAGATATGTCCTTTCTTTTTGTTGATGTTTATAAATAGCTCATGAGAAAACACACACAGGTGATCAGTGCACCCAATAATGTCTGTGATCTAAGCCATCAGCAGATGTTTAAAATCATAGGCACAATGTACAGAGCAGGTTGAAGTGGCTCTGTATTTTCTGATCACTGTGATGAGCAGTCAGTATACAAGAAAAACAAAGGTGGGACTTTAAACAGTGCTGTGTTCTCTGTAATAAATCCACAACTACAAGATATAGAATAAAAATGTCACTTATTGTGTACCAAAGCTAAAGTCACCCTAAAAACGACAATCAGTAGTTTGCCTGATAATATCCTAGAAAAATCATGAGTCCCACTCTGAAAGGCCATCATGAACAGACCAGAACCAGCTATCTATCAATATTACACCTTGATAAATTCAAAGATATATACAGTGGGGACGGAAAGTATTTAGACCCCCTTAAATTTTCCACTCTTTGTTATATTGCAGCCATTTGCTAAAATCATTTAAGTTCATTTTTTTCCTCATTAATGTACACACAGCACCCCATATTGACAGAAAAACACAGAATTGTTGACATTTTTGCAGATTTATTAAAAAAGAAAAACTGAAATATCACATGGTCCTAAGTATTCAAACCCTTTGCTCAGTATTTGGTAGAAGCACCCTTTTGATCTAATACAGCCATGAGTCTTTTTGGGAAAGATGCAGCAAGTTTTTCACACCTGGATTTGGGGATCCTCTGCCATTCCTCCTTGCAGATCCTCTCCAGTTCTGTCAGGTTGGATGGTAAACGTTGGTGGACAGCCATTTTTAGGTCTCTCCAGAGATGCTCAATTGGGTTTAAGTCAGGGCTCTGGTTGGGCCATTCAAGAACAGTCACAGAGTTGTTGTGAAGCCACTCCTTCAGTATTTAGCTGTGTGCTTAAGGTCATTGTCTTGTTGGAAGGTAAACCTTTGGCCCAGTCTGAGGTCCTGAGCACTCTGGAGAAGGTTTTCATCCAGGATATCCCTGTATTTGGCCGCATTCATCTTTCCCTCGATTGCAACCAGTTGTCCTGTCCCTGCAGCTAAAAAACACCCCCACAGCATGATGTTGCCACCACCATGCTTCACTGTTGGGACTGTATTGGACAGGTAATGAGCCGTGCCTGGTTTTCTCCACACATACCGCTTAGAATTAAGGCCAAAAAGTTCTATCTTGGTCTCATCAGACCAGAGAATCTTATTTCTCACCATCTTGGAGCCCTTCAGGTGTTTTTTAGCAAACTCCATGCGGCTTTCATGTGCCTTGCACTGAGGAGAGGCTTCCGTCAGGCCACTCTGCCATAAATCCCCGGCTGGTGGAGGGCTGCAGTGATGGTTGACTTTCTACAACTTTCTCCCATCTCCCGAAAGCATCTCTGGAACTCAGCCACAGTGATCTTTGGGTTCTTCTTTACCTCTCTCACCAAGGCTCTTCTCCCCCAATAGCTCAATTTGGCTGGATGGCGAGCTCTACGTAGAGCTCTGGTCGTCCCAAAGTCTTCCATTTAAGGATTATGGAGGCCACTTTGCTCTTAGGAACCTTAAGTGCAGCAGATTTTTTTGTAACCTTGGCCAGATCTGTGCCTTGCCACAATTCTGTCTGAGCAAGTTTAATTTATTTGGGTCCGATGGGAAACATGTTCCTCATCAAACTGGGAAAAGACTGAACCCAAAGTGTGTAAAGAAGTCAATGAAAGGTGGAGGGGATGCATCATGGTTTGGGGAATGTTTTCTGCAGCAGGAGTTGGGCCTCTTATACAGCTACATGGCAGAGTGAATACAAATGTTTATCAGAACCTTCTTCAACAACATGCGGTTTCTTCCCTGTGTTCATTACCCAATCAGCCAGCAATTTTCATGCACAAAAATGCCCCCTGTTACACATCAAAACTGGCAAAGCAGTTCCTTGCAGCTGAAAACATTGAAATAATATAATGGCCAGCCCAGAGTCCTGATCTAAACCCAATAGAAAACCTCTGAAAAATCCTTGGCGACAAAGTTATGGCCAAGAAACCTACTACAGTCACCAAACTGTTTGAAAGGCTGGAAGAAGAGTGCAACAGAATTACACCAGAGCAGTGTGAGAGACTTGTGATGTCTTGTGACCACAAATGTGCTGAAGTCATTCAAAGCAAGGGCCTATACACTTCTTACTAATTGTTGACTAACCTTCACATACTTTAGTTGTAATCTTTCTCCATGCTACATTCATCGCTGTTCTTTTTGACCATTGTGTTTTCTACAAAATATTTTTTTTTTGGTGCCTTGGTTATTTTGAAAAACACTGTTCTATTAGCATGGTATAGCCAGAACAAAAATTTCAAAAATGTTGAACAATGAAGATTATGAAAAAATCAGCTGTCCATACATTATTCTATTGTTTTCTAATTTTGATCTCCAATATATATATACAGTCGTGCTCAAAAGTTTTCACACCCTGGCAGAAATTGTGAAATTTTGGCATTCATATTGAAAATATGACTGATCATGACAAAAAACTGTCTTTTATAAAGCCATTTATTACCACATAATTTTTGGATCCTTTTTAAATCATAATGATAACAGAAAACACCCAAATGGCCCTGATAAAAAGTTTACATACCCTGGAATGTTTGGCCTTTGTACAGACAGAGAAGGTGGCACACACAGGTTAAAATGGCAATTAAGGGTTCATTTTCCACATTTTCTGGCTTTTTAAATCACAATTAGGGTTTGTGTATAGCTAGTCACTGAGTTTGTTAGCTCTCACATGGATGCACTAAGAAAGCTAGACACTAAGCCATGAGGATGTAGAAAAGAACCATCAAAAGACCTGTGTAACAAGGTAATGAAACTTTACAAAGATGGAGAAGGATATAAAAAGATATCCAGAGCCTTGAATATTCAGTCAGTACTGTTTAATCACTTATTTAGAAGTGGAAAATTAGGAGCTCTTTTGATACCTAGCCAAGGTCAGGTAGACCAAGAATGATTTCAGCCACAATTGGCGGAAGAATTGCACAGGATATAAAGAAAAACCCACAGGTAACCACAGGAGAAATACAGGCTGCTCTCCAAAAAGACAGTGTGGTTGTTTTTAACTGCTTGCCAACCGCCGGCTGTCAATTGACACCTATCCAAGGTCAGGTAGACCAAGAATGATTTCAGCCACAATTGGCGGAAGAATTGCTCAGGATATAAAGAAAAACCCACAGGTAACCACAGGAGAAATACAGGCTGCTCTCCAAAAAGACAGTGTGGTTGTTTTTAACTGCTTGCCGACCGCCGGTTGTCAATTGATGGCCAGGCGGCACGGCTCTCATTGCGGGAGGGTGTCATATGACGGCCACCCATTTGAACAGGGAATGTGCGTGCATCCCTGTTCCTTCGGTGGCGGCGTGTCACGGAGACACTGCTCGCCACCGAGGGGGGTGAACAGCCATTGGACATGGCTGTTTACCACATGATCGGCCGTAATGAAGTCACGGCTGATCACAGATAGGTCCACCCCATTGTGCACGGCGCATGGGCAGGATCGCGAGCGCGCTGCGCGTGCACATCGGTGGCGGAGTGTTCCCGGGAACACTACTCATCACCGATGCCGGTAAACAGCTGTTGGCCGGCTGTTTACCCACGTGATTGGCTGTGATCCTTTCACAGCCGATCATAAATGTAAACACAGAGCTGTAACTAGCTGTTACCAGCTCTTCTCCCCTCACACACTGTTTCCAGTGTGAGGAGAGAAGAGCCAGAAGCAGTGAGTTACCGATCTGTGTTCTGGAGTGTCTGCACCAACACCACACCTGTCCCATTGCCCCCCAATTGTCATCTGTCACCCAACAGTCACCACAGTCACCCAATAAAGTGCACCTGTCACATAAGGGACTGCCATCAGTGACCATCAGTGGTGCACCTGTCACCCATCAGTGACCTGTCACCAGTCACAAATCAGTGACCGTCAACGGTGCACCTGTCACCCATCAGCCATCACCCATCACCCATCAGTAACCGCCAGCCATCACCCATCACCCATCAGTGACCACCAGCTATCACCCGTCACCCATCAGTGACCGCCAGCCATCACCCATCAGTGACTGCCAGCCATCACCCATCACCTGTCACCCATTAGTGACCGTCAGCCATCACCCGTCACCCATCACCTGTCACCCATCAGTGACCACCAGCCATCACCCATCACCCATCAGTGACCGCCAGCCATCACCCGTCACCCATCAGTGACCGTCAGCCATCACTCATCACCTGTCACCCTTTAGTGACCGCCAGCCATCACCCATCACCCGTCAACCATCACCCGTCACTGTCCGTGGACTGTCACCCATCAGTGACCATTGCCTGTCACACAGTCATCACCTATCAGTGAACGTCAGCTGCCACCCATCGCACAGCCCATCAGTGACCGTCACCTGCCACCTGTCACACTGCGTCATGTCCAAAAGAGTATACAGCAGTGAGGAGGCATTCCAGATCCTCTCCATGACTGATGAGAGCAACGGGGAGTTCTCATCAGATTCCAATTCTGATTCTGAATTCGGCATTTGAACCGAATAGTGAATCGGCAAATGATTCGGTGGAAGAATGGGTCCCTCCCAAAAGGGCACGGCACTCTGGAAACCAGAATTATATTCCCATGCCTAGTACCAGTGCTGCCACCACCAATAGGCCCCAGGAACAAATTCCCAGGCCCAGTACCAGCGCTGCTGCCAGCGTTAGGCCCCGGGAACAAATGCCCAGTACCAGCGCTGCCGCCGGCGATAGGCCCCAGGAACAAATGCCCAGACCCAGTACCAGTCCTGCCACATCACGCCTGAGTACCAGCACAGGAAATTCCAATCCAACTACTGGAGTGTCACCAAGAGCCAGGGCCTCTACATACATGCCAGATGGTCTTGCCAACCCAACATGGCTGCCTTCCAACTCAGCATCACCAATTATTTCCCCTTTCACAGCACTGCCAGGTGTGCAGACCAACACCCAAAATTTCTCAGATTGATTTCTTTCATGTGTTTTTGCCCCACACTATGCTGCAATTTATTGTGGACCAGAGAAATTTATATGCCCAGCAATATATTGTCAACAACCCCCAATCTTCATATGCCCGTCCTTTTGAGTGGAGAGATCTGAATTTGGAGGAGTTCAAAGTATTTATGGGCCTCACCCTAAACATGGGGATTACACAAAAAAATGAAGGACATGCCTATTGGTCCACCAACCCTATCCACAACATGCCCATTTATTCAGCCGTAATGTCCAGGTCCCGATACAAGATGATAATGCGCTTTCTTCACTTCAGCGACAACACCCAGTGCCCTCCCCACAATCATCCAAATTACGACAAGTTATGCAAGATTCGTCCACTGATAAATTTCTTTTCCCAACAATTTGCAGAACTCTATGTCCCCGATCAGAATATATGTGTCGATGAGTCCCTGGTACCCTTTTCAGGCCGGCTAGGAATAAAGCAATATATTCCTAGCAAAAGGGCCAGATACGGAGTAAAGTTATACAAGCTATGTGAGAGAGCCACGGGATATCTGTATGCGTTCCGCATATATGAATGAAGAGATTCCCAGCTCCAGCCCCCTGAATGCCTGGCCTACATGGGCACAACTGGAAAGATTGTATGGGACCTGGCATACCAAATTCTGAACAAAGGCTATCACATATACGTTGACAACTTTTACACGAGCCTGCCCCTTTTCAAACCATTATACATTGCAAAAACCCTGGCCTATGGAACCTCCAGAAAAAATAGGAAGGGCTTCCCACAATCTCTAGCGAACAAAAAGCTGCGAAGGGGGAAAGAGCATCAATGAGATGCAACGAAGTGCTGGCCTTGAGGTGTAAGAATAAGAGGGACGTGCACATGATGTCCACCATCCATGACGACACTACAATTGAGGTACAAAGAAGACGAGGTCCCATTGAAAAGCCAACATGTGTCCAAGATTATAATCTCTACATGGGGGGGGTGGATTTTAATGATCAAATGATTCAGCCCTATTTGTCAATAAGGAGGTCCCGATTCTGGTATAAGAAGGTAGCAATTTATCTCATCCATTTGGCCATTTAAAATTCCTATGTAGTCTACACCAAATCCATTGAAAGTCCCGCCCCCTTCCTAAAATTCATAGAAGAAGTTGTCACGTCCCTCATCTATCACCAAAGACCCCCCCAGAAGACCTTCGCTCTGATGCTGTTTGCGACTTCATGAGCGCCACTTCCCCTTCAGCATTCCACCATCTGAAGCAGGCTGAAGACGGCAAAAAAAAGTCACGTGTGCACCAAAAGAGGATTTAGAAAAGATACCAGCTACCATTGTCCCCAGTGTCCCTCCCAACCTGGCCTTATATATAAATTCCTGGCAACCTATCATTTATGAAAACCCTTCATATTG
This sequence comes from Aquarana catesbeiana, assembly GCF_042186555.1. NCBI lineage: Eukaryota > Metazoa > Chordata > Amphibia > Anura > Ranidae > Aquarana > Aquarana catesbeiana. Next base: position 704,260,590 of record NC_133324.1, on the reverse strand, counting down.
GTGAATGCTTCCAACTTTATCATACATCCCTAAAATATTAGCCCATATTTTTAACCATTTCCCCATTTTCATCATCTGTGCTGACCATTTGCCATTCTTCCCCAAATAACAATGCCACTGCTTTCCATGTGAACTGACCCTGGCCTGTTTTTTGACTATGCCTCTGCCTACCGTTTGGACTGCTTCCACGTGAACTGACCCTGCCCTGTTTTACTAACTACGCTACTGCCTACCGTTTGGACTGCTTGCACGTGAACTGACCCTGGCCTGTTTTATGGACTATGCTTTTGCCTACCGCTTGGACTGATCTGTTGCCCTGCTACTGTAGTACACAGGGGTCTCACATATGTGAGGGGCTCCAGAATTGTTTTTCCGGATAGAGAAAACTATTTTTTTGTTTTCTCCAGGTTTTGGAATTTCCGGATTAGGGTCTGGAGTCCAGAGGCTTCATAGAGATTTGGGTGGGTTGAAGCCTCTACCCCTGTGTCCCTGTGCACAGTTCTTACCTGATTGTGGCCCTCAGCCTGCTGCTGACTTACTGCCACCATGCCTCTGCCTGTCGCATGAATGGACCACACCGCTACCTGGACTATGCAAATAATTAGCTGTAGCAAGAGGCAGTATGTTTATGATGGGCTGGAGAGCGGTACAATAATGAGTGTCTGCAGGTAACAGTGTACCAGGACCAATATTATGGCTGTGCTGGCTGTCTCTGCCTGGACAATTTCTATGGACTGTGCTGTGCTGACTATAGACAATATTCCTGCCTGCTGCCTGGATAATTTCTATTGCTGTCGCTAAGCACATCCCTGCCTGCTGCCTGGACCAGTGCTCTCCTCTGTGGATACTACTAAAAGCACAGGTAATGTTTTTTTTTTACCCTTTCCACAATAGAATTTATTTTGGATTGTAATTCTTGGTATGTGCATGCTATGTGTTAGAAATATTAAGGGTTTTCATAAATGATAGGTTGCCAGGAAATTATATATGTCATTTATACTCCTAGAATGCCTGATGGTGCTACTTGGATGTTGGGCCTCTGTATGTGACCAGGCTGTGTAAAAGTCCCACATATGTGGTATTGCCATACTCGGGAGGAGTAGCAGAATGTATTTTGGGGTGTCATCTTTGCTATGTACATGCTATGTGTTGGAAATATCTGATAAATGGACAACTTTGTGTAAAAAAAAAATGCGTTTTCATTTTTTTTCCACATTTTTCCAAAAACTTCTGGAAAAAAAATGAACCGTTCAAAAGACTCATTATGCCTCATAGATTATACGTTGGGGTGTTTGCTTTCCAAAATGGGGTCATTTTGGGGGCAATTCCATTGTCCTGGTGCTCCAGGGCCTTCAAAATTGCAATAGGTGGTTGAGAAATGAGATGTGTCATTTATGCTCGTAGATCGCCTGATGGTGCTACTTTTGGGCCTTTGTATGTGGCCACGCTGTGTAAAAGTCTCACACGTGGTATCGCTATACTCAGGAGGAGTAACAGAATGTATTTTGGGGTGTCATCTTTGCTACGTACATGCTATGTGTTGGAAATATCTGATAAATGGACAACTTTGTGTAAAAAAAAATGCGTTTTAATTTTTTTCCACATTTTCCAAAAACTTCTGGAAAAAATGAACCGTTCAAAAGACTCATTATGCCTCATAGATTATACGTTGGGGTGTTTGCTTTCCAAAATAGGGTCATTTTGGGAGCAATTCCATTGTCCTGGTGCTCCAGGGCCTTCAAAAGTGTAATAGCTGGTTGAGAAATGAGATTTGTGTCATTTATGCTCGTAGAACACATGAAGATGCTACTTCAATGTTGATCCTTTGTATGTGGCCAGGCTGTGTAAAAGTCTCACACATGTGGTATCGCCATACTCGGGAAGAGTAGAAGAATGTATTTTGGGGTGTAATTTGTTGTATGCATATGCTCTGAGAGAGAAATAACCTGTTAATATGACAATTTTGTAAAAAAAAAAAAAAATCTTCATTTTGCAAAGAATTGTGGGAAAAAATTACAACTTAAAAAAATTCACCATGCTACTTACTTAATACCTTGGAATGTCTACTTTCTACAAAGGGGTCATTTAGGGGGTATTTGTACTTTCCTGACTTGTTAGTGTCCCAAGAAATGAGATAGACCGTCAGTACATCAGGTGTGATCAGATGTGATCAACTTTCAGTGACTGGCACCATAGTTTGTAGACTCTATAACTTTCACAAAGACCAAATAATTTACACTAATTTGGGTTATTTTTACCAAATATATGTAGCAGTATAAATTTTGGCCAAAATTTATGAGGAAAAATTACTAATTTGCAAAATTTTATGACAGAAACAAAGAAAAGGGCATTTTTTTCACAAAATGTACAGTCTTTTTTATTTATAGCACAAAAAATAAAAAAAAACACTAGTGATTAAATACCACCAAAAGAAAGCTCTATTTGTGTGAAAAAAAAAGGACGCAAATTTCATATGGGTACAGTGCTGCATGACTGAGTAATTGTCATTCAAAGTGTGAGAGTGCTGAAAGCTGAAAATTGGTCTGGGCAGGAAGGGGGTGTAAGTGCGCTGTATTGGAGTGCTTAAGGAGCACAATTCAATGATACTTGAACAAAAAAGAGCTGCATGGTTGAGCTGCCAGAAGGAAGCCTTTACTGCACCAATGCCACAAAAAAGCCACTGAGGCATGTCAATGTGTTGTTGGGCATATTGTAACCAGGCTTTTTTGTGGAACTTGTACAATAAAGGCTTCTTTCTGGCAGCTTGACCGTGCAGCGCTTTTTTGTTCAAATATCATCATATTGTGCACCTTAAAAACAACCATACCATCTTTTTCCAGAGCAGCCTGTATTTCTACTGAGGTTACCTGTGGGATTTCTTTGTATCCCGAACAGTTCCTGTGGCAGCTGTGGCTGAAATCTTTCTTGATCTACCTGACCTTGGCTTGGTATCAAGAGATCCCCACATTTTACACTTCTTATTAAGTGATTGAACTGTACTGACAAGCATATTCAAGGCTTTGAAAATATTTTGCAGGTCTTTTGACTGTTCTTTTCTACCTCCTCATCGCTCAGTGTCTAGCCTGCTTAGTGAATTCATGTGAGAGCTAACAAACTCATTTGCTATTTATACACAGACACTAGTTGTGATTTAAAAAGCCACAAATGTGGGAAATTTATCTTTAATTGCCATTTTAACCTGTGTGGGCCACCTTTTGTGTCTGTACCAAGGCCAAACATTCCTGGGTATGTAAACTTTTTATCAGGGCCATTTGGGTGATTTCTGTTATCATTATGATTTAAAAGGGATCTAAAAAAACTGTGATAATAAAAAAAAAAAAAAAAAAATATATATATATATATATATATATATATATATATATATATATATATATATATATATATATATATATATATAAATATGACCCCAGTAGTTATCAAATATTACCACTACCAAAACAAAGCTCTATCTGTCGCAAAACAATTTAATACAGATTCATAAAATGACTTTATACAATGTTGCATGACTGAGTAGTTGTCAGTCAAATACTGAAAAAATAAAAAAATAGTCTGATATTGCACGGTTGTGCGGCGCTGTACTCACAAAGATTGATGTCCTTTTTTTCCCACAAATAGAGCTTTATTTTGATCACCTCTGCAGTTTTTATTTTTTTGCGCAATAAACTAAAAAAGCTGACAATTTTGAAAAAAAACATTATTTTTTTTACTTTCTGCTATAAAACACATCTAATAGAAAATGTTTTAAAAATCACATTTTTTCATCAGTTTAGGCCAATTTATATTCTGCTACATATTTGTGGTAAAAAAAATTGCAATAAGCGTATATTGATTGGTTTGTTTAAAAGTTATTGAATCTTCAACCTATAGGATATATGTATGGACTTTTTATGTTTTTTATTGTTTTTACTGGTAATGGATGCGATCAACAATCTTTAGAGGGATTGCAGCGGACAAATCTGACACTCAGTGACACTTTTTGGGGACCAGTGACACCAGTGCAGTGATCAGTGCTAAAAATAAATGCACTGACACTGTATAAATGACCTTGGCAGGGAAGAGGTTAACATCAGGGGTAATCAAAGGGTTACCTGTGTTCCCTGGGTGCGCTTTCTTTCTGTGTGGAGGATGGACTGACTCGAGGAAGAGACACATCTGTGCTCCTGATTAGCAGGAATCACAGATTTATCTCTCCCTTACTGACTTATTTACATAAGCAGACCACCATTCTGTCTCTCCAGGCAACGATTGCAGGTGGCCAGTGGCCATCGTGGCCATCGGGCCCTCTGTGTCCAATCACAGCAGGAGTGTGGCTCCCGCAGCATGCGAGCACGCCCCAGAGCCAAAGGAAGCAAGCAAGTACAGGAACGTGATTTTGCGCTAAAGGGCCGCCCTGCTGCAATATATGTACATGGGGTGGTCCTTAAGCAGTTTATTAAAGGAATATACAGTGGGAATGGAAAGTATTCAGACCCCCTTAAATTTTTCACTCTTTGTTATATTGCAGCCATTTGCTAAAATCATTTAAGTTCATTTTTTTTCCTCATTAATGTACACACAGCACCCCATACTGACAGAAAAACACAATTGTTGACATTTTTGCAGATTTATTAAAAA